>NC_060272.1:66592345-66931095 GCF_021613505.1 Equus quagga | reverse complement strand
CATGTGCCACCACTGCAGTTTTGGAGATTCTTTTCCCGTGATCTCATTAAAACTTATGATTGGATAATTTCAATGATTTAAGACTATTTTAACAACAATCTACACTATAAAGGCATTACAGAATCTGGTCTAGCTTCTGATTAAGTGATATACCCATACTTTCTAAACTGAAACATAAACCATCACACAGCAACTTCATGGGAGTCAAGGGAATATACTCAGTGCCCAATTTAGAAAACATCATATACAACTGATCATATACAGACCTACCTTACTTGCCCTAACCCAAAGCTCCTATAAAATTGACAATCCCTTTCCCTGGAATTCCATCCTGTCTCTCTGTCATTAGAATGCCTCCCCTTTTCACAGATCCCATTCCTTTCTTCCTTCAGAAACCATGCGCTAGGAATTTTGCACTCCACGTTCCTTGGGGTACAAAGAGGCTCAAAGTTCAGAAAGCAAGATAGCAGAGGTTAAACAGATTTTTGTGAGCTGATCTGGGAACTTAACTAGCATCATTAAGTTTGTCCAACTACTTGAACAAGGTCTTGAAAAACACTGTAACTTGGCACCTACTTTTTCCTACATGCTACAGGGCACCACTATCACCAGGCACCATTTATAGAGTATTTAATGTGGTTGGACACTATGCTAGGTGTTTATCTCATTTAATCCTGATAAACAACTCTTGAGGCATTATTACCACTACTACTACTTTTCAGGGAAAAACTGAGGTTTTAAAGTTAGATCTTCTGTCCCAGATCATCTGTTTTTGAAAGACCCTGGAGCTAAGAATTATTACTTTCTTAAGGGGTTATAAAAACAAAGAATGACATGCAACAGAGATTATATGTGGCTCAAAATGCCTAAAATATTTACTAACTGGCACTTTACAAAAGATGTTTACCAAGCCATTGTCCTAAATTACAGAGTTAAAATAGTCTGATTTCAAAACTAATTTTCTAAATCAGGGTTTCTCAACCTCATTCTGATCGACATTTTAAGCTGGATAACTGTTAATGGGAGGCTGTCCTGTTCACTGTAGGATGTTTAGTGGCATCTCTGATCTCCTCCTACTAAATGCCAATAGCGGCAAACCCCTCCGTGCCCCCCGCTAAGTGACAACCAAAAATGTCTCCAGACATTGCCAAATATACCCTGGGCAGCAAAATCATCCTCGTCAAGAACCAATGCTCTAAACGGTCTTCAAATGGGGGAAGTGTACCCTGGAGAACATAAGGACTTTTCAACGGAACGTGTTCCAACAACATGAATAATTCTAAGAAAAAGGCTTCCAGACCCCTCTCCTTCCATTTAGTACTCCTCACTAAAACTGCTTTGGCTGGGAATAGACTGTAGTTCAATTATCACGCTGTTTTTTCCTCTCCTGGTCTCCTTTCACAATCTTCTCACTTTAAAAAATAAAGTTATACCTCTCACCCATTCCTATTCTTACTATGGTGCACTACCCCAGGAAGGAAAAGCCCCCTAGGATGAACAGCCCAACCAAAGCAAAAGGTGTCAATTTTAATTTACGCACAACTCCAACTATCCATCTCTTTAAGACACAAATTTCCACTAAACTCCTACTTCTCATATTTAATTATTATTTATCAAAATCATCCAGTATCATGCTTTTCTGACGATTTTACTACTTGTAATAACTCAGTCCAGAAGAAAACCAATTCCTACAGTTATCACCATAGAAAATTTTTAAAACTTAATTTCAATGTATACAATATTTTTATTAAAGACACCCATGATAGAGAATAAAAAGATTTCAAGCATAAATAAGCTAAATTAAGATAACATTCTGTGGGGAAGGATAAAAAGCAAAGTATAATTTCAAGAAAAAGGAACTGTTAAAATACCATGCATTTTTAAAATTAATGGTGATGGATAAAAAAGTGCAACATTACACTCCTTTGGATACAGTTGAGTGACATACCAATTTTATACTAAAATGTCAGCATCTATACCATATGGGAAATTGCATCCTTTGCAACTAACTAAAAAGTATGATGTAAAATGTTATAAATCAATGTAAACATGTGAAAGGGGGTCACTTTTACAAAATTTATTTGGGGTTCACAAGTGAATTAAAAACACTACTGGGGTCAGCCCCGCGGCCTGTTGGTTAAGTCTGGCATGCTCCAGGTCGGCAGCCTAGGTTGGCTCCTGGGCATGGAACTACACCACTTGTAGGCAGCCATGGTGTGGACACGACCCACACACAAAACAGAGGAAAACTGGCACAAATGTTAGCTCAGGGTGAATCTTCCTCAGCAAAAAAAAACCCCAACACTGCTCTAAAACCACTGACTACTATATTATATTGCAAACATAAAATGTACACGGTCTCTGGTCCTTAGAAGCACCATAATTTACTACCTTTTATTAAGCTCTTCAGCTCATTAGATGTGCTTGGCACTGCTCTAAGCTCCATTTAATCCTCATATGCTTGGAAGTGAATACCAGATTTAGAGAATGTTTTACAAATATTGAACTGCTTGCCCAAGGAGAGAGATGTAAATGCAAGAGAGATTCAAAGACTCAGGTTCAACAGATACTTGTCAAGACAATGAAATGAAATGTCTGATTCCAAACTTGAAGTTCCTACTAGGCTTACAAGTTAACAGAGTGAGGAAAGGATGATGGGAACTTGGAGCGTTTCAAGGAAGAAGGGCATTTGGCTTAAGCCTTAAAGAATAGGTAGCAAGCATGTGAAGGCAGAAGGAAGTTATAAAGGAACTCTAGATAGAAGCAATATTACCTTGTGTACATCTTTACTCAAAGCTTATTTTACATAGTGTGCTGAAAGATTTCCTAACTAATGGGTCACTAGAGAAAATGGGCTGGCTATTAAGACAGAAGGTATGTGGGAGGGGGGATTCCACGGGTCAGCTGCTGCTGAATAGCATTCCTTGCTGGCCACCTCCATCTTGAAGAGAAAAAAAAAGTTCAGCAAGCAGAAGAGCCTGGAAATCTAGCACATTAAGTGTAGTCGGGAATCTCAGCACACAAAAAATTCTGTATTAAAATATTCTATTTTTATTTTGTGATTTATTCTGGGCGTTGCTATATTCTCAGTAGCCTCTGAGAAAATGCATTTCACAGGGCTAGGGACCACATGATGGTGGCTTTTCTTGTTAAACAATTCCTATCCTATTCCTAAGCACAATTAAGTGCTTATCAAACATCTTGACAAGATAAAAACCATTATTACATGATTTCACATGCTTTAATTTTTAAAGGTGAGAAGAGAAAAAGTCTTTGAAATGTCAATTTGAATTATTAAATAAATAAAACAGCACCTACCCCAGTATAATCGTCTTAAATCCCAAACCAAAAGCTGGTTCCAGATACCAATGGTGCACTTCAGCTATTTTTTAAACTTTCGAATAAAATAAGTAAAATGTATTTGTTTCAAACATAATCTTGAGTATATCTGCGTGTGTGCGCGCTTTAAAAAATACTCAGGAGCAAAGGTAAAATTCTGAACCAAATACTTGCCAACGTAGCTCAATTCCATACACCAGAGTAGTAAGAATCACGCTAACATCCACATCACCAGTAGTCTTCAATAATACAGCATTTATTTCCCTAAAGCAAGCAGCAGAAATTGCTCTACTGCCTATCTGGCCCTTCACAAAAAAAGGAGAGGAAACTTGCTGCAAACACCTGTATAACTCCCTCCCGTAGCATCTCACCCCACTGACGTTTCAGAAAGCCCCACAAACGAGATGGAACCCACGTAAGAGAGAAGCTTTCAGTTTCAAACAGTTTTCACAGAGTCACCAAATGAGCTGTGCTATTGTAAAGGACAGCGAATCAAAAAATAGCTCCATTTGTAATTGGCAACATTCTTACACTCCTTTTGTTTTGTTTTGCTTTTGGAAATTTCAAAGAAAAAATCGTTGAACTCTGAAATATTTAAGGCTATATTTCAAAGGCAACGATTTTGAAAGCAAATTCATTAAATTACAATTCAATAAAGCAAATCTCGAGGATCCTCAAGAGACAAAGTAAAGCAATTCATTAGCACCATTAGAGTGTGGAAAACTGGGCCAACCCTCCAGCAACGCAATAATGCCGCGTCACGGAACGGTGCGCATTCCAAGAAAAACTTTCCGACACAGAAATTAGGTGGGAGGGATCCTCTGCGGGGCTAAATGCCTAATAAACACGAACGAATGTATTCGAAAGAGTAAAATCGGGCCCTGTCCATTCTCAATAAAACTGCTGCTGCTTGCTGACCTTTTTGAAAAGAAAGCCTACCGAACTTTCACGAAGCTGTCAGCACTGGTAAGGGCGAATAATTACTGCGATTTTCGAAGCTGAAGTAAACAGGGGTGGGTAGGGCAGCAAGAAAGGTCACTGCGATGCATAAGGACGGTGGTGGAAGTGAGGAAAAGGGCAGCGCTCTCCCTCCCAACTGTAAACAGGGGGAGGAGGCGCAGGGAACTCGAAGGTTCCATAAATGTGAGACAGGCGTTAACTAAGAACAATTTCTCCAACTATTCCCTCTGCAATTTGCTCCCTTCAACGAAAGTTTCATCTCTGAGACCTGGGGACGGCTCCCGGCCTTCTCGGCCCTCCCCGCACCCCGCCCAGTCCGCGGGGCCCCGGGCGCACACGCCACTCGCCCGCTTTGGGGACCCACGCAGGGGCAAGAGCCTCCCCGCCGGCCGCCCCCAAGCCGCCCCACCTGTGCCTCCGGAGCTCGGGCGCCTCGGCGCCGCCCGCAGACCTCCCCGCCCGCCGCCGCAGCCCACGGGCCGGCTCCCTCGGACGCGGCGCCGCTGTGAAGCGCTCAGCCTTGGCCGGCCCCAAGGTGCCCAGCGCCCCGCGCGCCCGACTGCACGCCGGGACTCTCAGAGCGTGCCCAGCCACGCGCTCCGCCGTGCGCCGCGTCACGCCATGTCACGTCACGCGCCGGCCCCACCCGCCGGCCCTCGCGCCCACGCTAGGACCCGAGCTCGCTGCGGTCGCAGGCTGCTCTCACGTGACGCCCTCTCGGTCGTCTTCTCCGCGAACTTGTCACACGCCCGCACAGCCGAAGTTCTGTCCACTCTTACTTTCCAAATGCTGTCTGGGGAGACGTCTGTCCGCTTCGAGCCCTGGAGTCACCGTAAAAGTCTCTGGCGGCGAGCAAAGGAGCGGGGGCGATGCGGCTCAGCGCGGACCCTCGCCTAGGGTCTCCCGCGGCCACGTCGGCAGCCCCCGCGCTTGCGCAATCCCTTTCCCGCCGCCGACCGAGGACCTGGACGGACTAGGAGAGAGTGCCGGGCGCCGGGAGCTGTGACGGCTAGAGGGAGCCGTGGGCACAGTGCACGTGGGAGAACAAAGGCTGAGTCAACTCTGCAACCTAACCTTTGTGACTAACGTATCAAAGAGGACGTTTACCTGGAAAGCCCCCAGAAACTACGTGATAAAAGTCTCAGTCGAGTGTCTGCCTGGGTGTGTGTGCGCGTGCACGTGCTGGAAATCCGTGTCAGTGTAGTAAACAATGTTAAATTCCTAACTCCTACGGCTAAACAGCAGCTGTGCTCATACCATTTATGATTATGGAAGGCTGAAAGGGGAAGATCAAAGTGAACATACTTTACTGTTCTTCAAGAGTTCTTTAAAATTAGTAAAATTCTATAAATGACAGATTTTATACTTTTGAATAGACCTGCCTTGGAAAAATTATATACACAGACATATATATACATATGTTTATATATATTGCCCCGAGCATTTAAGACTAAGTGATTTAAGGATGGCAGTGATTTAATTCCAGCTGAGTTATTACTTCCTTCAATCAAAATTAATGATGGGGACCGTTGAATGAGTCTTGGGAGAGGCTTTTAAATTTAAAATTAGGGGTCATTTGGTAGTTCCCTCAAATCTCAGAAAGGTAACTCATCCCAAACAGAAAAACCTGTTAGGGAGGTATACATTAATATAGGGGTTTTAATTTTGTTCTTATACTTCCTAAAAGAATTCTGAAAAGCTGTGACTGTGTACCTTCTCCCTCATTTTTAGATTGGCCATCAAAATTTTTTGTCTAACTTAATTAGTTGCAAAGGATGCAAATTGTTTTATTGTAAATTGACATTTTAAAATAAAACCGTTGTATCACTCTTTTTTTTTTTTCTTAAAGATTTTATTTTTTTTCCTTTTTCTCCCCAAAGCCCCCCAGTACGGGGTTGTATATTCTTCGTTGTGGGTCCTTCTAGTTGTGGCATGTGGGACGCTGCCTCAGCGTGGTTTGATGAGCAGTGCCATGTCCGCGCCCAGGATTCGAACCAACGAAACACTGGGCCGCCTGCAGCGGAGCGCGCGAACTTAACCACTCGGCCACGGCGCCAGCCCCTGTATCACTCTTAAATGTAGCCAGTAGAACTTAAATATCCGGCAATCTGATATCCATCATCAATTTTTAAAACTACATTAACAAGCTTTTCTTTAATAGGAGAAAAAATACAGCTTCCTTTTCTTCTTAAACTCATAATTCTATATCACTTCATGACGTTTTATCCCAATGTAATATTTTTTTATTCTGGAGAATCTTTGATCACCTGCCGTACTTCTCTGTATCATAAGTAAGTACATAAATTTAAATCTAATTTTAAAATTTTGCAATAGCCATAAATGTTAAAGTGTTTAAAAATGTAAAATTTCTATATACATGGAAAACCCTAAAGTTTACTACAAAGCTACTAAAACTAATCGGGTTCATCAAGGTTATAGAATAAAAGATCAACATAGAAAAATCGGTAGCGTTTCTATACACTAGCAATGAACACTCCAAAAATGAAATTAAGAATTTCATTAACAATACTATCAAGAATAATGAAATACTTGGGGATAAATTTAACAAAATAAGCACAAGATTTGTACACCAAAAACTATAAAACATTGCTGAGAGGATTTAAAGTAGACCTAAATGCGAGAAAAGACATTCCGTGTTCATGGATTGAAAGAGTTAACATTGTTACAATGGCAGTACTCCTCAAATTGATCTACAGATGCAACCCGTACCAAAATCCCAGGTAACTGTTTTGCAGAAATTGGCAAGGTAATCCTAAATTAAATGGAAATACAAGGGATCCAGAATAGTGAAAACAATCTTGAAAAAGAACAAAGTTGGAGGACTCACACTTCCTGATTTCCAAATTTGCTGCAAAGCTGCAAAGTAATCACTTCAGTGTAGTCGTGGCGTAAGGCCAGACATATGTGGAATTAAGAGCCCAGAAATAAACCCTTGCATTTACAGTCAACTAACTTTCAACAAAAGTGCCAAGAAAATTCAATGGGAAAGAGATAGTCTTTTCAACGAATGGGACAATTGAAAATCCATTCAAAAAGGTGAATTTGGACCTCTACCTCACACCATACTCAAAAATTAACACGAAATGGATCACAGACCTAAATGTAAGAGCTAAAACTGTAAAACTCTTAGAAGAAAACATAGGAGTAAATCTTCATAAACTTAGGCTAAGCAATGATTTCTTAGATATGACCCCCAAAATATAAGCAATACAAGAAAAAATTGGTAAGTTGTATTTCATCAAAATTAAAACCTTTTGCTCTTCAAAAGACATCATCAAGAAACTGAAAATACAGGGGCCTGCCCTGTGGCCTAGCGGTTGAGTTTGGTGTGCTCCACTACAGCAGCGCAGGTTCGGTTCCTGGTCATGGACCTGCACCAGTCAGTGGCTGTGCTGTGGCGGTGACCCACATGCAGGGTAGAGGAGGCCTGGTGAGGGTGTTGGCTTGGGGTTGGTCTTCTTCAAGAAAAGGAGGGTTGGCAATGGATGTTGGCTCAAGGTGAATCTTCTTCAGCCAAAAAAAAAAAAAGAAAGAAAAAAATTGAAAATATAACTATGAGAAAATATTTGTGAATCATTATATCTGACATATTTAGAATAAAGAACTCATAACTCAATAATTAGCAAGATAAATAACAATTTAAAAATGGGCAAAGGATTTGTATAGACATTTCTCCAAAGATATACAAATGTCCAGAAAGCACATAAAAAGTTGCTCAGTATTATTAATCTTTAGCAAAATGCAAATCAAAAACAGAATGAGGTGTCATTAGTTATGCACTAGAGTGGCTGTAATAAAAAAGTAGATACTAATGAGTGTTGACAAGGATTTGGAGAAATTCAAAACCTCACACATTACTGGTAGCAATGTAAAATGATGCAGCCATGTTTTGGTAAACAATTTTACAGTTTCTTAAAAAGTTATACGTAGACTTGCTATATGAGCATTGTCACTCAATTCTTTGAGCTACTTCTAAATCATATGCCCCAAATCACTTTACAATATATCATTTTGTTTTTTAATCCAACAGATCCTTCTTCCATTTTTTTCAATTAAGAAATTGGAAATCACTTGAATGCAAAAATATTTGTCACCAGGGACTGGCCCCGTGGCCGAGTGGTTAAGTTCGTGCACTCCGCTGCAGGCGGCCCAGTGTTTCATTGGTTCGAATCCTGGGCGCGGACATGGCACTGCTCAAACCACGCTGAGGCAGCGTCCCATATGCTACAACTAGAAGGACCCACAACGAAGAATATACAACTATGTACTGGCGGGCTTTGGGGAGAAAAAGGAAAAACAATCAAATCTTTAAAAAAAAAAAATTTGTCACCACGTGGTTAGTTATTCACTTCCTCAATTTCTGGGGAAAACACCAAAAAAGCTTTACTAAGATTGACCATCTTGGGACCATGGAGGCCCCAGTTCTCAGTGATTCCATGCTCAAGGTAGTGCCTGCCTCCTGTTAGTGGTGGCTGGGCAGAAGGGGGCCCTCACCTCCCTTCCACACTCACCTAGAACTTAGCTTCAGTGATAGGGAGCTGGGGTCAGGAGGAGAAATGCTGGAGCCCTGCTCCGCCCAGGCAGATGGCCCTCCCACTGCTATCTGTGGGATGAGGGAGTCTTGCGTTCATGATTGTACCAGTCTGGAGAGGAGTTTCTGCCTCGCTGAGCTGGGAGGGGAGAAGAAGGGAATGGCTCTTGATTTAAATTCAGTCATGCATCGGTTAAAGACAGGGATTCATTCTGAGAAATGCATTGTTAGGCGATTTCATCATTGTGCAAACATCTACAGTGTACTTACACAAACCTAGATGGTATAGCCCACTACATACTTAGGCTCTATGGTATAGCCTATTGCTCCTAGGCTACAAACCTGTATAGCATGTTACTGTACTGAATACTGTAGGCAACTGTAACACAATGGTAAGTTTTTATGCATCTAAACATAGAAAAGGTACAGTAAAAATACAATATAAAATATGGTACACCTGTATAGGGCACTTACCCTGAATGGAGCTTGCAGGACTGGAAGTTGCTCAGAGTGGTCAGTGAGTGAGTGGCGAGTGAACCTGAAGGCCTAGGATATTACACTACCGTAGACTTTATGCACACTGTACACTTAGGCTATGCTACATTTATAAAAAAATATGTTTCTTTGTTCAATAATAACCTCAGCTTACCGTAACATTTTTACTTTATAAAATTCTTAATTTTTTAGAAGATTTTGACTCCTTTTTAATAACAGCTAACTTAAAACATAAACACATTGTACAGCTGTACAAAATATTTTCTTTGTATCCTCATTGTATAAGCTATTTTATATTTTTAAAAATTGTATTTTTTCACTTTTTAAACTTTTTTGGTCAAAAACTAAGACATAAACACACACATTAGCCTAGGCCTACACAAGCTGAAGGTCATCAATATCACTGTCTTCCACGTCCACATCTTGTCCCACTGGAAGGTCTTCAGGGGTCATAACACACATGAAACTGTCATCTCCTATGACAACAATGCTTTCTTCTGGAATACCTCCTGAAGTACCTGCCTGAGGCTTTTCTTGAGGAGGTGTCACTCTTTTCAGAAATGTGTCCATGGTGGTTTGCTTGGTTTCTTTCTTTTTTTCATCATACATTTGCTCGTAAGCAGATAATGCCCCATGAACATTCTTTTGTATTAATGAAAACCTTTCAGTGTTGGGGTCCATGTTTTCAAACTTTTTAAGCAGCTTGTGGAGGTCTGCAAAAGCTTCTGCTAAACCCTTCGCTGTGAATTTTTGTGGAGGTTCTTCTTTTTCTCCTCCTGCAGTTTCCTTTTCTCTTGCCTCTTCTTCAGCTATGCATTCCTATTCCAGTTCCAACCACTCATCAGTCAGTTCCTCAGGAACCGTCTCTAGGAGTTCCTCAATGTCATCCTCATCCACACCCAGGGGAAAGCTGTTTGCCATTTCAACCACAGCCTTGTTGATTTTTGTAACCTCCTCACCCTTGGCAAATCCTTTGCAGTCATGAATGAACCTCCTGAGTTTCTTCTTCCGGATGCCATTCATATACTCCTTGGTGACGTCACCCCAAGCCCAAGCAACATTCTTGATGCAGTCTAGGGTGTTGTAATCCTTCCAGAACTGCATCAGTGTCTTCCTCAGTTGCAGCAATAGCCTGGGCAAAGATCCTCCTCAGGTAGTAGGCCCTAAAAGCTGCTACAACTCCTTGATCCAACCAATGGTTGGATCCAATCAAGGATCCAGTGAGCAAATGATCCAATCCATTAGTTGGATCAAGGAGGTGCTGTTTGGTGGGAGAAACACTGCTTTGATATTGAGATGAAGATCACCAATAAAAGGAGGATGCCCAGGAGCATTATAACAATAGCAAAATCTTGAAAGTATGTTATTCTCCAAACGGTACTTCTCCATTTCACTGGCATAGCAATTCAGGACACAACTTGGAAGAGGCACTGGGTCATCCATGACTTCTTAATGCTCCTGCAGTACACTGGCAGTGCGTGCTTATTGATATGCTTGGAAGCCCTGGGGTTCTCACTGTGCCAGATCGCAAAAGGTTTCCGTTTGTAGTCTGCAATATTGCCCCCAAGCAAGACTGTTACCCTGTCCTTAAAAGCCTTGAAACCTGGCATTGACTTGGCCTCCTTATGAGTGAAAGTCTTTTCAGGCATTCATTTCCAGAATAAGGAGGTTTCATCCGTATTGAATATTTGTTCTGGCAAGTAATTTTCCTCCACAATCAGCTTATTTAGAGTTTACAAAAATTTTTCAGCTGCCTTCACATCAGCAGTCGCAGACTCACCACTCATTTTCACATTACAATATGTAATGAATAACAATTCTTGAATCATTTAAACCACCCAGAGCTAGCAATAAATTCAACATCGTAGTCGGGTCCAGCCTTTTCTTTCAACATTGCAAATTTTTGGCTTTGCTTTGATCATCATGGTGCTGAGAGGAATACTCGTCTGTGTCTGGTCTTTGATTTAGGTCATTAGAAGTTTCTCCATGTCTGAAATAGGCCCTTCTCAAATTTTTGTTAGTCTCATTGCCTTCAGTGAAGCAGATCTTTTAACAGCTTCCAACACTTTGTTCTTGTTCTTCGGGATGCTAGCTATGGTGGAATAGGACATGCCTGACTGACGAGCAATAACCATCACTCATTTTCCACCTTTGTAGTCCTCAATCACTTTTTTTTCTTTAAAGATTGGCACCTGAGCTAACATCTGTTGCCAATCTTCTTTTTCTTCTTCTTCTTCTTCTCCCCAAAGCCCCCCAGTACATAATTGTATATTCTAGTTGCAGGTCCTTCTGGCTGTGCTATGTGGGACGCTGCCTCAGCATGGCTTGATGAGCAGTGCTGTGTCCATACCCAGGATCCAAACCAGCAAAACCCCGGGCCGCCAAAATGGAGTGCACAAACTTAACCACTGGGCCACAGGGCTGGCCCCTTCAATCACTTTTAATTTTGTTTCCAGGCCAATCACTCAATGTGGCCTCTTACTGGCAACATTAAAGGGGATTTTGTACACTTAGGGGCCATGATGAACAAAACAACATAAGATTAAATAAAGCACAAGAGAAAATGATGCAATCAAGAGATGTGGTAAACACGAGATGTATGAAGCTGTTGCCAGTGTAACATGGAATCCTATTTTACAGTAAACTTTTCTTTTGTAAGTAGAAAGAGTATATTGTAAAATAATGATAAAAGTATAGTGTAGTAAATAGATAAACCAGTAACATAGTCATTTATTATCATTATCTCATATTATGTACTGTACATAATTGTGTGTGCTATAATTTTATACACCTGGCAGTGCAATAGGTTTGTTTACACCAACATCACCACAAACACATGAGTAGTGCATTGCACCACGACATTACAATGGCTATGATGTCACTAGATGATAGGAATTTTTTGGCTCTGTTATAATCTTATGGGACCACCACTGTATATGCAGTCCCTCATTGATTGAAATGTTATGCAGCACATGACTGAACCACAGATTCTCACTGTTTTTATGGAGTTTTAGACTTTCACAAATCAATATTTCTTCATTTATGATATGCTCTTTGGACCAGTTCCAAAGACTTTAATGGTTTTTTTGGTTGGTTTGTTTGTTTTGTGAGGAAGATCATCCCTGAGCTAACATCTGTTGCCAGTCTTCCTCTCTTTTATATGTGGAATGCCGCCACAGCATGGCTTGATGTATGGTATGTAAGTCCGTGCCTGGGATCTGAACCTGCAAACCCAGGGCCACCAAAGCAGAGCATGCCAACTTAACCACTACACCACTGGGCCGGTCCCTTTAAGTGGCTTTTAAAAAAACAACACTCACCAATTTCTCTGGGGAGTGGTCTGCCAAGCTCCTCACCCTGCTTACTAGAAGTGGAACTCTCAATAAGGTAGATTTTAATTGCCTTATTAAAAATGCACAGCAAAGCAAAAATCGTGTTAAAATTTTCATCTTTGTGTTTTATCCCATATAACTTGATTAATTTGGTAGCCCGGAAAAACATTACCATTATATTTAAAATGATCAGCATAATATGTGTTATTTGATTAATCATCAGGGCCCCTTATTTGCACAGGCTTTTTCCAAGGCAGTCCTTGAAATGTGCTCACAGTTATTTTTGGTAAAACTCACAGAAAGACAAAGATTTTAGCCACAATCAGTTAAGACCACTGACTCTTTACACTTGATTTCCCTTTTTGTCCTTGGTGTTGAAATGCCTGTAGCACTTTTGGGATCTGAGTTTACAGTCGCTTCAGTGTATGGTGAATAATTAACTTTATTATGTGAGTCACAGTGGTGTAGCATTGACTTCAAGGGGCATTGCTACTCTGCTCGCTTCCCTGGTGCCATAACATAAAGATACCAGCCAGGGGTCGTATTGCTTTGTAAATGTGTCCTGTAGTGCACAGCATCAGAAGAACACGGGTGGAGGAGAAACAAGGTTTGAAGTATATAGGGCCAGAAACTAATCTACGGAAAATTATTGTAGTCATCAGATTAGTAAAAGTATAAGCAAATAATTTGGTTCTCATCAATGTCTAGTCAAAACATATAAGTTTTTAAAATTTCTAGCACTTATAAATTTGACAAGTGTAAAAATTTGTATGACAGTATCAATATTGAATTATGAAACTGAAATAAACTTTCCTATATTATCTTTTAAAAACTAATCCTGACAAACCATGCTAGTGGAAAAACTGAATTCTCTCTCCATGGGCTATATTGCAAAATCATTTTCATATGAAAAAGTGCTTAAAGAGTATAGAGCCAAGAAAGGTAAGAAAAAAAGTATCATAGGATCTGTCAAGCACTTGATTAATAAATTATGTTATTTTTCTGGATTTTGTAATGTCTGTAGTATTTCTCAGCTTTTAAAAATTTGTAATTTTTGTGCTTTATTTTTTCATTCAAAATAAATATTCATTTTTTTTTTTTCTTTTAGGAAGACTGGCCCTGAGCCAGCATCTGTTGCCAATCTTCCTGTTTTTTTTTTTTACTCCCCAAAGCCCCAGTACAGAGTTGTATATCCTAGTTGTAGATCCTTCCAGTTCTTCTATGAGGGACGCCGCTGCAGCATGGGTGATGAGTGGTGCTAGGTCCACGCCCAGGATCTGAACCGCTGAACCCCAGGCTGCCCAAGTGGAGCACGCGAACTTAACCGCTATGCCACCAGGCTCACCCCAGATATTTGCTTTTGTTCCTAATTTTGCATTTTCTTACAGAAGGCCAACCAAATTGAAAAAGCAACAAGCACCATACAACCTGGATCTGTCCCTGCTGCTTAGGCTGAAGTGGTTCTTGAGATTAGCAGAAAATAATTGCTTATATTTAAAAACATGCAGGGGCCAGCCCCGTGGCTGAGTGGTTAAGTTCTAGGGCTCCACTTCAGCAGCCCAGGGTTTCCCTGATTTGGATCCTGGGCGTGGACATGGCACTGCTCATCAAACCACGCTGAGGCAGCGTCCCACATGCCACAACTAGAAGGACCCACAACTAAGAATACACAACTATGTGCTGGGGGGCTTTGGGAGAAAAAGGGAAAAAAAAAGTAAAATACAAAAAAATCTTTAAAAATATGTAAAAAGCCATTTTCAACATTCATTATATTTTACTGAGATAAAAAAAGAACCAGACAGTCAAAACAGACAGACAAGGATCAGAGTTTTTATCCAATATTAAACTTTACTAATAATTTAAAAGAATACAGGTGACCATGAGACACAAGAAAATAATGGAGATGTCTGAAACCAGAAACCCACCTCCCCAGGTTTTTCCATCCCACCTAAGAACACACTCTGGCCCAGATTTAGCACTTGAGGTCGCTATGGAAGGTATGCCAGGTATCAGTTACACTAACAAAACTATTTCAGTCAGGAACTATCTCCAGTTTATACTAATTATATGGCTGACACTGATATTCTCCAGTGGGCCATTCCATGTGCATCCATAAATTCCAGGTTTAGTTACCTTAAACCATCTGCACAGACCAGGTATGCCCTGCTAAAAGCGTTTCATGGACAAGGACTCTCCATTATCCTTCCACCAGTATGTACCTTGGTCCAATTAGCACGTTTGCAAGGAGATTTGACTTGGTCATTTCCACCCGGGCATCCAAGCATAAGTATGAATTGGTTATAGACCAGTTGCTAATGTTCAACTTCCAACATATTTCCCCTGTTTTTTGTCCTCACCGGATTCTTCTCAAAAAATAATGCATTCTCTAACAACAATGAAGAATTGGAAGAGGTGGGTGAGGTCTTTAAATGAAAATTACCATTTTTCACACCCTCCCCACACTCTACAATATAAGCGATTTAGTAACATCCCCGCAAAATGCCGCTCCTTTTCTAAGGCCTTTACCTGCAGTGTGGATGTCTAAGACAGGGAAATACAGGAAAGCCTAAGTTAGGTTTATGGTGGTTTAGGGGAGTTTTCTCCCCAAGTAGTACTTTGAATTTTCCTTTTAATTGACATTCTTGGATTTTTACACCCTGGGCAAAGAGCTAGAGTAAGATTTGGGGAGGTGAGAGCTGTGCATTTCTGTATAAAGTGAGAGAAGTTTCAATATGAAAGGAGAAGTAGGAGAAGAGAGGCCAGAAAATATCACATAAGAAATTAAAATCTGGAAATTGAGTATCTGGAAATTCCTTTGTCCTTTAAAGTCCTGGCATGCCGCCAGTGGTATGCATGCCCGCTTTAAGGAGGGTAGACACATCACGTACTGTAGCTGAGTGCCTGAGACCACTGGTTCCGGAATCCGAGTGCCTGAGTTGGAATTCAGCTTCATCTCACAGTGGCTACTATTTAACCACTGTGAGCCTCTTTTCTCATCTGTAATATGGGGGTGTGACAATAGGATCTACCTCATAGGATAGTTACCTAAATTAACAGAAATAACTCATTTAAGGTTGGTGATCAATAAATACTAGTAATCACATTTGCTATTCTTCTCATGCTAAAATTCTTTAATGATTAGCAAAGAGTGATTTTGTTCTAAGCAGATCTGAATAATTTTTTAAACACTTAAGTTTGTTTTCATGAGTGATGAAGTTGTTTTCTTTTAATCGAGAATTTACTTCACAGTACAAATAAAGAGTAAATGTGAATACTATTTTAACCCTTTCACAGTGCCACTAATAAAAACAGTAATATTACATATAGCATTATTTTGATAATATAAATGTTCTTAGAAGAAAAATCTACTTGTTAGTGGTCTTTAGGTATGATATACTCTATTTAAGTATTTAGACATGTAATAGTCATTATAATTAAAATTCCTGGGTGATAATGTTAAAGACTCTTGAGTAGAAGCCTGCATTTTAGTTAGATGAATGTACTAAAAGTTTTATCATAAATTATGCTAGATTCAATTTCATCCATGTTGTCCTGTTTGTTTTATCCACATGCTGAAAATACATTGTATTTTTTCCTCTTCATCTATTATATAATATTGTCAAGGGGGATTAGAAAACCCAGAGAGTGTATCAGATAATTATGGATATCATTAAAATGAAAAATGTCCAAATTACTTTAGACATGAATTGAGTTAGATTTTAGTGCATCCATCTCATGAACTGATCTAGGTTATCACTGGTGATATAACCTAATTGCTCCAAGCTCATGTTGAAATCAATAGGGTGACTCCGTGTAAAATCAAACTCCTGCTAAGTATATTATGTTGAGGGCTAATGTGGTAATAATTTTCTAAAAGTTTGACATGAGGCTAGGTGTACAATCTATGATCTCCTTACATTTTTCTTCCTTAAACTATTTGTATATGAAAAGCATTTGACAAAAGATCAATTATTGTGATGAGCTTAGTACAGTACAATTTTCCTCTTGCAGACCAAATAATGGATGATGAGCAAATGCAGCATATTAAAAATTGAATAATAAATAGATAAAAGTAATTTCTTACTCAGAGTTGGAGATACATATGTAGGCTTCGTAAATCTCATATTTCCATATAAAATATTCAGTCTGTTCCTTAGCAAAAATACATGTATACTCTTTAAAAAAATCTACTAATTGAAGTATGGAAGATAATTCTTTTAACATTTCTTACTGACCTGATTTGTGGCTTTGTTCTAGCCACATCTATATTTTTTATATTATATCATAGAGAGGCTAATGGCTTATTCAGTGAAGTACCTTATATTCCGTGTACTTATACACATAACAGAGTGGTAGGGTGGAGTTTAATACCAAACTCCAAAATTCTTCTTGTAGCAACTGTATTGTTTCAGGAAATCTTTTCTTTTTTAAAGATTGGCACCTGAGCTAACAACTGTTGCCAATATTTTCTCTGTTTTTAATTGCTTTTTCTCCCCAAACCCCCCCAGCACATAGTTGCATATTTCAGTTGTGGGTCCTTCCAGTTGTGACACGTGGGACACCGCCTCAACATGGCCTGATGAGCGGTGCCATGTCTGCGTACAGGATCCGAACGGGCTAAGTGGAGCGCGCGCACTTAACCACTCGGCCACGGGGCCGGCCTCCAGTTTTAGGAAATCTTGGTAAGCCACTGAGAGTTGAAGTAAGTTCCAGAGGACACAGGCAAATAAGAGACAAATAAATGAAAGAATGTTTACAGCATTTTGTAATACTATCACTGTATTAGAAACGAGCAAAGATTGGCAACACGTGGAGAGGGGAATGAGGCGCAATGAAAACTGGGAGGAGAAACCAAGCAACATGGTAGATTGACAAAGTACTCAGAGGAAAAAAGTTGCCTAATTTCGTATTTGAAGTTGTTTTTGCTATTGTGACATAAAAAGCCTAAATTTCCTGAATCCATTTGCAAAAAGTACTTTGTGCTTTGTTTTGGCTAGAAATTTAAGAAAGAGTTTCAATCTCTACCTTGTTTACATGGTCCAGAACAAGACAAATATATGAATGATGCTGAGACAATCCATGAATTGAACTAAATTAGAGAAAGCACAGGCTCAGAACCAAAGGTGTCCTTGAGACTATGCACCCCCTTGGGAATCTTTGGATGTTTTGAAGAGAGCATCAGATTTTCTACAAGAGGTAGAGATGGAGGCTCGAAGAAAATGTCACTGCCCTTCAGCCAAAGACTACTAGAATATATCTGAAGTTTGAACTTCTGTTTAAACACTGCTTGTCTTTTTATAGAAGAAACCTGTAAACAGAATGCGAAAGAACCCCTTGATAAAACAGCAAAACAGTTACATTTTATACATTATTAAAATGGTAGTTATATTTAAATATTTCATGTATACTTGTAAAGGTTTTCCAAGTTCTGCATAATTAGGGATTATAAGAATCAAGAGAGGGGGCCAGCCCCGTGGCTGAGTGGTTAAGTTTGCTCGCTCTGCTGCGGTGGCCAAGGGTTTCGCTGGTTCAGATCCTGAGCACAGACATGGCACCGCTTGTCAGGCCATGTTGAGGTGGCGTCCCACATGCCACAACTAGAAGGACCTGCCACTCAGATATACAACTATGTACCAGGGGGGATTTTGGAAGATAAAGCAGAAAAAAAAAAAGAATAAAGAGAGGGGCCAGCCCCATGGCCCAGAGGTCAAGTTCACACACTCTACTTTGGTGGCCCGGGGTTCACAGGTTTGAATTCTGGGTGTGGACCTACACCGCTCATCAAGCCATGCTGTGGTGGCACCCCACGTAGAAGAACCAGAATGAGCTATACCTAGGATAGATAACTACGTACTGGGGCTTTGGGGAGAAAAAAAAAAGAGAATAAAGAGAAGAGGGTATCTTTAGTGCTGGTTGGCTGTAACACCAGTTAGACACTAGCCCCTTCCCCTTCTTGAGTATATCAGCTGTTGGGGAAGCTAAAAAGAAAAGTACGTGATGAATTGCTGGCAAAATCCACTGAACACCAGGAATTCATTACTGGACATCCCTGATTGTCTTGGAGAGATTCCCATTCCAGAAGAGCTAACACTTTTTTGGCAATATTTGGGCAATTTGGATGGAAAGATCTAGATCCAGAAATTCCATCTTCAGCACTCTCAGTTCTTGGGGCTGGCCCATCCCAAAATAAATAAACTGGTGTTATAGCAGATGACCAGAAACACAGCACTCAACATGGGTTTGAATATATCAGTTCATAGAGAGTTCATAAGCAAAGATGCTGTTCATGGAAAACATGAAAAGAAAAGCCTGCTCTTTTATGAGACTTTGTAAAAATACACCAAGGGTTACATTTTCACAGTTAAAATTTTCAAACAATTCTTTCCTGAAATTCTTTCTTTGTTGTTCACTCATATCTATTTCCTCAATAGTCTGTGTTTCTTAGTCTTTTTGTGTGTGTTTGGATTTCTAATTGATGGTGTATCTTTAAAAATAAAGTCTCTTTTCCCAGAGCAATACAAACTTTACAAAACCTCCATCTCCGTAACATAGCTGCAAAGAGTTGGTAGCATGACTAGTATATGAAGACGAGGAATCAAATAAATTTGAATTTGTCTATTTTTTCCCTATGTTCCCAGCTTGTCGGGAACAATTGGTATTGTTATTACAAACAAAAAGTTTATTGGCTATTAAAAAGTCACACTCAGGGGGCTGGCCCCGTGGCCGAGTGGTTGGGTTCACGCGCTCCGCTGCAGGCGGCCCAGTGTTTCGTTGGTTCGAATCCTGGGCGCGGACATGGCACTGCTCATCGGACCACGCTGGGGCAGCGTTCCACATGCCACAACTGGAAGAACCCACAACGAAGAATACACAACTATGTACCAGGGGGCTTTGGGGAGAAAAAGGAAAAAATAAAATCTTAAAAAAAAAAAAAAAGTCACACTCAGGAAAGAAGTAGATCTTGAGAATACCTGTTTCTTTTAAAAGAGCCAGTTCTGCCACGCAAAAAATTTCCTTAGCATAATTTACACGTAGACAAATCCCTATGGTGTCAGATCACAGTACAGCTAAGCACTGCTGAACTGAATGCAGTCGTAAGCCTTGATTGTAACAATGGGGTGCTTCTTATACAGCTCTGAAGCGATAGAAATTAAAATGCTAACAAAATCCGGTTTCGTACAGCCCACAGAAACTACGTATATATTAAGCCTACTCTCAAAGTCTATAAATTACTCCCTTGGAATAAGTTAAAGAAAGACTTTTGGAATTTGATTAGCTCTTTGAGAAAAAAACAGGTTCCATTAAATTTTCTGAAAAATTAAATCTGGGGCAATAGTAATAAATGTGATTTTTTGAAGCCCAACTAAGGAAGGTCCTCTGCTGGCCATTTTATCTCCCTCATTTTATTTCACCTCTCACTGAATCAATAACGCGACCATCGCCAGATGAAGAAATGGAAGCTCAGAAAGTTTATGTAATATATTCCAAACCACACAGCAAGTACCTGACAAAGCTAGGATTCCCAAAGATTGTTTTCAGGATTATTTTGTTGAAATTAATGTTTTCTTGAATAACTACCACTGTATGCTCAGTATGAGTAGTTTCCACGTCTTATCTTTGAATTCTCCCCAAAACCATATGGATAGGGTTTATTAACATTAAGTAACACGATCAAAATCTCCTGGCTGGTAAGTGGTAGAGTTATAGCTTAAACTGCAGTCTTTGACTTTAAAACTTTAGTGTTTTCTACTATAATGCAGTGTCTTATTGTTGTTTTCCAATTCCCAAAAGGTAACATACTTTGGAATAATCTGCAATATTCTAGTAAAGAGAAAATTTTGCCAAGACTAGAAATTTGATGGTTTCTTTGGTTTGGTTCTAAAAATAAACATGTACCATGAATCATGGACTATCAAATGGACTTGTGTTTGAATCCTAGCAATTTTACCTACTGCCTACACAAACTTGGGCAACTTACCCTCAGAGCTTCAGTTCTCGCCTTTGTATAACTGGGATAACAATAACTACTTCATAGGACTGTGCCAATGATTAAATAAGATAATGTATGCAACGCTCTTACACCACAACAGGCTGCAGGTTGGAGTGGTTAAGAGCAGAGATCCTAAAACCAGCTGCCTGAGTTAAAATTCTGAGTCTGCCACTGGTTGTCTCTGTGATCTTGGGCAAATTTACTTTATCCCTGTGTGCCATCATTTTCTCGCTGGTAAATGGCGGTAACCATAATAACTACTTCATGAATCAGTATGTGTAAAGTACTTAGAATAAAAATTGTCTCTATCAAGTTAAATGTGCCTGGCACATTGTAGCACTATTTAAAAGGTTGTTAAATTTTAAAAATATTCTTTGAACATACCAGGATGCTGAATAAATAGTAGCTATTTTTCTCTGCAATTGCCTGGGTGATTTAAAAACCATATACGTGTATATATATATATTTTTTAACTGCAATTTAAATTTTTGATCTTTGGAGAGAAAATTCCTTCATTGCTGTTAAAGAAATATGTAAAACTAAATCAGCAGCCCCAGAATGATTAGTCTTACAGCTACTGTAATAAGTTCTCTGGAGCTGGGGAGGGGGAGGAGAGGTGGGGAGGAAGGCGTTAGTGTGTTTTTCAGATTTGGAGTTTAAGCAACTGGATGTGTCTCTAGGTGCCATCAAATGAAATGGGGGACACTGGAGAAGGAACTCACATACGGGAAGGCGAGGAGAAAGAGGACTAACAATTGTTTAGTATCTCCCACGTCCCAAGTATTGTGCTGGGCACTTTGTGTACATATCACCTTATTTCCCTGTCAGAACTTGTCTGTGGGTATTATTCTCTCCATTTTCTAGATTGTGAAAATCTTTGAAGAAGTGTGTTGTGCCATATAGGCAAGTGAATCAACCTGTCAAGTAAAAATTTTTTACATAAAGTGCTAAGAATTCTTTTTCCCGCCTCCTCCCTCGCCATTAAGTTCTGAATTTTCACATTAATACATATGTTGGTGTGTTAGAGTAGTCACCACTTTCAACCCCAAGTGACCCTTTCTTATTCCTGGTTCCTTTCATACCTCCGTAGACAAAGAACCTTTTGAAACGCCATGCACGCTCTAAAGTTCAGTAATAACTTGAAAATATGTAGTAGTTAGATTATTCTGCCCAGAAATATCATAGGAGTTGCTGTATTTCTCTAATTCTTACATTAGGCACAGACATACTATCATGAAGCTAAAATTCACGGTGTAACAATATTGCACATTAACCTAGTTAAATTGTCTATATCAATTTCAACGTTAATATAACGTAATTGGTTCCAACCGGAAGCAAATTGAAGTATGCATGTTTCTATTCCAATCTTCTGGATAATGCATGCCATCTGTATTACCTCAAACTTTTGGGAACAAAAGGCATTAAACTAAGCAGAACCTCAAATAGTCAAAAGAACTTGTCTTTTTAAGGGTGATATTTCTGAAGTCTCTAACCAAGAAACAAGTTCTAAATCATAGAACCCATGAAGTTTTCAAACGAAAGCATCACCAGAGGAAATTGCCATTCATTTTTAAAATTTACTGTAGTGCAAATGTTAGGTGGAACCATATGAAAGTGCTGATACCAGTTCTTTCATATGGTTCCACCTAATAGATCATAAAGAGCATAGCTCCTAAATCTCAGGGAACATTAACTACCATAGTTATTTTTAAAATTCCCACATCCTTCAAAAGCCCTCTTTTCATTCTGATGGAAAACTGAAACTGAAAATGTTCTAAACTCTACTATTTGTTGCTACTATTTGCTTTTATAAATAATATTACAACATTCTTATAATCCAGCTGTACTGATTACAACAAATATATTTACAATCAATATTTTTGCTCTTTGTTTTTAAGATAATTCTTGATCTTGTGAATATCAATAATAAATATATTTTATGCTTCTCTGATGCTTCCTGGTTGCCAGCATGCTTGTGCAGATACTACCTTGGCAATCCCTACGACCCTTAGTTTTAGGTGGGCATTGTTATCACTCACAGGACATGTGCAAATATTACCCATGTATTATGGAAGAAGAAATGGAGGCTGTCATGAAGGGGCTTGGCTAAAGACAGAGCTCATGAGTCACAACTGAGTGCAATGTATTTCCTACATCTCTGCCAAACAACCTGTCAAAGACTCAGTTATTGAAAAAAAAATGCATTCCCATATCACCCTCTAAAGGAGGCATTGCTGTCAGACAGGGACAAATCCCAGGATGGAGAATCCCTAATGGCTCTCTCCCCTTTGGGCTCTTCCTGCACTCCAGTCTCTCTCAGGCGGCCTCCATACCGCAGTGAAGAGGAAACTCATGCCCTTGGCCAAGGGGAAGCTGCATGGGCCAAAGTGTGGGCCCTTCCCCTCCACCTAGCTCATCCACAGAGCTTGCTTGGTGCCTGAGAAAGCTCCACGGCCTGCTGCCTCTCAGCTACTAACCCGAAACCAACAGCAAGAAAGCAGACCGTAATGTGGAAGAGGAAGATTTTTCTAAGTGAGGTTTTTCCCTAGGGAAATTAAAAATTAATATTTTATTCCACTGCTCTTTTTGGTTATGTGAGGTTATTTTCCCAAGTACTGGAAGTGATTGTCCCCTTTATTAATTTTCTGTTGGTGATTATGAATGTCATTGAAAGGCAGGACTGACTAGACGGGGCTTTGCATTCTTTATCATGCATGCACATCCTCTGAATACTTTAGAAACTACAGATTCAGATTCAGGAGGTCTGGGATGGTGCCTGAAGCGCTGCGTTTCTAGCAAGCCCCCAGGGGTTGCCAATGTTGCTGGTCCGCAGACCAGATTTTGAGTAGCATGGAACTAAATCACTTCAAACAGTCCTTATCTCTCCTAGGATCTATGAGAATAGGATAAATCTAAAGATTATTGATGATTTTTATTTTTCCTGAAAGCAACAACAATCCAAAAGAAATCTATCTGATTTTATTTTTCATTTATTAATTTTTCTATGGAAGTATCCGAATAAAATAGAATTCTTTTTCCTCGTGTCTGGGAATAAACCAGGTGTTGGGTTGAATAGGCATTTCTCTCTCTCTTGCATCCCCAGTGCCACAGAGAAGGGCTGAGCTGCTGCCGCCTGGTCCACCCCCTTCTCGGAATTTTCCCATCTTGTCTCCTCTGCCTCTGCCTGATTTTTTTCCCCATAAAGATTTAGGGCTTTTATTGACCGGAGACAGATTGTAGCAGGAATGTCACAGTTGTGTTAGCTAGTGCAGTTGGTTGCATTCTTTTGAAATTAACCTGAAATTAGATCACAGTTCAAAAGAACCATAAAATAATATCAGCACACAATATCTTACTCAAAATTATCCGGCAACTTTGGATCAGCCTTGTCTAAATGGGCATTTCCAAGGCTATCCATAGTGATTTTGCTGCAGTCTAGTTTTAATTTTTTTTTTTTAACTTTTTAGTTTGAAATAAAGACCCAGATGAAGATGCAAAAATACTGGTCTCATGTAACCTTCACACAGCTTTCCCCAAGGATCACATCTTCCATAACAATAGTACATTACCAGGAACAGGAATTTTACACTTGTACAGTACTGTTAACTCAACTACAGACTGGATTTGGATTTCACCAGGTTTTACATGCACCCTTTTCTTTGGGAGAGAGGAGTCCACAGTACTATGAAATTATATAGATTCATGTAACCATCATCACAATCCAACTGATTGTTAAATGTTGGTGTTCCCCAAGATTCTGTCCTGCGCCCTATTCGGTTTTCATTCTTCATACTCTCTGTGGACCTTCTCATCCGTAATGATGATGTCAGCTATCGTTTGTATTTGGATAATTCCCAAATTGATAACCTAACCTCTCTGTTGAGCTTACACCTAACTATTTCATGGGCTACTTCTGGACACCCACTGAATATTTTGTACTTTATACACTTTAAACTTCAACATATCCAAAATTGGACCAGTATTCCTTCATTTTTAAGCTAAGTGGTCTCTATATGGGTGAATAGCACCCTGCAACCCACACCAGAATATCCAGGGATCATCCTAGATGTATCCACCAGCCATAGTCCACCGCCACATAGTAAAAACAGCTGATACTCCTGTGGCAGATAAGGATCACGTGCCATACAGCCAACATAGCTTAGCTCATTTCATCCTGAGCATTGTCAGGAATGGCTCCAAGTTTCCTGAGGCCTGAAACTTGTACAGTATTAGGGGCCCTTTTAAAGAAAAAGAATAGAAAAGTACAAATATCAAGAAATCCTGTAATATGCTACAACATGGATGAACCTTGAAGAAAAACATTATGCTAAGTGAAATAAGCCTGTCACAGAAGGACAATCACTATGTGATTCCATCAACATGAGATTTCTGAAATAGTCAAACTCATAGAATCAGAGAGTAGAATGCTGGTTACCAGGGACTGGCAGGAGAGGGAAGTGGGAAGTTGCTTTTCAATGGATATAAAGTTTCAGTTATGCAAGATGAATAAATTCTAGAGATCTGCTTTAGAACCTCATGGCTATAGTTAACAACATTGTGTTGTGCACTTAGAATCTTATTAACAGGGTAGATCTCACGTTAAGTATTCTTACTGCAAGAAAATAAACTTAAAGAAATAAAATTACAAATATCAAAATTAGTACCTACAAAAGTAAATACTTGGACTGGTGGAAGTGAGGAATGCTGAAAATTGATCTCCATTAGTTTCATGATGCATCTGCCTTTAAGGCAGCTGCTGTTCTTATTTCCATTTTACACTGAGAAAACTGAGGCACAGGGAGACCAGGGTCCCCCTGCCATGGGAAGTTCCATCATCTCTTGGCCTCTATGTGATCGTCCGACCTCTAACCAACCCCGCTTCAGTCCATTCTCCATGCTGACCCCAGAGGGATATGGGACCATGTCTCTCTCCTGATGAGAAGCTGTACTTAGTTCCCTGTTACTTTTCAGTGAAGTGATAAACTCTTTTGCATGACTTCCAGGCTGTCTCTGGCAGTTGATGCTGTGTGATGCTGAATGCTAGTGGCTCTCTCCCACACTCAGGCTTCCAACTCTGTTCCACATGCCCTTCCCGCTGCTGGCACTTCTCTCTTTCCAATCTCTGTACACTTGATTCCCTTTATCATTTTTTCCAAAGTAAAAATGGCATTATTAGTTATTTTTAGCTTATTCAAGTAAGACAGAGTTCAAATTAAAAGATTATACAAAACAAAAAAAAGCACAAAAAATTAAACAAAACCCACCAGATCTGTAACCCCATTGTCCAGGAAGAACCACTCCTAACAATTTAATGTATACGCTTTCCATTTTTCCTACATGCCAGTGTGTGTGTGTGTGTGTTCTTGCCTATAAAATTGGGATACATTACTATAGTATTATTCTTCTTGATTTATTTTTATTTTTTAAATTTTTTTGAGGAGGATTAGCCCTGAGCTAAATGCTGCCATTCCTCCTCTTTTTGCTGAGGAAGACTGGCCCTGAACTAACATCCGTGCCCATCTTCCTCTACTTTGTATGTGGGATGCCTGCCACAGCATGGCTTGCCAAGTGGTGCCATGTCCGCACCTGGGATCCAAACCGGCGAACCCCGGACTGCCAAAGTGGAATGGGCAAACTTAACTGCTGAGCCACAGGGCTGGCCCCTATTCTTCTTGATTTTTTTTTTTTTTTTTTAAAGATTTTATTTTTTCCTTTTTCTCCCCAAAGCCCCCCAGTACATAGTTGTGTATTCTTCGTTGTGGGTTCCTCTAGTTGTGGCATGTGGGACGCTGCCTCAGCGTGGTCTGACGAGCAGTGCCATGTCCGCGCCCAGGATTCGAACCGTCGAAACACTGGGCTGCCTGCAGCGGAGCGCGCGAACTTAACCACTCGGCCACGGGGCCAGCCCCTATTCTTCTTGATTTTTATCAGTCTGCCAGACTCTTCCCACAAATGTTTTTTTTGTTGTTGTTTTAATGCAAATCTCCTTGATTACTAAGAAAGCCAAGCACCTCTTCAGGTGTTTCTTCTCCCGAGAACTGCCTATTGATATCTACCCACTTCTCCATAGAGCCTATACTAAGGATATTGGTCATATGTGTTACAATAGTTTTTCAACTTTATCTTTAGTCCTTTGACTTTTTAATGATGTAATTTGTAATGATATAATTTTATATACTGTTGATGCCTTTAGAATAATGACCATACCTTTTTATCTGTGTGGCGTCAGAGTCTAGTACAATACCTAACACAGAATAGGTAGTGAATGAATATTTGTGGAATGAATGAGGGGACGAAAGACATATCACCTCACCTTAGAGTGCCCAGTGTCTTGGGGGTAAAGTCTCTCCCTCTGATTTCCTTACCCTTCTCACACAAAACCAACAGCCACATCCTGTGACTTCCTCCTTCAAAATGTCTTTAAATAGCCCACCACCAGCACCCTACTTCAGACTAGTGTCATTTCTTTCCTGGATTTCTGCAACTGCCTCCTCCCACTGATCTCTCTAACCTAATCCTTTCTCCATCTGTGACCAGAGTTGTCTAAAACACAATCTGTTCACTTCACTTTCCTTCTTAAAAAGCTTTAATGATTCCATATTGCATAGAGAATAAACCTAAACTCTTTAGAAAGGTACCCAAGACCCACCATAAACTCTGGTCTGACTTTCTATCTCAGCCTCCTCTCTCTTCTTTTGTTCTCTTTACATCTTCTATGGCTCCAGCCACACACACTTTCAGCTGTTCCAGAACAGACTTTGCTTTCCACAACTCTTTGCTTTTGAGATCTATCCCAAATGCCACAAATTCCTTGAGTACTTGTCCTATTCCTCCACCAAAATTATCACACTACTGTCACCACTGTTGCCACCACTACTACCCTTGCCTTGCTCACCTCCCTGTAACCCTTTACATTTCCCCATTATTTCAAAGATAATCTCCCCATTCCAACTTCCTGCCTGAGTAGGAACTCTGCATGAGGAATTTTAAAGGATCAGTCAAATATGTGAGTACACTTTATGTGCAAAGTACTGACTCCATTTAAGATACTCAACTCAGCTTCCAGCTGAAATTTTGAGAGCAGCTGAGTTCTGAAAATACATTAGCTATAAAAGGCTGAAACCTACATGCACTTTTTTTGTTTTAAAATAATGTAATTTGAGCTCCTCCTAGAACAGGGTATCTGAGAGCAAACAGGGAGGCAGATGTCAGTGTTTTCTCAGCCTTTTTCTTTGAGCAGGCAAAGAAGGAGCAGAACTTCTGCTTCCCTGTGACATCCTTTCTCTCACCAGTGTGATGATGGAGTCGTCTGGTACAGGGTTCTAGTTCAATTAAATATATCCTAAAAATTTTTGGGTCCAAACATAACTATAGGCACAAATAGTAAAATTATTTTTATTAAGCTTTAAAAAAATAATACGTTCTCTGAATAAGGATAAATAATCATTTGCCTCTGCAAATTTACAGTGCATAATTTATTTGTGCTTTCCTTATTCTTGTTGCAACATGCCTTAGGTCTAAATATTACAAACAAGAAAAGGATTCAATACACGTATATTACTATTCATAAACACTGGTCACTAAGTAAGATGACCATGGCTATAAAACTTTAAGGCTTATTGCTTTTCTTTCAAGGAAATGATTAGTGAAGGATATTTTAAACATGTCAACAAAAAATATTGTTTCTTTTGTTCCTTCCTTTCTCCCTTCCATTTTACCAACATGTGTCAGGCACTTCATTAGCTGCTGAGGAATAATAGGAATAAACAGCACAGGTATGTCCCCTGCCCTCACTGGGCTTACATAGAAACAAAAACCAATCTGGAAAGCTTGTGGGGAAGAGGGACCGTCCAAAAAGGAACGGAGAAAATTTCAGCATTCAGTTCATGTTTCTCAATCATGGAAACAGAATATTACTTCCCCACAATCTCTAAGATTCTCAGCCAAGATATTTTTATTTCTCCTTACTTTAGAAAAATTGCCAATAGAAAGTTATTTTTAATATGTCGTTTATATGCCTTTCCTAATAGAGTTGATAGCCGAAGTGTCAGAACTTAAAAAATCTTGTCAATTTAATAGTTGGTTACTATGCATCAAATTCAATATTTAGAGAAGTCAAGCTATATATATATTATAGGTGTTTGTTTTACATTTTCCAATCAGTTATTACTGAAGCTAAAATTTTAAATCCTAATATATTACATCATAGTTTTTGAGCACAAATATAATGATTAAAAAATAAATTGCAGAATTTTTTCTTTAAATACTTCTATTTTTCCCTAAATTAAATCAGCTATTGATTTTCTTCCAAAGTCATCTGCTTCCCATCTTTCTTTTCTCCCAAGTGTCAACGTCTTGTCCACTTCACTGTTTATTAAGAGTTTAAATAGCAAGAGACCCAGGCAGAATGAAAAAGCTTACATTAATTCATTTAGTCACTTAAAAACTATCACAAAAGTTGTAGTATAAAAAAATAACAGAATTATTGGAAGTATTTCAATGGAGAGTTTATTTGGCATTTCAGTTTTATACTCGTTGGGATGATAGGTATTGACCTTTATTAGTACCAGCAGTATTGGCAGATACCCTAGCTGTATGATGGCCTACGACACAATCTGGCTCCAAATCTTGCAACGATTCCACCACTGTTTCTTTTGTTAGCTCTGAGTTTTCATTTTCGTCTGGGACCATAACTCATCCCGCTTGTGAAGACTGCCTGGACTCTGGCTGGGAGCAATTCCAAACCCAAGGCACTTTCCTCGAAGAAAATACGGAAGATCTCTTTGTCCAGACGTGGAAGCTCACAAGGATCTCTTTTACCATGCTTCACTTCGGGGTGATCCTAACGTGACTCTGTGGGCTCTCACTACCTTTACTCCTCAAAGTAGAGTAGAAAACAAAGGATTCAACTCTCAGGAACTAGCCCTTCATCCAGCAAAGGGGAAATTGCCCCCACGCTTTCCTTTGCCGATCTCCCCCTTTCCTCTCTCACATTGACTCACTAATCCATCAAATAGTCCTGGTGCCCTTACAGGGTGCAAGACAGTGAACTCAGCACTGTGGGAAGAACTGAGACGTGGCTCTAGGTCTGACTCTCCATTTCCTTGCCTTCTGAAGATGTTGAGACCAGGGAGACGGTGGGACAGCTAACCAGCTCTTAAAAATGAAGTCCTCTCTTAAATACCTTCTGAAAGAAGGAGGGATGTAGTGCATAAATAAAGTAATAGTGATTAATAATTATAGTAAAGTTTATCCCTTCACTCACTAAGAGCAAGCCTCCTGGACAAGTCGCTTATGATTTCCTTCCAGAATTGAAGAAAGGATTCACAGAAGGAAGGTGGGGGCTGTTGCTGGTCCTGCGCCTGGCATGGGGGAGGGAAGCAACAGGCAGAGAAAGGGCTCTTTCATTCCCCTGGCAAAGGCAGGCTTGCAGCTGGGGCCACGGTCCCCTCTGCTGATCCACGGCCTCCTGAGAGAACACGTGTTCCTCCAGCAACGCGAGTCTTAGCCAGCAGCCTCTGGCAACAGCCAGGAGATGGGGAAAACAGTTAAATGAGCCATTTAATTTCATAAAACGTGGGTAAATATTTTATTTTCCCTCCGAATCAAGAATATCTACTCAACTGAAACTATTACTTGTGATCCTTCTTCCTCAGACCCAGGCTCACGAATTTCTGTTTAACCTGGGTGTGTCAATAAATCCTTACCCAGTGAGGTGCCTCATCTGTAAAGTGAGAAGGTGGTAGCAGACGTCCTTAAGTTTCCTTGTAAATGAAAACAGATATGATTTTTAAATCAATGGAAGTTCAAGTGACTCACACTTGACTGGTAAGCAAAACAATATAAAAAAACTATTTGTATATTTCCCTATTGGCCTTTTTCTACCATTTTAGATTATTTATTGCTATTTATTGACACAACTTTTGTGTTTATTAATCTCTTCACTAACACCCCAGGATTAAAGCAAGCAAAAATTTAACGGTTAGTATCCTCTTCCAAAGTTTTAAACACACACACACACACACACACCCATGGATGATGCAAAATGGAAACAAGAGCCCAATTGAAACATAACTCCAGTGGTTCTCAAACTTTAGCAGACATTAGAATCACCTACCTAATTTGGTAGGTAAAGCAGAGCCCAAGAATTAATATGTCTAAAAGTTTCCAAGTGATATGATGCTGCTGGTCTGGGGCCAGGCTTGGAGAACCACTGCCTTGCAGCATCATTCCGGTGGAGGCAGATCCTCAGTGTCGATTCTCTTCAAATCCCTGGAAGTCATGATGTGCCTCAGGCAACAGTTTCTCCCCTCTGCTATTTGTCAATTGTCAGCAAGTCCTGATGATAATGGTGTTTTTCTTCCTGTCAAAGCACTTTCCATCTATTCCTAATCAACTGTCTACTGATTTCTCTGTTCCCTTGACCATTTCCTTGAAAGGATTTCAAGCCACTGTAAAACTTGCGTTTTAATATCTAGCATGACAATTTCCCTTTGTTTTGTTTTATTTTTGCAGCAGATTAAGAACTACCACTAGCACATATCTCTGTATAATCCCTCAGCCATTGTGGTCCAGAACTCTTTGCCAGAAGTCCTGCTCTGCCCAGAACACAAAACAAATGGAAGAATGGAAGGCCACTCAGGTCAGGGGAGTGAGACAAGTGTTCGCAATGCTCTTAGCTATTGCTCCTAGAGATACAGTGTAGTGTCCGTCGTATCAAGTTTCCATCTTTGCCTGAAGCAGGATATAACCTAAGATTGTAGAAGGTAGGATTCTGTTTAAAAAATTTATCTTGTAGTATTTGGGTAGACAGTCCTTAGTACCACAGAAACAGCTTTATAACTCTAACTGCAGGAAACGCTCTTCAATGAATGCTTTCCTTATAATCAGTGTATTCTCAGGTCCCTGTCTTCTAAGAAGGATCTAGAGAATAAATTATTCTGAGAAGTCTGTGGCATATCACATAAAGGAGAAGAAGGGACGTTTACTTGTATGAAATAAAAGCCATAATTTTTAAAGGTACTTATATGACAATTTCTTAAAAGTTGGATACCCTATGCTAAAGGTGTAAGCACATCTCCTATTTTCTTTTCATCTGCCAATATAAGGAATCAAGCTGTTGACTTGTTAGAGTGCCAGCATTGAAACAAAAAAAACCAAAACAATTCTAGAGGTTTATTTAGTGGCACTATTTCAAGACAATGAAGCAAAATCCACTCCTCTGTTATCTGCCCCTCCTTCCCACTTCCCTCCCTGCCTACAAAGAGGGTCTTGGCAATTGGTAGGGAGAGGAGGAGTGACCCAGGAGGAGGCCAGCGGGAGCACAGGAAGCAGAGGGCTGCTGCTGCTGGTGATCCCGTGAGGTGGGGTAATTCCACCCTGGTACTAAAAAGATCCAAGCTTCATGACAAACAGGCTTGCTGAAACCAGCCACTCATCTCAGCCCTTCCAAGTTCAGCCCACCCAATGGCCCTCGCAGGTACTAAGGCATTTCTTTCCCCTTTGTGGTCGTCTATGACATATTTTGTGTTTTTTGGTTTTTTTTTTTGAGGCAGATTAGCCCTGAGCTAACATCTGCTGCCTATTTTCCTCTTTTTGCTGAGGAAGGCCGGCCCTGAGCTAACATCCATGCCCATCTTCCTCTACTTTATATGTGAGACGCCTGCCACAGCATGGGTTGCCAAGCAGTGCCATGTCTGCACCCAGGATCCGAACCGGCAAACCCGGGGGGCTGCAGAAGCGGAACATGCACACTTAACTGCTGCGTCACCGGGGTGACCCTAATAACATATTTTTAAACTTGCACGTATATTTGCAGCATGTGGTGTGTGTGTGTGTGTATGTATATGTGTGTATATCCAGGGTAAGGGTCACTATCCTTTAGGCTTTGCTATCGTAGATGTTGCCCTCCACCTCAGGATTTTCCAAAATTCTTTTCATCTAATGCTTCCGAATTAGAACTTTCTGTTAAATTTAATCCGTTCAATAGAACTTCAAGTCTCCCTTTAAACTGGCTTAAATATGTCAAATAATTTTGTTTTTAAAGCTACTCACTTAACGACATCCTTGACACTACCCATTGCCAGAAACATCTCTTATCTTACTAAAGACCTTTCAAGGTCGCACAAAGCTTGTTCAGCACATTGCCTTGACTCTGGTGGCTGTACTGTGAATTATTACTGCAGGCAGAAGTTGTAGTATTACTCCATGACTTTTATCGGGTAGATTGGTGGTGACCCAAACATTTATTTTTTTCAATTTCTTATATTTTATTTTATTCTTTAATTAGACTAAAGTACTGGAGTGGCCATTCCTTTTGTGAGTGTGAATATCCTCATTTCTATTGCCATTTATAATGCAAAGACAGATACTTCCTAACCATTTTACTCTGGCCAGGGGTATTATTTATTTACAGAGCTGATAACGTTATATGACTCTTGCTACCTGATCTGCCTCGTGGTTTTGCTGGTGTTCTAAATTTTGCATGCCATTTAATTGTAACCTGGAGCTAATACAGATATTAATTGTTTGTTTTTACCTTTTCATTAGGTATTCATGTCAAGAAGATAACACATCTCCTGTTTGAACTCTGCTTGAAAACAGAATTCCTCTGAGGAGCTTCTAAGGATTAGATGCCTTCAAGGCTGAAACTGCTGTTCTCGTCATTTGGTGATCTAGATTAGACTTTCTGCAATTTGTGATACAGTTGTATACACTTACTGTGATGTTGCTGGGACAGTACACCTTCAGGATGCCCCCCTATGATATGACTGCCGGGGGGACAGGGGAGGTGGCCTGGGAGGGAATGGCTGTCAAGTCCTTGCCTTGTCTTTGTTGCTTGTGAAAAAATAGCATTCTCCAGAAGCATCCCTCTTACCCAAAGATTAACTGAGTCCATCACCAGCAAGCCCAGACACATACTCAGGTTTCTAGAGATCGGATACCTGGAGACTAACATATCTCAACCAGCTGGAGGCCCTGGCACATAGGACCAGGGGAAGAGTTTGGTACAATTCTTTTGAAAGGGAGCCAGACCAATGCAAATCTGAACAGTCTTTTTAAATAGAAAAATGTTATTAGTTATGAAAACGATTTTACCCCTTCATCCTGTAATCCCAAATCTATGAATAGACACTGATGATAACGATGATGACAATGAGTTAATTTTTATACATCTAGGGATCCGCACTGCTTATTTTCAAAGCAAAGTCACATTCCAGAGGCAAAATTTAGCAGCCACAGGAAATTTTCAAAAGTGATTGCATTCTTTACTTTTATTCATTGAAGAAAGTTAAAGGGATATGATTCACAAACAGGGAAAACACTTTTTAAAAGCCCTTTCCTCCACTCTCCAGTTTTCCTGTATGTTCCGGGGTATTCCTATGTCAACACTCTAAAACGGTCCCTCCAGCCTCTGCATTACATTGAGCCTTTTCTCTTCTTTCCTGCTCTTACGGTGGTAGACACCTTGGTTTCGATTCTAGCAATCAAAATTGTCGTCTTTAGTGAAAGAGAGAAGGGGACAACTGAGTAGGCATTGTGCTCCCTGGATTACTGGATTGGGTTTTGAAAGTGGGGGATCAGGAAAGGCATCCTACTTAATAATTTTCATAGTTAATAATTTTTGCTATAGCACACTAGCTACCTTTCATTATTCTATTACCACATTGCAACTACATATTTGATGCTGTATTTGGGTTTTATCATTTTATAATCAATTGCTAATTTACCACTTTGCCTGGGGCTGGCACCACCAGTCTTTATCTTTATCTTTAATAATAGAAACTGGTTATCCTTAACCAGTCTCTAAATATGTTTATCATTTTATAATTTTTGCTGCAGCACAATAGCTGCCCTTCCTTATGCTGTTACTGCATTGCAACCACGTTAGATGCTGCATTTGTGCTTTATCATTTAAAGTGTTACAAGCCCCATTATAAAGAAGAGATGTCTGTTTTTTAGAGAGGATAATTAATATTCCCCTGGGCACATTGCCTAAAAGTGGAAAAGTCAGCATCTGAATTCAAATCTTTCTTCCGCCAAAGTCTATACATCTGCCACCAGTCACTATGCCTGTTATTCTAAAGAATAATTCAAAGGGAAACAAATCATTTAGATTAAATACTGGTCAAAACATCAAGGTGCAAAGATATGAATATGATTGAGTAAATTATTATCCAGCAACTTAATAGACATGCAGCCATTGAAGCATACAAAACAATGATTGATAAAACATCAAATGAAGGTTAGTATACGTCTCATTATAACCATCTAAAACTAAGCATATACAGAATTAAAAATCATAAAAGTCATAGAGATGCAAAATGTGTCTTAAGGTGAAGAGAAGGGGGTTATATTTTTCTCTAAGATTACTTAAACTTTATGTGACTTTTGTTTGTCTTTTAAAAGAGATTGTCATTCCTGGGTGTACTGATTCTGCTGCTCACAAGCTTTGCAAACTCAAGTTCAGCCTAGCACAGCTAAACTCTCATTATTCTGGCAGATTGAGACAGTTTGTATTCGTCATCTCCCTATCCTGTTTTCTACCAGAATAGTACATGACAGCGGGATAACCGAAAACAAAATCAACCAAGACCCGTGCTCTCCTGCCCTGAAGGGGGAGCTGTGGGCTTGTTTAAATTGAAGGCTGGTGGTGCTAACCCCAGGCAAAGTCGTAAATGAGCAAAGTCTGACGTTAATGCTCAGATTGCCTTCAGGCCTATTACTCTAACATTGGACACTGAACATTTCTTACTGTCCACTTCCCTGTTCCACCTGACCACTCTGATATTTGTCCAAGTATGAAAGACTGGCTATCAGTTGAAGTGTGACTTCTCTGGGGGAGATCTGTGTCAATTCTCAAAGCCTTGCTCTTTAAGTGAAATGGAGACCCTAAACTAAAGGGAATTTGAGGCATTGTTGAGAAGGCGGGGAAGATACACTCAAAGCCAGGCTCACTCTATGGCTCAGAATCACCTTTTTGCCGGTGGTCAGACTGCCTTCCTGAGGGACTGTGTCTTCAGAGGGAAATGTTCTTTTTTTCTTTTTCTTTTAAATAACGATCCACTGTTTATAACTTTCATGAAAGAGTAAATTTTGAAAAGGAGACTTACCAGAGCATATAAAATAGCTTTCTGTGCTCATATGTCAATTCATCCATTTTTCTCTAAAGAAGGACTTCTTTCTCCTGAAGGTGCATGTGGATTCTCTTACTAGACAACTGGTATGAAAGTTCAGGATTCAACAACTCTACCATTCTCTCTGGCAGATTTATTTTAAATTCAATTTTTTCTTTTATAATTCATCATAGCATGCCTCACTTTGCTCCAAATGTCAGGCTTTGTTTCAGACTCTGAGCGTCTAGAAGGCAAGACATTCTGTGTGCCTATTGAGAGCTTGTGGTTGATGGTGTGTGATTCAAGAAGATATTTCATGAGCAATAACATTTTATCTTCTGCAAGGTACCTAATAACAAAGAGCCAACAGTCCCACTCCCCCATCTCATTGCTTGTACCTTCTACTTCATTTTATCTGTCTGACCTATGCACAGAGCCCTGTAGCATGGTCCTGGGTCTACACTGTAGACCAAACAACAGCTTAGAGACATTTCTCTTACTGAACAACATTGGTCTATAGTCCAGAACACTGGAATATACACATGGAACTTAAATTGAGCAAACCTGAACTCCTATAAATCTTGAAAATAATACAAGTCATATTTTGATCTCGTTATTCTCAGCATGACATTGTTTGAGGAACACACTAAAATGAGTTACTCTTCACAAGAAGAAGCTTGACTAAGAGCAACTATTTCACTTGCTGTGTTTCTAGTACAGCATGAACTCCTACTTCCAGACAAGCTGCTGTAGGGGAGGAAAACATTTCCTCTACCCTCTCTGGGTTCTTCTGGCCAGAGAACGTATTAAATTCACATGAGATAGAATAACAGGAGAAAATTAAACACAGCTTTATACATGGGAGAGGCTCAGGCAAACTGAGCAACTCACCAAAATGGCTGAAACCACCACCTTAAATATCATCTTCAGCTAACGACAAAGGAGGATGTTGGGGGTGGAGGGGGAGTCCATCATGGGAGATTACCACACAAGCACCATAAACAAATGCAGGTTTAAGTCCTTGCCTTTGGCATTGGTTAAGAGTTTCTAGAGATAATGTCATACACCCTTCTTCCTGGTACAGAGAGGGAGACAACTTTACAGATGGAGATTTCCTTTACAATGTAAATGTCTCTTAACAAAGGGTAAGTAAATTCTACTTTTCAGAGTTGCTTTCCTGTCTGCAGTTTATTAAAAGTAACCAGCCCCAAATAATCCTCATGCCAAAGAGACATATCTTATGGTGGCCAATGCCAGTCCCCCACAAGGCTCAGAGGTATACTGTTGTATGATAGCTTATATAGTGAAAATGCAGAGGCTGTTTATTCATTACAATGATTGGTTAAACATTAGAACTTCACTAGTAATAGGGGACTGGTTAAAAGTGGTTACATCATACCAACTTTGGGGAACAATTTAAGTTTTGTTTACGATTTTCAGAAGCATTTATAAGAAGCAGTCCAAGTTCAGTTTCACTTGTTTGGCGTAATAAGCTAAATTAAGTTTCCTTGTATTGCTTAAGCGGTTTTGCTTGCTCAGGGAATTTTCAAGTCTGGCCTACATTTTGTATTTGATTTTTACAAACGCTTACTATGGCTCAATGTGCTTGGATTGGTATTACTAGGCCCACCTTAAGAAAATAACATAATTAGCAATTATCACATTGCTAATAAAGCAGTAGTGCCAGGACTGCATGAATCTCTATCTTAATCGCTCTCCCATTCTCATACCATCTTTTATACTGAATTATAGCTATTTGTTTCCATATTTTTCTCCAACTGAAGCTCTAGGACTTTTTTGTCTCTACCTCCTCACTTGGCCTACTAACCAGCAATTAGTAGCTTCTCTGTAACTGTTCACTGAAATGAAAAGCAGGACCACATGAAAGTGGACTGCATCCAGAATCCTCTTAGACATCATGGCTCCTATTAGTGGTCTCACCAATGATACAGCCAGTTCTTTTTCTTATCTAATTGACTTTTTGGCATAATTGACACAATGACCACTCTCCTTGAAACACTTTCTTTCCTTGGCTTTCACGACATCACACTCACATTCCTTTCCTCTTCTCTCACTGCTTTCTCAGCTTTTTTTGTTGCTCTTTCCATCTCTGCTTAATCTCTAAATATTGAGGCACTCCAGGGCTCTGTCCTGAGTGCCATCCTCTTCTGGAGTAACACATCCTCGTGAAGTAACCTCACTTAGACCTATGACTTTAAATACCACCTGTGCTGATGAAAAAGATTTCTCTCTCTAGATCTGCATACTCATGTAGTCAACGGCCTGATTGATATGTCTAGGTTGAAGTCTGATAGACAACACCATCACAACATGACTGTGATGGGACACTTGATGTCAAGCTGTTACCGAAAGTTTGGGGTCTCTGATCCCGATGCCAATCCAAATAACGAGAACAGAGTCTTGTAAGAGAAAGGAAAGGCTTTACTTTGCCAGGCAGAGGGAGCAAAGCAGAGGGCCAGTGCCCCAAAAGTTGCTTGCGCCCCGTTAAGAAATGGGTAGAGGTTTTTATTTGGGGTTTTAGGTAGGGGAGGGGGGCTGTGGCCTTCTTGGTCAGCATTTTCCCATCAGCCTGTGTCTAGAGATGCTTCCAGCAGAGGAGACAGGATTTCTCAGATGAGTGTTCTTGGTCCTTTATCTCCATGGTGGAAGGTAGGCTCTGATGTCAGGAAGCCAAGGAGTTGGGCCTGGGAAGCTTTGGTTTCTTGATATTCTCTGAACATTAGGTTCTCTGTAAAAGAACTCTAAGGTCCTGGGATCAGCCACAACTTTAGTGGGAGCCCAGCGTGAGGCCATCTGGACTTTACCAGTTTGTAACTTCTATTTGGCTCTATAGCTCAGGGAGTCAGAGGTTAAAGAAACAATCATTTACATATGAGCGTAACTGAAGAACCAGGGAACTGGAAATGTGTGCTTTTAGTTTTAACCCATATATGCTGGGTTCACTGTAGGGGAACCAATACCAGGGCTGATATTAACTAAGAGCTGGTAACAAACCCCCAAAGCTTTCTCTGCCACTCATCTCCATTTCAGTTAATGGTACCATCCAGGTCTCAGGTCAAAAAACTAGGAATGATCCTTAACTCCTCTCTTTCCTGGATATCCCACATTTAATTCAGGAGCAAATTCTGTTGTCTCTACCTCTAAGCATAACCTGAATCTCTTCCTTCCCCTCTGTCAATGCTGCTCCAACCTATCCCAAGCCATCATCATCTCTCACACCACTACAGTGGTCTTCACAAGGGTGCCTGCTTCCACTCTTGCCCCACAATCTCTACAATGTGGCCCAAATGATCTTTTGAAACATAAATCAGATCAAGTCACTTCCCTGCCCAAACCTTCCACTAGCTTCCCATTACTTTTAGTGTAAAATCCTAAATCTTCAGCAGAGCTTAAAAGTCTCTGTGAATGGCTATAATCACCAAGACAAAAACAGCAAATGTTGGAGAGGATGTGGAGAAAAGGGAATGCCCATCCACTGCTGGTGGGAATGCAAACTGGTGCAGCCACTATGGAGAACAGTATGGAGATTTCTCAAAAAATTAAAAATAGAAATACTATACGATCCAGCTATGGCACTACTGGATATTTATCCAAAGAACTTGAAATCAATGATCCAAAGAAATTTATGCACCCCTATGTTCATTGCAGCATTATTCACAATAGCCAAGACGTGGAAGCAACCCCAGTGCCCATCTATAGATGAATGGATAAAATGGATAAAGAAGATGTGGTATACATATATATATACACACAATGGAATGCTACTCAGCCATAAAAAAGACAAAATTGCCCCATTTTCAACCACCTGGATGGACCTTGAGAATATGATGTTAAGCGAAATAAGCCAGACAAAGACAAGTACTGCATGATTTCACTCATATGTGGAGGATAACAAACACATGGATAAAGAGAACAGATTAGTGGTTACCAGAGGGGAAGGGGGTTGGGGGAGTAGGTGAAAGGGATAAAGGGGCACATATGTATGGTATGGATAAAAATTGGACTACTGGGGGTGAGCATGATGAAGTGTATTCAGGAATTGATAAACAATAATATACACCTGGAATCACACAATGTTATAAACCGTTATAATCCCAATAAAATTACCTGGAAAAAAAGTCTCTGTGACCTGGCTTCTGACTACTTTACTGACTTCATCTCAAATCATTTCCACCTTGCTCACTGTGATACAGACAAGCTGTCTTTTTGTTGGTTTCTTGAACTTACCATTTTTTATCATCATGGTCATAACAGCTTATAAGATAGTGAGATTTCAGTTGTACATTATTGTTTGTCATAGACATGCACCTTCACCCCTTGTGCCCACCGTCCACACCCCTCCCCCCGGTAACCAATAATTTATCCTCTTTGTCCGTAAGTTTGTTTATATTCCACAAATGAGTAAATCATATGGTGTTTGTCTTTCTCTGTCTGGCTTATTTCACTTAACATCATACCCTCAAGGTCTATCCATGTTGTTGCAAATGGGGCAATTTTATCTTTTTTTATGGCTGAGTAGTATTCCATGGTATATATGTACACCACATCTTCTTTATCCAATCATCTGTCAATGGGCACTTGGATTGCTTCCACATCTTGGCTATTGTGAATAATGCTGCAATGAACATAAGGATGCATACGCCTCTTTGAATTGTTGATTTCAAGTTCTTTGGGTAAATACCCAGTAGTGAGATAGCTGGGTCACACGGTATTTCTAATTTTTTGAGAATTCTTCATACTGTTCTCCACAGTGGCTGCACCAGTTTGCATTCCCACCAGCAGTGGATGAGGGTTCCCTTTTCTCCACAATCTCTCCAACATTTATTGTTTTTTGTCTTAGTGATTACAGGTATTCTAATGGGTGTAAGATGATATCTAAGTGCAGTTTTGATTTGCATTTCCCTGATGATTAGAGATGTTGAGCATCTTTTCATGCGCCTATTGGCTGTCTGTATATCTTCTTTGGAAAAATGTCTGTTCATATCCTCTGCCCACTTTTTGATTGAGTTGTTTTTTTGTAGTTGACTTGTGTGAGTTCTTTATATATTACGGAGATTAACCCCTTATCAGATATATGATTTGCAAATATTTTCTCCCAGTTGGTGGGTTGTTTTTTCATTTTGATCTTGGTTTCCTTGGTTTCCTTCCAGAAGCTCTTTAGTCTGATGAAGTCCCACTTGTTTATTTTTTCTTTTGTTTCCCTTGTCTGAGTAGACACCGTAATTGAAAAGATCCTTTGAAATCTGATGTCAAAGAGCATATTGCCTATATTCTCTTCCAGAAGTTTTATGGTTTCAGGTCTTACCTTAAAGTCTTTGGTCCACTTTGAGTCTAATTTTGTGCACAGGGAAAGATAATGGTCTACTTTCACACTTTGTCATGTGGCTGTCTAGTTTTCCCAGCACAATTTATTGAAGAGGCTTTCCTTTCTCCAGTGTATGTTCTTGGTTCCTTTCTCGAAGATTAGCTGTCCATAGATGTGTGGTTTTATTTCTGGGCTTTCAGTTCTGTTCCATTGATCTGTGTGCCTGTTCTTGTACCAGTACTATGCTGTTTTAATTACTATAGATTTGCAATATATTTTGAAGTCAGTGATTGTGATGCTACCAGCTTTGTTCTTGATTTTCAGGATTGCTTTGGCTATTCAGGGTCTTTTGTTGCCCCATGTGAATTTTAAGTATCTTTGTTCTATTTCTATGAAGAATGTCCTTGGGATTCTGATTGGATTGCATTGAATCTATAGATTGCTTTAGGTAGTATGGACATTTAACTGTGTTTATTCTTCCAATCTATGTGCATGGAATATCTTTCCATTTCTTTATGTCATTCTCAATTTCTTTCAGTAATGTCTTATAGTTTTCTTCATATAGATCTTTCACCTCGTTGGTTAAATTTATTCCTAGATATTTTATTCTTTTTGTGGAGATTGTAAATGGGATTGTATTTTGAGTTCTTGCTCTGTTAGTTTGTTATTTGGGTATAGAAATGCTACTGACTTTTGTAAGTTGACTGTATACCCTGCAACTTTGCTGTAGGTGTTGCTTATTTCTAATAGTTTTCTAATGGATTCTTTAGGGTTTTCTATATATAAAATTATGTCATCTGCAAACAGCAAGAGTTTCACTTCTTCAGTACTTATTTGGATTCCTTTTATTTCTTTTTCTTGCCTAATTGCTCTGGCCAAAACCTCTAGTACTATGTTGAATAAGAGTGGTGAGAGTAGTCATGCTTATCTTGTTCCTGTTACCATTTTTTTTTAAATTGAGGTATAATTGACATATACAGATCTTCCTTGGCTTAGGAAGGGCTTATGTCCCAATAAACTTAGAAACAGTTAAAATGGTAACTTTCATGTTATGCCTGTTTTACCACGATAAAAAAAATTCACAAAACCAAGATCAACCTTGATTGTGTCCTCTTCTAGATCAGCTTGCCATTTCTAAACCTAAAATGTCATTCCTGATATTTGTTCTTTGCTGGTTTCCTTGTGTCTGTCTTGAGCTCTTCATCCCCGCCCTGAGCAGGCATGTGCCAGAATCATGCTTAAGCCCATATCTGCCTGATCAGTCAGGCTCCCTTCCTCTTCATCTGCCTTCATCTAGGCCCCCTGGAATGTTACTTTGTCTGATATTTGCACATTCCATTTGTGTCCCTAACTGTCCCTCTGCCTGTGATTGGAGGATTGTATATCATGCCCTACTCTCTCCTTCTAGCTTAGATCTCCTTCCTGTAGGGGCTCAACTTTGCTGCCCTGTTTGTTCACCATCAACATTGAGGGCTGACAGAACAGATGCATGTGCAACACACTTCTTCTGCCTTATTACTGTTCCCTGATCCTAGCACACATTTATTGCATCTTTGGAATCAGGCTGGAGACCCTGCTTGAAACAGCATTCTCTTCTTTTCAATAGATTCAGACTTTTACAGAAAAATTGATACTTAAAATTTCGAAGCAAGTCATATATTTCCACATATTCCTCATCTATATCAGATATTAATCAAAAACCTCAACTCGTTTATGATGAAGACCATTATGCGACATCTATTGGTTGGAGATAACTACATCCTTGTCCTAGGGACGTGTCTCCATCACGGGGATAGAAACCATTGGATCCAAATGCTCTGCTCTCTCCCCTCCTAGACCATTGATTCTGCAATGCAGCCTCAAAAATGACAAGTTGTTGTGAAAAATGTCAAATCATAATATGATTCTTCATTACTAAAGAACATCAAATTGTTACATGCTGAGTTGGAGAAGTCATTGCCTTCAGAAGAAAATCTTTTGATAATGAAAGTCTTCTCGACTTGATAAAGTCCTACACACATTGACATCTCAAATATTTGTTTAGAGCGATGGAGATTCCACTAGGAATAAATAAGTTTAGTGCCATTTGGACATGTCATTAGTTATTAGAAAAATACTCAGAGAAGCTACCCCTTTCATATTCATTCATTCATGCACTCATGCATGCATTCCGTAAGTACTGTTGAGTGTCTACTATGTGTCAAGCACTGTTCTAGGAACTATGGTTACAATGGTAAACATATGAGGGTGAGCCTGAGATTCTGTCTTTCCTTTCTATTCTTGGAGTTTATATTTGGTTTTCATTTGAAATACTCTTGACCCAAGGTCCTCCTAAAACTCTAAGTTTCTGGAATTTGTTTGAGGATGGCCAACAAGGCCAGACACAATGGGGATCCTCCTCCTATCCTGAGTCCAAACAGTCCTTTTTCTCTTTCTTAGGGCGTTTCTCTGACTCCTGACACACTTTCCCACCTCTACCCCAATGTGCATAGGTGAAGTCTTGTGAGAAAAATTGCCTTCTTTAATCTGTAATACAACTTGCCTGCCCCCAAATAGAACTAACTGCTCTTCTTTTCTCTTTCTGAAACTATATTAGGAAAGCGAAGTAATCATTAGAATTCTGCAATTTGAATATATAATCTTTTAACTTTGGCTTATGTGAATTATACAGCATTAGGGAAATTAGCTTTACAATCTTCCTTGTAGAAAAAAATTGAATTTTCTTTTGGTCTCAGCCGTATGAATTATAAATTGGCTGAAGGGATTTCGGTGAAAGGCAAATCTATAATTATCACATTAGGATTTATTGGAGGCAAAAATGAGATCACTAGTTAGAAACTACAACCTAGACTATATTTTGGCTTTTTATATTTTCTGTGAAACTGTGTAAAGCAAAACAATCCCTGTTGGAACTAAGATTTTATAGTAGCAGGATAATTTCAGGATCTACTGAGTCTATCCCACTTGAGGTTCTTTTAAAAAATAATTTTTATGAAATTCTAGTCATCCTTAACATGGGAATGCTAATTAATCAAAGAGTAACTAAAAATTTGTCCAAGCCCAAAGAGATTGCTTATTTGGGCAACTGAAAAAGTAGACATTTCCCTTTGTAGCTGTGAATTTGGAAAGAAAATTTCTAAATCATATAGTTTGCAAAGATTTCTTGCCTCCTCTTGAGGAAAAAACTGAGACTTGATATAAGACTTATTTGATGTAAAATGTTTGAAAATTGTCAGCAAGACAATAACAACAGAAGCACTGTGAGTGCTGAGTAACAAGCATATCAGTCCTCCCCGATGCTGAAAACTGAACATGACCATTTCCTGGGTACACTAGTTACCTTGTTGCTGCTCTAACAAATTGCCACAAATTTAGCGGCTTAAAATAACACACATTTATTCTCTCCCAGTTCTGCAGCTCAAAAGCCCAAAATGAGCCTTACAGGGCTAAAATCAGTGTCCACAGGGCTAGTTCCTTCTGGACGCTCTGGGGGACAATCCATTCCTTGACTCTTCCAGCTTTTGCCTTCCTTGGTTCATAACTGTTTCTTCTCCTCACTCCAATCTTTAACTTCCTTCATCATACCTACTGCTCTCTCCTATTATAGTACACTAGTATTATTAACCATGCTGTGCATTAGATCTCCAGAGTTTATTCATCTTATAACTGAAGGCTCGTCCTTTGACCAGCATCTCCCTATCTCCCCGACTCCTCAGCTCCTGGGAACCACCATTATCTCTTTCTATGAGTTCAACTTTTTTTTTTAGATTCCACATATAAGTGAGATGATGCAGTATTTGTCTTTCTCTGTCTGGCTAATTTCGCTCTGCACAATGTCCTCTAGATTCATCCATTGTTGCAAATGGCAGATATTGCTTGTACAGCAATTCCTTCTCTGCTGGAGATTCTCCTGAGACTTTCATCAGCTATAACTAAGGAAGCTGGTGGGGATGGTCTGTGCTTGATCCTAAAAAGAGAGGAGAGCATCTCATTGCCCATAATGCCAAGACAAGCTGCAGAGGGAGTGGGGCTCAATAAACGCTTGCAGTTGAATGGAATTGTATACTCCTTGTGCTCATATCATCTGCTTCTCTACAACCAAGCCCTGTTCAATGGGAGTCAAGGTGTCAGGGGTGAGTGAGAAATCACTGAGATTATAAATGTTGTTGTAGCAGAAAAATATATCCTTTGGCTTCTACTTAAACCACAATATGTTCAGATATCCCAGAACAAATTTTTGTTCTCACTGTCACAACATGTCAACAGTTCTAAAATCAGCAGTAGTTGATCCAGTTTGGAACTATGAGGGTGGATGTAACAGAATGGAACAAAGGTTCACATAGGTAAGGGAATGAATGTTGAAAATGGTGTGTGGGCTGGAGAAGGAATTAAAGGACAGTGAGGCATAGATCAACTATGCAGCTGGTATTTGCTAATTAATACTATAGTTGTGAAATAAGAAAAGGAAGAACAAATGTGATAGCAAGTTAGTGATATTTCAGGATGAAAGACTGACGAGTCCGATAATTATTTGTTTTAAGCATTGGTTTTGCAAAATATTATGCTCATTAACAAGTTTGAAAAGTGACAAGATTCAGGGACAGTCTGAAGCTGATAATTGGTACCAAATATATCTTGTAATATAACTAAAGAGAAATGTGGGTTTCGCTACGGAAATGTAATTACACGCAAAGGTTGGAATTTCTTTGGAGATGTTGATTGAAGATGTTTGAAATGCTTTCAATAGTTTTTAAAATCTGCTTTTTGTTATAATATGACAAATTTGAGGATATTTAAAAATAAATATTAAAATCTTTGAAAGTATGAGTCAATGGAAATTCTAAAATTCCTTCATAAACATTTTATTAAAATCTGTGAAATGCTAATGGACAGAATTCCAGACCTCGGCCAATGAATATAAATTATTAAAATGAACCTGATTCTAATTTATTTTAAAGCTCTCAGATCCAAAGCTCATGGATCCAAAATACGTGTCTGTAAAAATCTCCCATAAATTATAAGATGTCCCCATTGGTTTGTTGGGTAAAAGGCAACTAGCTGTTCAACCAATCAAAATTCGAGCATAGTACTCTGAGAATAGAAATTCAGAGCTCTATCACTTCATGCTTTTCTTCATGCTTCATAGTTGGATATAGCCTGGAGGGCCTCAGAGAGGAGGGGTGTTTCTTAAGATATTTAAATAATCATACCTATTATTGCAATAGACATCTTGCCAAGGAGAAACTTGCTGGCAGGAGAGCATTATCTGGATGAATCCATAGTTCTCAGCTTTGTAAGGATCAGAAAAATAAATTCTACCAGTTTATTTGAAGTTGATGAAATTCTGGAGGGTTGATTTATTCAAACAAAAAGGGAAACTAATGAACCTGAAAATTAAGTTATTAATTTATAATGGGAGGAATAACTGGCAGGATGATTTGGTACCTGGCAGTGGCTCAGGGCACTCTGTCCTGGAGTCCACTCAGAAGAGTGAATCAGAGGCTAAGCGCAGAAGTGGGATAAGGCAGGTGAGGAATGCTCTTAGCTGCTCTGGAAACATACTCATCCAAATATTGGCTCCTCTTTGTTAACCTGCTGCTTTCTCAGGTAGTTAAAGAGCCTGTCTGGTCTCCTTGATATTTGTATATTACATCTCTATTAAGCTTATCTGGTTGATAAAACGTACATGTTTAGGTATTTTGAGGTTGGCTGATCTCATCAGCATTTTGTTAATTCTCTATGTTTTTCATATTAGATGGTCATATTTTCTGACCTTATCCCTAAATTTTTGGATATTTCCTTATACTACTCTACAGACTGGCTATATATCTTAGTGTTAATTGGAAATCCCATCTTGTGGTTTACCTGTCACATTGATGGCAAGTGATAGATCTAAAAGGCAAATAACCATGGAGGTTCCCAGCTTAAAAATCCTTCAGTGATTCCATGCTGTGTGTGTACCAAATCCTAAACTTCTTCGGGTGGCAGATCAAGTGTTTCATGGGCTGACCCCTGTCTTTCTCTCCAGCCATGCCTTAAGCTGTGGTTCTGGTCCTTTCTTTTCATGCTAAGGCCACATGAAACTTTTCTGAGGTTCCTCTAATGTGTCTTCTGATTTCACAGCAATCCTTTCTGCTCATGCATGCGTCCTTCTGCCTGGAATGCCCATGATTTCCCCAGCTGCCTTGGAAATACTTTTTCTATGAAATCTTTTTCAATCTCCTCAGGTTTCAGAAGCAATCACTCCCGCTTTGTTCTCCCAAGTATCTGGATATTTCTATCACAGCAACTCTAGTCATTGTATTTCCTGTACTGATTCACACGTCTGTCTGGACGGTAAGATGTTTTGTATCTCTAGTGTTTGGCACAATCCCTGGCACATAGCAAGTGTTCAATGAATGTTTGTTGAAAACATGAATAAAAGTCCAAAATTTATAAATTTTTAGTCTATAGTACTGAAAGGAGAAAGGAGAAAAGGGGAGAAAGCGGGAGGCTGCATGTTAACATCTTTGGAGAATGAATCCAAGGACTGCTCAGATATTGAAAAATTCCCATGACTGGAGAAAGGAATACGATGGAGGAGAAATTTCTGAAGTAGATTAAATGCTTTGATAATCTTGCCATCTTTTACCCCCCGAATTATGATGTTATATTATAATATTTGTGTAGATTTATACTTTTGTAGATTTCTTTGTTTACTATTCCTTCTTTTATCTTCTTTTATCTCAGTTCTTCCTGCTGGAATAATTTTACTTCTTTCTGAAGTATATCCTTAGGAAAATGTCTTTCTTTTGCTCACATCTAGAGTCACAGTTTAGCTGGGGAAATGAGTCTACTTTGATGTCAGTGTCTCTCAGTATCCTGAGGATATATATTCTTCACCCTATTCTGATTTCCATGGTTACTTTAAGAAGTCAGTTGATTGTCAATGCTTCAGAGATAATCTGTTTTTCCTCTAACTGTACATTTCTTTTTACTTATCCTACTTGGGATTTAATGTGCTTCCTGAATCTGAGGATGGATGCCTGTCTTTAATCAATCCTGGAAATTATATGCATATGTATACACACACATATCTCTCTCTTAAGATATATATCATACATATTACATTTCCTTACCTATGTTAGAAATATGTATGTTAAGAAATACATATTAAAATAATTTATTGAGGTAAAATTTCTATAACAAAATCAACCATTTTAAAGTGAACAATTTAGTGGCCTAATTCTTATAGTTTGGAATATTGTCTTTGTGCTATTCTATTTATTCTCTCTGCCGGGAACTTCAAGTTATATTAGATTTTCTGATTCTATTCTCTGTGACTTTTATCTCTGTTTTATATTTTCTGTCCCTTTGTGCTATACTATGTATAATTTCTTCATTCTATCTCTGGCTTTCAATAAATCTCTTTTCATCTGTGATTCTTCTGCTGTTTAACCAGTCTACTGAATTGATAATATTTTTTTTCTTGTGAGGAGAACTTTTAAGATCTACTCTCTTCAGCAACTTTCGCATTAGAGTACAGTAGTATTAACCATAGTTACCATGCTATATGTTACATCTCCATCACTTATTTTATAACTGGAAGTTTGTACCTTTTGACCACCTTTACTCATTTTGCCCACCTCCCACCCCTGCCTCTGGTAAGCACCAATCTGTTCTCTGTATCACAAGTTTTTTTTAAGATTCCACATTTAAGTCAGCAACATATAGTATTTGTCTTTCTCTGCCTTATTTTATTTAGCATAATGCCCTCAAGGTCATTCATGTTGTCACAAATGGCAAGATTTTCTTCTTATTTATGGCTGAATAAATATTCCATTGTATGTATATACCAAATTTATCTTTATCCATTCATCCACCAATGGACCTTTAGGTTGCTTCCATCTATGATAATATTTTAATTTTTAGAAGTTATATTTGGTCTTCTCCAAAAACTTCCTGGTAATTTAAGATACTCTATTATTCTTTAGTCATATTTTTGATACCTTTAGAGGAACCACATTAAAACTGACAGCTGGCCACTGTAAACATTTATTTTATATTACCCATGTGATAATTTCAATATCTGAACTCTTTTGGTGTCTTATTCAGCCATTTTGAGTTTCTGATGACTATTGCTCAGCATAGCTTATTTCCCCATGTGTTCTGCTATTTTATATTGGGAACTCATATTTGGCTAGTTTGGGGAAACCTGAGCTCTGGGTTGAGGGTATATTTCTACATAGAAGACATGTATTTGCTTCTGCCGGGTGCTCCAAGACACTACCGACCTGATACTCCTTTAAATGTTTAGGGTTCCCGGCTGCTGTAGGTAGTGTAATTTGAACCACAAATCCAAGTGAAAGGGTCATAGTTAAAAACTCTCAGGTGAGAGTTCCCAGTTTTTATCTTACTTTTCTACGCAGAGCAGGAATCAGAATATAAAGTTTGCTGGTTTTCTCCCTTTGGCTGGTGGCAAATTTGTTCTTCTAGTTCACTGCTTTAATGAAGCTGTGGTCTTTTGAGTGTACCAGTGTTGCTGGGGCCTTGACTGTAACTCTGCTTTGCTCAGGCCTAAGGCCTTTCATTCTTATTCCAGAACAGTAATTAAAGCCCAAGACTCCTTTGACTATATTTGAGGTGTTTTTGTGCAAGAATAGTTAATTTTGCAATACATGCCATATCACAGAAAAGAACTAAAGTCTGACAGTGGACGTAGCTCCTGGACCATTTCATATTAAATATGTAAAGAAATCAGGAATGATGACTTAAAACCCAGGTAAAGTCTGGTTATAATTTTCTTATCATTTGTTGGTAAAGAACAAAAATACAAACGAGTTGTATGATAAAAGTTGATGTATGTAATGAGATTCTGAGAAAAGTTGTATTTTAGGATAATACAGATACAGTGTTTATTCTAGTAAGACTAGATAAGACAAGACCAATAGTGCAATTTGATACTTACCAATAAATATCATTACTTAGATTGAACTGTTCCGTTAGCACCTAAAAATGTATCTTTTTATATATTGTTAAAGGAAATTGGCTCTAGTGATGTACATGTATGTACATCGAGAGTAGTCCACAGTAGAACTGTTAGTTTAAACCATGTGAAGCCAATACATATCTTCCTTGCAAAGAATTCCACTAAAAAGGAGCTAATTGTCCCCTAAAGGTCATTTAGTACAAACTCCATCTAATACCTGATTTGTGGTGTTTCATACAAACTCCGTTCTTACCAATAGATTGGTGAAGGGTATGCCAATTTTCAGATGGTAACGCTTAAGTTTTTCAGATTGCTATTACATGGAAGAAAACCACCCACTTTTCATGTAAATATTTTGGTAGAGATTGTAGATCTGTCCAGGAGTTCTCCATTAGTTTCCAAGATAGAGTTTAGCAGTAGCTTGACCAAAAAAATCTCCTAAGAATATCTAGTTTAGACTCACTTTGGGGAACCACCAACTCATTCATATTGGGCCAAAGAGAAGCTAGGAACAGACAGTCCCAGGAGCCAGCTTTTCCATTTCAGTGTTTGCAGAGCTCACCAGGGAGCTGTGGGGAATCCTGACACATCATGGTGAAATGCTCCTTCTCTGTAACCATGAAAGCAGAAACACAGGCAGATTTTCAGGGTGCTTATTAATAAATTAATTCCATAGAAGAAGAAGAAGAATGATTAAAAAAACAAGGCTCTAGTTCCCTGCTGTGCAGATACCCTGAGGTCGCAGCTAAACCAGCACTCAGATGTCAGTCTCTTCTTTATGTAAGATCCCTACGTATTCTCTTACGTTTGTATGATCTCAGCTACACATTTAAAATAATTTTTGTGAAAGTTATCTGGCATCTAGGTGTTCTGTGGCAGGAGGATTTAAAAAAAAAAAAAAACCAGTCTGCCCTATCGCCAGAAGCAGACTGTCTTAACCAAGTTGCATTCCTTATTCTTCATTCTTAGCAGGTACCTGTGAGATTTTTGTTAAATTCAATAAAAAACACGTTCACCATATCATTGTTAAAAACAAAAATGGGAGAGACACTATCAGCTTCCTTTCTCAGTGGTAGTTTATCCTAAATACATGCATTTTATCAGCTGCTGTTTCTGTTCGTGCTATGACTTTGGAATTTCAAGAAAACTGTGTAAGAGAAACAACAGCAAAACAGCTCCACACGCCCTTTTAATTTTAAAGCAAATTTAGATAATACATTGCTGTTTGTAACTTGGTACCTTTTTTAGAAAGCTTTTCTTTGCCTTAGCAAATAAATAACAATGAAAAAATCTCTGAAGCCCACAAATAGTCTAAATTATTTTTCCTGGAGCTTCTATGGTATCTCCTTAGTGTAAGTAAATCTGAAAAGCTTTGCAGATAAATGTTGGAAAATGAATTTTTTATCATTTGTAAAATCAGGCAAGGGAAATTATCTCTAAAGAGATCAATCTCATTGACTTGGTAGTTTTATTAAATTTTAATCATCTTTTCAATATTTTCATTGTTGAGGAAGACATGTTCCCAGACAGTAAAGATTCAGCCACTGACAACTTGAAAGATAAATATATAATTTTCATAAAAGTCTTGTAATCCTTAGACACTGGTTGAGTAGAAACACAGAATTAAATAGTACAGTCAGCACTGAATCTATCAGTGAGACCAACAGTCTTAGTGGGTGACATATTTCAACACACTGTACCAGCAGAATATCATAAGAAGACTGGTTCAAAATAGTCTAGAATACAAAGCTTCATATCTAATTAATCCTGAAATAGTATTTAATTACTCAAATCAACTGTCATATTGATTCGTGTTCCTTATATCACAGGGAAAGGAGACCAATTTAGAAGAACACTTTATTGAGGTATAATTGATATTAAAAAGACTGTACATATTTAATGTATACAACTTGATGAGTTTGAGAATAAGTACACGCCAGTAAAATCATCACCATAATCAATGCCAAAAACATATCCATCACCTCCAAAAGTTTCCTCTTCTCCTTTTTCTTTTCTGGTGGCAATAACACAACATAAGATCTACCCTCTTAGCAAATTTTTAAGTACACAATACAGTATTGTTAGCTATAGGCACTATGGCGTACAGTAGATCACTAAAACTTACTCATGTTGCATAATTGAAACTTTGTACCCTTTGACCAAGACCTCCCTGTTTCAAAGAGATCTTATTCTTGCCTGTTTTAAAAATCATCCTCATTCAGTATAGGTACTCAATCTCAATTTAATTCTTCATCTCAAAGAGAGGTAATGATATCTACTTATTTTCAGTAAATTATTGTATATAATTTTTAAGTAAAAACCAATTAGTAAGTCAACAGTCACATTTAACCACAATAGAAAACACACATCCCTTTGTTTTGAGAAATAAGAGACTGCCTTTGTCGGTCCACAGAGAGTGGACTGTTGGGCTTCTGCTCTTCCTAATGTTCCAGGCAGTGTGGACAGTAACCAAGTAGAATGATGGTGTGTTAGTGATGCCTTAGATCTCAAGAATCCAAGTATTGGACAAATAAGACATTAGACATAATCACTACCTATGAGCAAAAAGGTTTATTTTTCTTTTAATTTCTAACATTACAAGGAAAAAGAAAAGGAACCATATTTTTCCCTAGTTTCATTATAATAGGTGTATGACAATATATGTATTAAAATGCATGAAAAGCATGACAATCTATTTAATTCAGCATAAGAAAAATGCCAATCTGCACAGAAGAACTTATGGTGTTAACTGAGTTTACACAGGTATGCAAGCTGTAGTTCTTTTCCAATAGAAGATAGTGTGTGCTGGTTCTTGGCCTTTCTAGACAGCAGCTGTGAACATGGCCTGGAGCATCCACTGTCAGGCTCCTGTCACCTCATAGACTGAGAAGAGAGCTTTCTCTGCCTTGGGTCCCATCATTTCTTTGTGCTACTTATTGAGACAATCTAGATTAGACTTGCTGAATTACTTCAGGGGAATCTATATTGAATGCCCACTCAATGTGTATATGGTCCTGTCTTGGGTTGCTTATGTTCAAAGATTAATCATATTGATAATGCATTTACCCCACAAAAATCTGTATTAGATTTCACACAATGATACAATGCAAAATGAAATCAATTTAGCAAAAACACAGACTATGTTATTCATGAATTTACACTCAAGAACAAAAAATTAATGAGAGCTGATATTTAAAAATATTATATATGCTGATGAAAAAGCAACCCTAAATGGGATCTGATTCTCTATTTTCATAATGAAAAGGTACAAAAAGCTTTTAGTTTGACATGAATATAGAAACATAATGGATGTTAATAAGATAGCCAATGTTTACTTGAACTATGTAATACGAATTTGGTTACATATAATATTTAAAATCATTTTATAAGAATATGTCAATTTAGAAATATTTCTTTTCATTTCAGAAACAATTTTACTCAAATTCTTCACTTACATTTTGACACGTGTCTTCATCTTCGGGAGAGTCACTTTTTGAGCCATCTAACAGTTTTCCAACTTCAAATCTTTAGAAATAAAAGAATTTTTAAATTGTTTGAGATAAAAATACCTTTGAATTGGCATATGGTGCAATAATTGGGAATTTTATCCACCAACAAAATAGCCAATAGTGAAACAGTAAGACAGTTGTTTTTCATTGTCGTTTAAGACATTTATTTATTTAGACGAGATAAATGACTTACTGAATTACTTTATAAGAAAGTGATCTTGATAATCTTGTTTATATCCACACTTCAACATTTACAATAGGGAGGTCCTAAATGGGAGAATAATGACCAAATCTGTACTAAAAGTCTCTGTCTCTTTTTACTTTTTACTGGTTCCATTAGAAGACCTTCTAAAATTGCCAATATAACATTGCTTGGGACCTTTTCACGTTAATGTATCTTTATAAATAGTTCTTTGTAATTAAAATACAGTAATTGAAAGAATGCCACCCACATCATACGAGAGTTTTTAAAAGGACTTGAATACTAAGTAACTCTCTTTTCTTGAAGGACAATTTTGTAAAACACAAAACAAAACATATTTCACAAATAATCTGCCTTATGTTTTGACTTAAAGAATATTTATTTACTTTTTGCTATTATCTTGGCTTTGATATTATCATTCCTTACCGTGGGGCTTTTCACTCATTGAAGCCACAGAAATGCTCTATACTATTTAACACATACATGGGATGGTGGTTTTAAAACATGTCCACAAATTCTTTGACTCTACTCCCATAAAAAATAGTATCTAATTCTCTTCCTCTTGAATACAAACCAATCTAAGTGACTCAATTTTAACGAATAAAATGTTATAAAAATGATGCTGTGTGACTTCTGAGGCTAGGTTAGAAGAGGTGATATGGTGTCTGCCTGAGTCTCTGTCTCTGTCTCTCTCTTTCTAACCTCTCATTGAACTGGTCGCCATGTTGTGAGGAAGCCCAGCCCCGTGGAGAGGCCATGTGTATATGTTCTTCTGCCAACAGTTCCAACGAAGGTCCCAGGCAACAGCCAGGATCACCTGCCAGATATGTGAGTGAATGAGCCGTCAGATGACTCCACTCTTTGAGCTGTTTCAGCCAACATCAAGCAGAGCTTTGTCCAAGTTGTAGATTTGAGAGCAAAATAAATCCTGTTGTTTTAAGTCACTAAGTTTCGGGGTGGTTTGTTATGCAGCAGTGGATAACCAAAATCCACAGGTCATGGGTTATAGAAGAGTACAAATCTTGCTCCAAAAAGAATGATGATGATAAAATAAGTAAATATTAAGGAAATAAAATTTCTGTTAAAGGTTATAGAGATCAAAATAAAACATCTTTTTTTTGAAAGTTGTTCTTATTAGGAAAAATAAAACTGTTCCCATTTTTCATTGGGTGTAACTGAAGAATAATTCAGTGAAAAAGAGTAATATAAGGAAGTAACAAAACAAAATAAAGACAAGGTTAAGGGCATTGCATTAAAAAATGGCACCGTCTCTCCCTCTTGTAAACCACACTTATCTGATGTGTCCTATGGTCCTCAGCAGGTTAGCATTACATCTCTTGGTCCCCAGTAAATTCTTTATGTTCAAGCTATATCTCCCTGTCCTAAACAGAGTATCTTACACAGAGTAAATGCTTAATAAAGAATTCCTGAATGAACAAACACATGAATATGAGTCATAATAAATCCAATTTCCGTTTTTGGATGGCAGTGCCGATATATTTTCTTTCTGAATCATTATTCCTCAAACACACTGAGTGGACTGAATATGTTCCTCTAAAATTCATATATCGAAGCCCCAACCCACAATGTGACTACATCTGGAGATAGGGCCTATAAAGAGGTAATTAAAGTTCAATGAGGTCATAAAGATGAAGCCCTAATCCAAATGGAGAGTGTCCTTCTAAAAAGAGGAAGAGACACCAGGATGTGTGCACAGAGGAAAGGCCGTGTGAGGCCACAGCGAGAAGGCGGCCATCTGCAAACCTGGGAGAGAGGTCTCAAGAGAAACCAAACCTGCCAACACCGTCATCTTGGATGCAGCCTCCAGATCAGTGAGAAAATGAATTTCTGTTGTCTAAGCCAGCCAGTCTGTGATATCTTGTTATGGCAGGCCAAGCAAACTAATAAACACACCAAACATGTCCCCTGTCAAGGACTTTGTACTTGCTGGTCCCTCTCCCTAGAACTCTCTGTTCCCAGGTAGCCCCAGGGTTTGTTCTCTGTTGATTCAGATCTCTGCTCGTATCCCACCTCATCAGAGGTCTTCCCAGACCACCTTATGAAAGGCAGGTTCTCCCCAACTGACTCCTTAACCTCTTACCCTGCTTTAGATTTTCTTCCCAGCACTTACCCGTCGTTCTCATTATATGATATATTTATTTGTTTTTCAGTTTTCCCCAGTGGAAAGTAAGTCCTTGAGGGCAAGAACTTTGCTGATTTTATCTTACTACGCTATCCTAGTTCCTGTAACAGCGCCTGGCACAAAGTAGCAGCTCAAGGATGTTGAATGAATAAAAGAATGCACACGTTTAGGTTGATGAAGAAAAAAGGATCCGGTTTCAAAAGTAACATCCTCATAAAATTCAAGGTAAAAAGCATATATTTTGTGAAGTTGCAAAAGCATTCTAAGTTTTATCACAAAAGCATTCTGAGCACCATAGGAAGAGTAGGGCTTGGGCAGCCAGGAACTGGAGCCTATAACTACTGGGGGAGGCAGGAGGATGAGAGAAGTAACAGCACCGAAAGCAGGGAATCTGAGTCCTGTTCTCACAGAGGACGTGGTTGCACTAAACTCCTGGTTACAGCCCTGGCTTTATCCTGCTTCCAAATATCCCTGGCTAATTTTGACCAGAGAGACCTTAGATCCAGACTAGAGATGGTTCCCTAACTGATTGGGCTGGAAACAGAAGACCTGTAGAAGTGGCTCCTCTCTAGGAGTGAATTCAGTGAAGTCACTGCAGTGCCCTGTCATGTTGGGCATCATCAGGATGCTCACTGTCTTGGGAACCAAATGTGCTCCAGAGGGATGAGCTTGGGCTCTTGTGTCAGAGCAAAGTTTATTTCAAAATGTCACTGTTTTAAATCTAGACTTTAATATAGAATTTAAAACAACTCGTGGGATTGATTCACAGCCACTGTTAGAAAGGTAGGGAGTACATTGTAAATCCTGCGAGAACAGGAACCTATGTCTCTCTTGTGTACTGTTACATCCTTGGTATCTAAGAAAGTTCCTTGCACACAGGAGATGCCCAATAAATGTTCACTGAAAAATGACAGGATGTATACACAAATAGGAAGGGACAACAAAATTGTACAGTTTTATGCAGTTCTGATTCTCAGCCTAGAGCCTTGCCATGAATCCAAACTCTCCTTACTCACAGCTTAACAATAAGAGAGGTCTGAGAGTCTGTTAGAGAGAAAATAGCAATCACTATTTCCTTTCATTCTAAATACGTTCTAAAAAATACTTAGATACCCATGAGCCAGACCTGATGGCCTAGCAGTTAAAGTTCAGCGCACTCCACTTCAGCAGCCCAAGTTTGGTTCCCAGGCGTGGAAACACACCACTTGTCTGTCAGTAGCCACACTGTGGTGGTGGCTCACATAGAAGAACCAAAAGAACTTACAACTATACACAACGATGTATAGTTGTAACAACTGGGGCTTTGGAGGGGGGAAAAGGAAGGAAAAAAAAAGGAGGAAGATTGACAACAGATGTTAGATTAGGGTGAATCTTCCCCTGCAAAAAAAAAATTTAGACACCCAGCAGAGGAAAATATCAGGTGTTTATTTTTTTGGGGGGTGGGTGAGGAAGATTGGTGCTGAGCCAACATCTGTTGCCAATCTTCCACTTTTTACTTGAGGAAGATTGTCCCTGAGCCAACATCTGTGCCAATCTTCCTCTATTTTGTATGTGGGACGACACAACAGCATAGCATGATGAGCAATGCATAGGTCAGTGCCCAGTATCTGAACCTGTGATCCCTGGGCCACTGAAGCGGAGTGCACACACTCAACCATTATGCCACCAGGCCAGCCCTGAATTTTTAGAAATCAGATGTAAAAATGTAAATCAAAGTATTTGGTAATATTTATTATTTTGTGAAACATCCTAATAACTACAACAAATAATCAATTTATAAATTATAATTTAAACTTATCATGGAAAGTTGTTAAATGAAAAAATATAGTCATCCAAACTTTTAAAAAGTTCTACAAATAGGTTAAACAAATCAAAGATAGCAGTAGGGGCTAGATTTGAGGGTATTTTAGAGGCATATCTAGAAAGCCATTGAGAAAATCAGAATTTTGGGGGGTTTATGCCTATTTCTGTTCTGAAAAACAGTGTTTAATAATAGTAAAATAATTCCTATTTGTTATATATAGAGAATATAATGAATTTCAATTCTTAAATTACAAGATTTTCCCAAAGATGACATGCTGTATACATTTCCCCCCAAAGGAACATGACAATGTTCAGAAAAAAACTAGTGTGCAATTTAGTTTTTATATAACTCAGATCCCTATCTCTCCCCAGAAGTGCAATTTCAAAGTGAAAATGAAGAGCGGGGTGATATATGGCTTGTAGAAAAAAATGATTAAACAAAGTCTTTCTGATTAATGATTTAAATCAAAATCTAAATGGGTACGTTTATCAGTTCCACCCTGGAGCGCCCTTAGAATAATACACTGCTGCAGATTATTAACCCACTCATGTGGGTTAGAATTTGCATCACTTATCACACAGAAATCATTGCTATTGCTGAACTGACGGATGGTTAATCCTCAACAGATTGCAGTTTATTAACATTAGAAGGAGGGCGGAGCATTGCACCCCAACATATTTTGGGGGACATGCCCACGCTGTTCCTCTCGGCTTCAGAAGCTTTTCTCCTTTCTTTCTCCCAGTAGGATTCAATTCTTTTGGAGTGTTTCTCCCTTATCTATCTCTTTGATCTTTGCTTGAAAGCAATAGAAACTTTAATCAGGATTTCACAACTTGTTATATTGATTGTTCCTCTGGACTTATCAACAAAACAAATGTCTTTGTTTTTTCTGTATTTCTTTAGTAAAAGAATCAAAAGCCAGCTTCCTACAAAACAAAGACAACTTAAAAATCGTTCAGTTCTAGTGGGATAAAATATTGACTGTGGATTCAAAGTAAGCAAACAGATACAAAGAAAATATCTATTTTCATCACCTCATATATTGCTCAGAGAATGCCCTTATTTCCAAGTCTCATTTATAAAGTACCCATCACTTCATCACTGTGTATTTGAACTTATTTTCATTAACTGGATAAATAAGTCTCCTGATTATTTTCCCAAAGGATTGGCATAGCAACACGCTGTTAGACTGATCTCTTTAGCTTACTAGCTTCCTTTCTCTCTCTCCAGCCTGAATTACAAACTCTCCATTTCTCTTCTTTTTAGCAACTCTTTCTGGCTCCTTCAGTAAAAATTTGAAATTTGCTCTACATGAATTCTCTTGGATTTGAAAGCCAAAATAGCTCATAATTCTAGCTGTACGTCTTCAATATTCATTGTCACGGCAAAGATTTCTCCCAGAAAATTTCTACTTGAAAAATGTATCATTTTAATAATGTTCCTAATGTTATTACAAGCGCAACTCTAGAATTTTTAACCACTATAGTCTTATTGCTTTATCAAGTAAATGAATATATGAAAGAAGGCATTATGGAATCCATCAAAATCAACCCTAATCAATTAAGGACACTGGGGATAGAAATTATTTGTTTCAATAATATCAAGAAGTAGAATTGTGAGCACATGCTGCATAAATTAACTACTTGTTTTCTGGAAAGCAGAAGTTCGTTCCCGCAGATAAAATGTCTCCTCAGTCAGGAAGCAAGAAACAAAAGAATAGATCCCAAATAAGGACAGGTCTTGGGTGTTGGTGAAGTATAGGTAAAGAGATGAAGATTTCACAAACACTGGTATCAACCTGAGAGGTGAGCTCTTAAATTAGGGAAGGAGAGTATGAATTTGGTCACAAAATTCAGCATACAACTTTAGTAACAAAAATGAAGCTTAAGCTGCAATTTACATTAACTATTATAAAAGTCCAGCATTCAGCAAACCTAAGTGAATAATTATACTTATAAAACTAAATGGTGAAAATTTGATTAGTTCACAAGGTTAACAGAATCCAACTTGATTCTTCAGTTGTTCTGGTTCTATCTCTGGACTATTACTTGACCAGGGGAAAGGATGAGCATTTCATTTTAATGAGGAAAATGTAATTTCTGGGTAAAATCTGTTCATTTACAAATGGATCTTCTCTATGAATTGCATGGGGAAGTCAATGTTTCTCAAAGAAACTACACTGAATAGATGGTTTCGTATCATTATTTATTGGTGCATTTTATCCCAAATTATGGTATAAGAGTAACTAAGGAGGAAGCAATCAAGATAAACATTTACGTTGACTTACACAGTAGAATTAGACTATCCATGTCTCTTAATGTGTATGACTGCTCTTAACGGCCAAATATTCTCTCCTGTGCTGACTAACATGGTGGCTGCTAGCTACCTGTGACTACATAAATTAAATTGAATTAAAAATTCAGTTCTGCACTTGCACTGGCTACATTTCAAATACTCAAAAGCTACATCTAGCCATTCATTACTGTATTGGACAGTGAAGATATAGAACATTTCCATCATTGCAGAAAACTCTATTGGACAGCGCTGTTGGTCTGATCCTATAACGTGCCATGATAATTTACTTTTTTAGTAATGATTTTTTTCTTATCAGGCAATTAATATTGCCCATTATAGGAAATTTAGAAACTACAGATAAGCCAAATGAATTCAACTGTAATCAGCTAATCCTATGATGCACAAATAACTACTTAATATTTGGTATTTATTGTTGGTGCTTTTTCCAAGCCCTTAGAAACTTTAAACAAAAATGCAACATACAAAACTTTTACTGTATCTCATAAAATATATTAGGAACATTTCTGTTTGTTGTTTTTAAAATCTACATTATTTTACATGGCTGCATGATATTTATTCAGACTACTGCTACCTTTGAAGCTATTTATGATCACTTTCTTGGTATAAATCCTGGAATTAGAATTTATGGGTATTAGTTTATTTTTGAAACTTCACTTTCAGGAATTGAATTTTGAAAGACAGAGATGTCTGAACCCAAGTGTTCTCACCTATATAGGACAGGGTGTAACGAAACGGCCTCCAGGCACTCTCCTAGCTTTCCAGGTCTCAGAATTTTTTCAGCGAGTGCCCAAATCTTAAGTTACTAAAAAGCAAGGAAGAAAAAAACACACAGAGGCTTGAGAGAGCAGTTTTAAGAAATCAGTGTTTCCTCTTGTACACACAGTGTACTGCAGTGAGTTCAGGAATTTGGGAGCTGATCGGGGAAAAGATATGCCCACAAGGTGGCGGTAGCACACAATGAGCTTTATTCGGTGGTGCGTTGAGAAGTTTGCGTGGGGCGGCGTGGACGGGAAGTACCCCCCAACCATGAGACCTTCCAGAGACAATAGCGTGGGGCCACCACCCAAAAGAGGAAGAAAGTGAGGGGCCTCCTGGGGAATAGAGGAGTCAGAGAGGGGAGGTTCCACGCCTGGGTGATGTCACTCCAGCATGATGGGGAGTTTCTGGGTCAGAGAGCTCTGAAGGGCACAGTGACTTGGGGGCTTTCATAGTCCCAGGGTTTGTTTATCTAAGGCTAACAGATGTTGGGTGCAATTTCATGGGATATGCAAAGCAGGTAGGCTCTACGTGACTAAAAATTATAATTATTTGGGCTATCTTTGAAACAACTGGATGTGCCAGAATTTGAGTTTGGTGCCTGTGGGCTTTTGAGCTAATGGTCCTGGCCTGCTATGAAGAAGTAAACAATATAGGGCCAATAGACAGGGGTCATCTTTGGCTCATGGATGGAACAAGTGTAAATTACATCTTATTATTCAGTCATTTAATCAAAAAACATTTATTAAGTGCCTACTATGTTCTAGGCACTGTGCCAGGAAATGATCTTACAAAGTTGAAGAAGATGCGGTCCCTGATCTCAAGGGGCTTATCGTCCTGGAAGAGGGCCCCCTGAATGGAAGAGTGTGACCTTGAAACAGCAGATAGGAAGCTGTTGGTCTATTATTCTTCATGGGTTTTTCTGAAAAAATCATCTTCCTGTTACTTATTTTATAAATGGGGATACTAGGAAAACACTCGAAATATGTGTTACAATCTACCGTTACCTCTAAACCCATCGTTAACCCTTGAAAACAAGTATAATTCAATATTATCATAATTCATACATAGACAGGGATGGAGGCGAAGGGAAAAGTTGCTGGTCCTGGACATTTACTAGAAAACACTTCTATCATTACGATGTCCAGAATTAAACTCATTCTTCACTTCCTTTTTCCTCTGAATCCAGCTAATCTAGCATTTCTACTTCTGTCAACCCTACTATTCCCCTATCAACCTGACCTAGAAATTGCAAAATTATGTTTGCCTCCATCTTCTCCTTCAAACCCAACATATAATCATCTGCTAAGTCATGTTAGATTCCATGGTCATGATGATTTTATGGAGCCTCTTTTCCTTTCTCTGCCCATGGCACGCTCCTCGTTCATGTCTTCATTTCCTCTAGCAATTGTTTCCTAACACATCTCCTACTCCCAAATCTTGGACCATTCATTGCTCTCATATTGTTTTTCTATAAACATAATTCTAACGTTGTCATTCCTCTGTTCAAAAGCCCGACAGCAAACTCCTTACTCTGGCATTCAAGACCCTACACCACGTTATCCCAATGTTCCTGATTGTCCACCATTACCAACCTGCATCCTGTAGTATAACCTCCGGTGGCATAGAACACCAGCATTCCCTAGAACATGTTTGCAATTTCATTCACAGTGTCTTTGTTTAAGCAATATTCTTTTCCTAAAATAGTCCTCAAGCCCTGCCTATCAAAACCGGATCCAAATTTTAAGGCTAAAAAACCCACCATCTTCAAGAAACCTTTCCTGATTTCATTAATTAACTGAAAATGTACCTGCATTTTAGCTAGAACTTTCTCTGGGCTTCTTAGACAACAGCCTTATTCTACCTTGTGACTGGTCATTTGTGTATTTGTTTTCTTCCTCTGTAAGACTGAACTTTGAGTAAGACTCTTTCTTACTCGTTTATGTAACCTCTATGTCTCTCACAACAATGAAAATGTGCTGTGCTCTTCACATCCAGAACACAATGCACTTCAGATGGACCATCGACTAGGCAAAAGGTTCATTAATGATAAGAAACAATTCTGGGAATATAGACAAACCCCTAAGCTGCCTCATTTAGTCGGAAAATATATTAAATGCCTAAAAAGAACGCATATGCATGCAGACAACTTTATGAGTCACTGTTGCTATAAGAAAAAGTTCTATGTTTGTGGGCCAGCCTCGTGGCCTCGTGGTTAAGTTCAGCGCCTCTGCTTCATCAGCCCCAGTTTGGTTCTTGGTGCAGAATCTTGGGGAGGCTACTGGCCGAGGCCTCAACTGTGCAGTCACAGGGGTCTATTTTTAATAGTGCATCTCTAGTTGAGCACATTATTAGGGACTGGGTCATGGTAACTAAAGTCACCAGAACCTTCTTCTTCTCACCCAACTTCCTGGGAGGTTGACTTTTTCATGAGATAGCTGCTGTGGAGTCTGTCCCAGATCCACGAGAGACAGTCTTGAGGGTTATTTTGGACATCACAGTTTATTGCTCTCCCTTGGAAGGTACTGGATAAACACAGCTGAGAATTCTTGTTCTTTGGGCTCTCTCTTTCTAGGATATATGTAGACTATACCATCTGCCTTGTCAATTTTTTTTTACTCTAATCATCTTTATTATCAGATCTGGATACTGCTTCCAAATCTCCACGGCAACACGTATCATTCCTTTTCTCTAAGCTCCAACTGCTCCCTGTTTATACATCTGTGTCCTTCATGGTGAAATAAACACTAATTATGCTGCACCACAACTATCCATTTACCCTTTCCTTGCCTGGAACAAAAAGCTCCTTGAAGGCAAGGATTATTTTTAATTGTTGTCCCATAGCCGGCTACTGCCTAGTATAGGATGGATGCTCAAAAACATATTTGTAACCTAGGTGAATGAATACTAGGCTTTCGCTACTCTCATGTATGTATTCAAACTATTTTCACTTAGAGGAAGTGACTTTACAAATTTCTTTTCTCTAGTTGAACTTATTTATTATAAAGATGATTTTCGTTATGAAGAAAAAAGAATAAATGTCATATAGCTTAATTATATATAAAATTAGTTATATATAAATTAAAATAATTTGTCAGAAGCTTAAAAGTATTTTTAATTTAGAAGGAAGTTAGAAAACAAGAAAAGGTATAAAGAAGAAATTTTTTTTTTTAGAGGTACATTGGCTGACCCACAATATCCTTTTTTAAAGTTTTTGAATGTTTTTATTATTAGTTTTTATTGCAGTAACATTGAATCATAACATTATATAACTTTCAGGTGTACATCATAATATATTTCAAATTCTGTGTAATTACATCACGTTCAGCCAAGACTGATTACAATCCATCACCACACACATGTGCCTGATCACCCCTTTTGCCCTCCCCCCTCCCTACTTCTCTCCGGTAACCACCAATCCAATCTCTGTTGCTATGTGTTTGTTTGTCATTGATTTTATCTTCTACTTATGAGTGAGATCATATGGTATTTGACTTTCTCCCTCTCACTTATTTCACTCAGCATAATACCCTCAAGGTCTATCCATGTTGTCACAGATGGCCAGATTTCATCATTTCTTATGGCTGAGTAGTATTCTATTGTGTACATATACATCTTCTTTATCCATTTGTCCCTTGATGGACACCCAGGTTGCTTCCAAGAACTTTACAAATTTTCACAAAAACTTCCTTCACCTGTTATGTACTCACGGATCCACTTTGGACTACCTGAGGATATATGCTTCCTGAGGCAGTAAACTGTTGGCTACTTCTCAGATTGGACTTACTTGATTCATTCATCATCTTCCCTTTAAGAAGGGGCTGTGGGCTAAAACATCACAAATTGCCCTCCACCCTCAACATCTGTCCCTCATCTTACCATATATCTATGTTCTGAAATTAAGCGTATACTTGGGAATCGCAGAGGCAAGTCCATGAACAGGTAAAACACGTCCCTAAATGGACCTCTGTCATTAAAAACAATTGACTCTTCTAGTTTTTCATCTCTTTTTCAGCCCTATGCTGAAAATCAACCTGATTTCATACAAATTAATGAAAACCGAAATGTCTGAACAGGAGGTTAATTACTAGCTACAATAAGCAAATGTAATAGAAGTAATAACAGCTTCTGAAATGCCAGGTTATTGCTGGCAAACAGAAAAGGTTGTCTTTGAACTGTAATTTGGAGGGGGGAGGAGTCGATTTTAATAGGACTGTTGGGTTTTAAAAATCTCTAGTAAAGAATTCAGCTGTCATCCTATTACGGAAATTAATTCTAATGTCAAAACTAGCTGAGCACTGAGTATCAGGCAGAAGTGCTGACCAAGTAATTTGGTTTTTTTCCCTGAGGAAGATTAGCCCTGAGCTAACATCTGCCAATCCTCCTCTTTTTTCTGAGGAAGACTGGCCCTGAGCTAACATCCATGCCCATCTTCCTCTACTTTATATGTGGGACGCCTACCACAGCATGGCTTGCCATGTGGTGCCATGTCTGCGCCTGGGATCCAAACCAGTGAACCCTGGGCCGCCCAAGTGGAACCTGCGCACTTAACCACTGCGCCACTGGGCCGGCCCCCTGACCAAGTAATTTTTTAAGCTAAGAAAGTGTTATATTTCTATAGCAGTTACACCAAATATTTTAGACATTAAAGATGTATTTATAACTAAATATATTGTTCACTTCTCAATATAATTACAGAATAGTTTATATAAAACATGCAGACATTTAAAATCTACTTAGAGTTCTAACCCTGACTTTATTATAATAGCAAAATTATAATTATGCATCTCACTAAAACTGCATAATTTGTGGGAAAGTGTTTTCTATTGTCTCTGCTCCTATTTTTCTTAATTACAAGGCCAAGTTTTTCATTTAAATTTTTAACAAAAATTGTGCACCTATTTATCAGTTGAGTTTGTTTTTATGCCATAAATCATTATTCATTCAAACAAATATTTAGTGAAAATTTTTTGTAAAAGTCAAGAAAGCCATCTAAGTACTGCACACCTTATACAAACATCTGAATGTATACGTGCACAATATAAAAATATACATAAATATCAGTTCATCTGAATTACTCTCCAATTTAACATCTGACCAGAGGACTACAATGATTTAATACTGAATTCTAAGTCAGCACAATAAAGTCATAAGCCACGTATCACTTCCCTTTGCCAAATTTAACAAAGTGGATGGAGAGAGAAGAAAGATGGTAACATGTTATGATAATATTTCATAGCTATTAAATCTGGATTAGGCCACAGCTATTCACATGAGAGGAGGTATGGGAAAAGGCGTATGAAATAATCCGAGGGTCTCATCTGGTTGAGAGTTATTTTCTTTTTCAAAGGCAATGTTCAGACTAAAGACAGCTGAGAGACGCTGGACACCTTACTCGTGACCAGATTTGAGTCGGGAACACCCAGCGTCCAACAGCTGCTTCCTCAGAAGCCTAGCGCTACCCTTTCTCAGTTTGAGTTTCAATCTCAGAAAAGAGGATCAAAACGACAGGCTCCAGGAACAAACATTGCGCTGCCTCCTTTGTTTTGGAGGAAAGACAGGGTGTGAAGTTTTCAGTCATTTTTGTCGAGGAACCCAGATCAAAAGGGACCTACAGAGGGGCCAGGTCACATGAGTGCAGGGTAATCTTGTCCCCGCCAAGGAAACCCGGGCTCTTGGCAGGACTTGCTCCTGAATCCCTGACAGAGTTCACCGCTGAAGCTGTCAGCGTCCCCAGAAATCACAACAGCGTCGCCGGGGGTGGGGGGGGGGGGGGGGGCGGGGGAGGGCGGAGCTCCCAGGGAGACTTCCAAAGGCGGCTCGAGGCGAGAGGACAGAGAAGCTCTTTTCCTCCACCAGGTAGAGGCACTTGAACAGCGGAGCATCTGGTCCCTGCCTGCCTCTGACTCATCTGTTACCACAACCAAGATGTTACCAGAGCTCCTATGTTGCCTCCATATTCAAAGGCATAAGAATTCCGGGATGCAAGGGGATTGCTGCCTCCCAACGTATGCAAAGTCGGTGATAAACGTATAGAAACTAATTTCCAGTTTTTGCGCTCCTCCTGCATCCAGCACTAATTTCCAAGGTGCTTCCCATCTGACGCTTAACATCTGACTCGGTCAAACGCTTTCATCACCACTTTCTGTAGAACGCTTCGATTTTCTCATTAAAATAATGCATACCCAGCTCGCTGGGTGAAAACATTACTAGGAACATGTAAGGGATTCTTTTGGGGGTGGGGGGTAAGATTAACAGTCATTTCCATTCAAAATAAAGAAGGCGGGGATACCTAACCATTTCTTAAAGTGGCCATTTGAATGGTCTTTGGGGTCTGCTTTAGAGATTGAAGGATGTGTATTGAAAAAAAAAGCAGTAATATTATATATGCAATGTGTGTGTATGCACACACACTTTTTAAACAAATAATAAAATTAAAGATTCTTTTACCTGGCATGCCAGTTGCCAGTCACCTCTGCAGGAGCCAGGACTCCCTGCTGTCAAGGGCCCTCTCCTCCTTTCCTGCGTGGCCAGGGCCCCTTCCCCCTACACTCACTTCCACCCCTCTATGTGACTCCCTGCTTCCTCCCTACCTGGCCATGGACCCCCGGATACAAGGATTTCCCTCCTCATGTGGCCAGGCCGCCTGCCCAGCCCCCGGTTCTGGGCCTCGCCACTGTCACCCTCAACATCCCAGGTCCCATCGCTGCCACCCGCGTTCCTTCCTCTTCCTGGGCCATTATCTCAGCGTTCCTGGACCCCCTGCACACCGTGGCTGCCGGAACCCGTCGGGGAAAACCTCTTGTGGGGACTGCGAGCACCACGTGCGACCCTAAAACCCCAGATGTCCTCTCCCGCCCTGTCCGGCCACATGCACGGCAACCCTGGCCGGCCTGGCGCGGCCTCTGGTGCGCAAGGACTCAAAATGACCAGAGGCACGCTGCCACCATGGATTAGGAGGCCCCGGCTCCGACCTGAGGCCAACTCCCTACTTCTTGGCCTCTCTCTAGGAGGCTGTGCAGGCTTGTGAGCTGGGGCGGGGGAGCGAGGCGCCCTCGGGCGGGCGCGGTCGTGCACCGCGGCCTGCGCAGCCCCGAGGGCCCCGCGTCGCTCTCCCGAGCCAAGGTTCTCAGGAGCGGGCCGCGGAAAAGACGTTAGCGGGAGGAGTTAGCGGCTGTTGGAGAAGGGGTTCACGGAAACAGTCCCTTCCGAAGCCCCGGCCATCGCGGGGTGGGCCGTCTTCCTCCCTCTCAGGCCGGGGGCGCCGGCCAAGAGGGACACGTGTACCGACCGCGGCCGCCCACCCGGGCACGCCGGGGCAAGACCGCGCAGGACGACCCGGGGGCCGCCGCCCGTTGGCCCCGCCCGGCCCTGAACGCCCAGGGGTCGCGGCGCGTCTGCCCGTGGCGTGTCAGGTGAGGAGGTCGCCATGGCGATGCAGCCCGGAGGCGCGCACGCCCGCTGCGGTTGGCATGGAAGCGACCCCCGCGGGGCCCGGGGGCGCCGCTGATTGGCCGATTCAACAGACGCAGGGGGGTTGAAAGTAATTAGCCCTGAGCCCCAGGGCCGCAGCCGCTGGGAGCCCAGCGCCCCCGCTGGAATCTATTAACACCTGGGTACCCTCCCACCCCCGCCCCTCCCCAGCCCCGCCCCCTCGGGCAGTCCCCATTCCCAATCCTCGTGTACACTTGCTGATTGTTCGAAACATATGTAAAGCTATAAGGCTGAGAGGAGCGAGGCCCGATGTGAGTTCCAAGCAGGTTTTGGGGCCTTCCGTCTGGTGGAAGGAGGGCCGCGGAGGGGCATCCTGTTTGTCACTTGGGAAGGGGACGCACTTTCCCGCAGAGATGTATCCTGGGTCTTTTGTTTGCAAGAGGGGCGGGGGATAAGCGTCGCAGCCGGGGAAGAATCGGGCTTGTGGGTTTCGGCTCTAGTTAACGTGGGGTTTAGAATCCCGGTTTGGAGGTTTGTCAGGATGTCTCTCTCATTCCAGCCGTCACCTAGGTCTTGGAAGAAAGCCTGGAGAGATTCAAATCACACTTTTGGTTCAAAGCTGCTTTGATTGCTTGCGCCCTGTGGCTCATGCCCTTTCAGCCCTACTTCAATTGCACGGAAGATCATATGTCTGAGTGCTGTCCCTCCTCAAGATTCGCTGCATCCTTGGAGCCCCTGGCGGAAGAGGTTGACTAACCGGCTTGTCTGTTTCTCCTTCCCCATAGCAGCAGCCTGTGGCGACTGAGGCTATGCATTGCAGCAGCTCCAAGAGCGGGGTGGTCTTGGCTCCAGTGTCCCGAGGTCCTGATGCCTGTCAGATGATAACCAGAGCCCACCTCGGCCAGGATCCCCCCCAAAGAACAGTGCTAGGGGTGCTGACTGAGAATGGGCAGTACAGGAGGACCTGTGGCCAGGTAATGACTGAGAAGCGCCGGGAAAGCTGCAGATAGGCTTTCCTGTCATGGTGGGAAGTGAGTTTCTCTTGCAATTTTACCTACAAACTTCCCTTGAGTATTCCAACCCTGGAATCTGGACTATGGGGACACTGAATTTTTTATAATCATCTTGTTGGGTCCCTTTTCCAGCTAGAAATAGTGAATAATTTTGTTATTTTTCCAAAATCAAGGAAATAGGTCTAGGGACTATTTGGATTAAGTATATGTATAGTCATTTAAGTGCCGGGCTACAAGGAAGTGTGAATGCCCTCAAATAAACTATGGAGCTGGGGTTCCTTCAGGTCAGAGCAGTGTTCAGACTGTGCCTGAAGCCATCCTGGATAACCTTTACTCTGTTCGTTGGAGATAGGGTTAGAATGGGGATTGGATCAGACTAGACCAGATTATTTCAAAAAGTATGCTTTGAGAGCAGACGTCTCTCTGAAGTACTCACAAAGGGCAGTTAGGCAAATAGATAATGGGCCCTCGGATCATAGGTACCTCCCTTAACAGATTGAAAACAAATTGAGACTCTTAAATGCAAATGAGGGGTTTGGATCCTTAAGAATGAATTTTGAGATAGAAAAAAGCTTCTCAAGTCTGATATTAGATAAGCTCCTTATAATGATGCTTTAAGCCTCATTAAGGCTTTAAGCCACTACATCTGTAGTAGAATGACATCAGCAATAGTCCAAGTGAAGTAGGTAGGCTGGGCATACTTCCCATGTTTTAGGTGAGAAAATTTAAGAGGTTTAAGAAAGGCAAAAAAAAAAAAAAAAAAACCCTAAAAAACCCAAGAACAAAAAAACCCACAAAGAGTTAGGGTGGAGGCCAGAATAGAAGTCCCTCATCTACTGACCTGACCTGACCATTCCAGTCATCTCCCTTCTGGTGGCCTCTGATTAGTGTGGGGAAAATACCCAAAGTGATGTGTTCAAAGCTTTGGAAAAAATTGAGTGAAAGTGGTTTTAACAAACTTAATGTGCTTAGCAATGTTTACTTCTTTAAACTTTATACCAGGTCTAAAACCTGGTTCTTAGGAATTGTCAGTTATGCCTATGCTAGCTGGGCTCACTGTCAATTCGTAAGCGTTTATGTTGCCTGGCACTACCTCTGTATTCCGCTGCTCTGTCCTCTACAACCTTCTTAGAAATCTATTTCACACCTTCCCTTCTTTCTTTAATCCTCCAAAACCTCCACCTCGATCCTGCTCTCTACTAATGACTTTGTGTTCTTTTTCCTAAAAACCTGAGACCAGAAGAGAATTTCCACGTGCTCCCATGTTCCCTATACTCTGCCATCCCTGTCCTACTATATGACTCATGTGTCCCTGCTCTTATGCAACGTGAACCCCCAACATGTGCAGTAACCTTACGCCCTAGTGCTTCTTCAAAGATATCATTCCAGCAACTCTTCTTTCTCTCTTTAGTTTTCTTTTCTCTACTGGGTCAAACCCATATATATATACAAATATATTGTAATTTTTTCCATCTTAAAAACCTTTCAACTACAAAGCTCTTTGCAGTGACTGTCCCATTTATAGCAACATTTCTTGAGAGTTTGTCTATCCCCCTAGAACATAAACTCCATCAGGATGAGAATTTGGGATGTCAGGTTCACTGTTGTATTCCCTGTGCTTAGAATAGTGCCTGGCCAGGGTAGCGTGCAAGTAATTGTTGAGTGAATACTCTTCTGTCTCTAGTTCTTCTCTTGTTCTTTTTTGACTCAATTCTTAGTCCTTTCCTTACTTTACTGATTAGCAGCATTTGACGTAGTTGATCATTCTGTATTCCTTGAGATAATTTTTCACTCAGCTTGGAGAACACCGCTTTCTCCTGGTTTTCCACCTGGCTCATTGGCCATTCCTCCTCCACATCGTGGTTCTCCCTTATCCAATCTCTAAAAGTGCCCCGGGGCGTAGTATTTGATCTGAATCTGGTCACTCCCTTAGCAATCTCTTCAAGTCCCCTGGGATTAAATACCATCTATCTGTTGATGACCCATACTTTTATCTCTGCTCTGCACTTCTCAGCTGTATTGCAGGCTCATATTCAGCAGCTTACCTGACATCTTCACTTGGATTAAACTTGTGGAAAGCCAAGCACCAACCCTGGCCTCAACCTGCTCTTCCCAATGTCTCCCTCATCTCAGTAAACGGGGTATCCATCCTTCCTGTGATTCAGTCCCAAAACATTTGTCATCCTTGACTCTTCTTTTTCTCCACTCTACATCTTATTTGCTGACAAAATACTATCAGCTCTACTTTTTAAAATGTCTGGGACCTCTTCACTTCTCATCCTTTACTGTTACTATACTGGTTCAAACCCCTATTGTGTCTTACCTGGAATTTGCAAGTCTCGTAACTGGTCATCTTCACTCATCTTATTTACTCTCTATACCTATACACAGCCAGGATGATTCTTTTAAAACATAAATCTGATCATACCAGTCCTTTGCTCAGAACTCTCCAGTGGCTGCCCACCTCTGAATAGAAGGCAATACTGAAATGGCCTATGGTAAGGCCTCCATGATGTGGCTTCTGTTTTCTTTCTGACTTTATGACCTATACTGCCCCCTCTCTCACTCTTCCCTATCACCTCCTTGCTGTGTCTCTAAGACACACTCCAACATCAGGGCATTTCCCTATGCTGTTCCCTCTGCCCACAATACTCTTGCCCCCTCTATCTGTGTGACTTACTTCCTTACCTTGTTCATATCTTTGACCAACTCTCTCCTCTTCATTGGGGCCTTCCCTGGCCACACTATTTAAAATGGCAACGACTCTCCTTTCCCTGTATTACTCTTTTCCAAAGCACTTACACCATCTGACCAACTATATCTCTTCTTGTCTGTCTTCTCCCTCTCAGTCCAACTAGAATACAAATTCCATGAGGGCAGTCCTTTCTGAGCCTTTTGTTCACTGCTAAATTCTGGGTATCTAGAGCAGTGTCCAGCATGTAGTAGATGCTTGGAAAATATTTGTTTAATGAATATATGTCTCATCTCATGTACAGATATCTATGTAGCAAAAGTCAAACTTGTAGTAACTTGGAGTCATGTTACCTGCTTATAATCACTTGGGATTTTGGACTTGTATAGTCCCTGTGATTTTTTTTTTCCAGTACCATGATAAAGAATTTTTTTCTGACTAGACATAAACTAGATGGAGGAGAAAGTTATGGAAACACATACTAACTTGGAAGTAGCCTGGACACTAAATACCAAGATTAAGTATAGACAGTAAAATGTTGATACAGTAGCTAGACATAACATTTGTGTAAATATAATTCAGATTTAGAGAGCTTGCCTACCTGCCCAGGTTCATCTGATAGCAGGCCATCCAATATGATTCACCTTAATGTGCTTGTTCACTAAGCGGGCGCACACGGTTGTTCCCATTGTTAATGCTATAGGGATAAAGAAAAAGGAGGAGCGATTGAGTTAGATTCCCCAAGGGTAACTGCATTATGTCATGCAATAAGATTCTATGGCTTGTAAGAGAATTTAGTAGTATGAATTTCTAAAATCATTACATTTCTAAACAACTGGGTATGAAGTGGGAACTATATAGAGGCCTGCTGATGAAAAGTTAACTATTTAAGGAAGAAGACTATAGGACCTTAGCTATGTGTCAAGAACTTTGCTGGGTGCTAATAAAATCCTGTAATGCTATAAGCGTGAAAAGCAATTTACAAATTTCCCCACATGTGGTACCTATTTCGTTTTGATGGAGAGCTATAGTTTTTCTTTTTTCTAGAATCTTGAGTTCCGTTTGATAAATATGTGGGGAAGATGACAAATTTTAGGTAGCTCTTTTCCCAAATGTCAAATGTAGACAAAGATAAAGGAGTGGTCCTACTTTGGGAGCTTTATTTTCTGAAATTCAGTTGTAGGCATAGATACTTCAATTTAAGATTCCTCTCATCTTCCCAGCCTACCGGTTTGGGTTACCCAGGTTTGCATCACCTATATGGTCTTTGGGGTGGCCTCTAACAAAAAACTTAACCCTTTTCTAGGGGATCACAACAATCAGGTGTTTCTCTGGATCAGAAAATGTCTTCCCTTCAACTGGAAAGAAACTGCTCTCTGACTGTGGGGTCCATGTGCCCGCCAAGCAAGGATTTGATATCTACATGGATGAGCCTGAGCAGGGTGACAGAGACAGCTGCACAGAAAGAGAGGGGATGGCATTTGAGGATGCGTATGAAGTAGACACCAGCACACTCAAGTCAGACCTTCACTTCTTGCTGGATTTTAACACAGGTAATCTGACTCACCTACGGCTGATGGTTCCCTTTATTCATAATCGCCTGCAGTGTTTGATAGCATGTAACTAGCAAGAGAAAACCATGAAATAATGACTATTTTCACAACTGTCTATGGAGGGTTAGTGGATGAAATGAGTTTTTAAATTAAATATCTTAACTGAAAATGTTGACCCCCTGCAGTTTCCCCCATGCTGGTAGATTCATCTCTCCATTTCCAGTCTGAAGATGCATCAGATTTTGGTACAGATGTGATAAATGTGACTGAATATGCTGAAGAAATTCATCAGTACCTTAGAGAAGCTGAAGTGAGTTTTCCCAACTTCTACTTCAATTTTCAGCACCCCAAGCACTTAATAATGAGATAGTTATAACTCTCAGCCATAAGCACTGGTGAATGGCATTCTTATGACGTCTAAACATAAGAGTATCATGAAAAATAATAGTTGTGAGGTGAGTAGTAATTACTTGGAATACTTATCTATGACTCAAAGGGTTTATATATTATTTCACTCAGAAATAACCCATATTGCCGTTTTCCCCTCCTTTAAGTTATTTATAACCTAATTGCATTACAGAACCAGAATTTCACACTTTCTTCCATATCATGGTAAAGATTTATTTGGCTCTTGATCAGTTTCCTCCTGACCTTTGCTCATGAGGTTTTTAAAAAATAGCAACTGTGCTGTGGAGTGATCTTTCTGATATAGCAACTATTTAAATATCCAAACTCTTTCCCCCAACAGATAAGATACAGGCCCAAAGCGCACTACATGAGGAAACAGCCGGACATCACAGAAGGCATGCGCACAATTCTGGTGGACTGGCTGGTGGAGGTCGGAGAAGAATATAAGCTTCGAGCAGAGACTCTCTACCTGGCTGTCAACTTCCTGGACAGGTTTCTCTCCTGCATGTCTGTTCTGAGAGGGAAACTGCAGCTTGTGGGAACAGCAGCTATTCTTCTGGCTTCGTAAGTGCTCTTTAGCTTAAATAATGTGAAATGGCAGCTTGTCAAAACACTTGATTTTCTTTCCCATTTATTGAAAAAATGCCATGCTTGATAATTAAAACTTATTCATGCCTCCTTTGGTAAAATATCATTATAGTTACAGTAGTTACTGAGAAACTGAATCTTACCACATGTTCATGCTTCCATTCAGATGTTTAAGATTTATAGCAACAAGTTCAATATCATGACTAAGGCATCCATCAGCTCAAATTCAGGGTCCAATTTAACTATTTTGCAGTGTAATCTTTTGGCTATATTGTAATACAACTAAAAGTCCTATTTGAAGAGATTTTGGTTATATGAAAGCCATCTTTGGGGCCAACCCTGTGGCCAAGTGGTTAAGTTCACGCACTCCGCTTTGTTGGCCCAGGGTTTCACTGGTTTGGATCCTGGGTGCGGACATGGCACTGCTCATCAAGCCATGTTGAGGTGGTGTCCTACATAGCACAACCAGAAGGAGCACAACCAGAAGGACCACAACTAGAATACACAACTATGTCCTGGGCAGATTTGAGGAGGAGAAGAAAAAAAAAGTATATTGGCAACAGATGTTAGCTCAGGGCCAATCTTTAAAAAAAAAAAGCCATCTTCATGATCTAGCAAATGACCCATAATAACAGTTTATTTGTTTACAGTGAGTAAACCATTTTAGTTGGTTCCTTTTACTGTCAGTCATTCATAACAATACCTAATCGTGTGGAAAAACAGTTGGGCTGTAGCTGAACTGCTTCTAATTGAGTGATCTGTTGGTGGGTGGTAGTTTTCTTTCTATTCTTCTGGTCTCAGACATTCGGGTTATTAAAGCCTAAAAACTTGCCAAAATTCCCCTACCGAAAGTAGAAACAAAAGCCAAAAATTAATAACAGTGAAATTATATCACTATCTTTCTCTTGGATAAATAGTATCATTTATTAATTCACTAGAGAAAGCTGAACATGATCTTTAAAAAAATCGAAGACCTAAGGAATTTTTTCCTAGCATTGTGCTGAACATAACGTTCTTTTCCACAAGATGATGTGAAGTCCATAGAATTAAGAGGAATTTATCTGAATGTCTGTCATTCAGAATCTTTCAGCGTGTCAGAGGCCAAAACCTAAAATTCCCAGTTGAAAATTATTTCTGTTACTATTCTAGCCATAAATACAATATATCCTTGTAATAGCCATGTTCTTGTTCTGGAAACAAGCTTCTCATATTTTCACGGCCCAGTACCACTTAGTAATATTTGAGTGGCTATATGGGTACAAAGTAAAGAAGTCTGCAGGGGTTGTGTGAGAGGCCTGGTTGTGATAGCACAGGAAGGAGGGCCACAGGTTCCAGCTTTATTTCCCAAAACTCTTTACCTTTCCTAGGAAATATGAAGAAATATATCCCCCTGAAGTAGACGAGTTTGTCTACATAACTGATGATACTTACACAAAGCGGCAGCTGTTAAGAATGGAACACCTGCTCCTGAAAGTCCTGGCTTTTGGTTTGACGGTGCCAACGACCAACCAGTTTCTCCTTCAGTACTTGAGGAGGCAAGGAGTGTGCGTCAGAACCGAGAACCTGGCCAAGGTACGCCCTGTGATTTCCAGGAACATCGGTGCTAAGAAGGGTAAAAAATAGCCTTCCCTGGTCATCCTTCCAGGCTTCTGTCCTTTTCAGTTCTTTGTCTTGGGCCCAGAAAAACTTTTTAGCGATGGAAGGGAGCTAAATTTAAGAACACGACTTCTGGTTATGAGGCATTACTATTGGTCACGTTTGGCAGGCACTGGTTGTCTAATCACCCAACTCTTAAAAGAAATTTAAGCTCAGAAACTGTTCCCTTATTGAATACAGACCACACGCAAACCATAACTCATGGGTTTAGAGAATGGGAACAAAGTAAATGTAGTTTGATTTGTAATCTCATCCTAACATATTAAGTAATGAAGCAGTTTCATTTGGAGTTATAGAACTTTGGTTGAAGGCACCAAAGTATTGGTTTGGAAAACTTGGCTTTCAACCACTATGATTTAGTATAACTGGTATTTATGTGCTATGCAAAGAGTAATAAAAATGTCTATATAAATTTCCCAATATCTTTCTTTTAATTTGATAAGTTCTTATGGGTACCATTCTAGCCTTTGAACTGCATGCATTTGCCTGATAAATTAATAGCTTTAAAATGGTCATATTTTTGCCATTGGCTGAAGGCTCTAGTCCTACTCCAGTGGCTAGAGCTAGGCTACCTTCCTGACCAGCATAAACCTGTACTACTGGTATAAGATAAGGAACCCATCACATCTACTGTGCAGGTAGGCCAAATACTTGTGTATTGAAATTTATTACAATGTAAATTATTCTGCTTATGGATAGGCATAGCAATTATTAGCCCAGTGAATAATTTTGAACATCTATTTCTGTGCTCATCGCTAGATGCAGGTTGAACAAAATAAGACACAATTTGTTCCCTTGACATTTCTAGGTTTACTTGTAACAACCTTAGTCGAATGTGTAATTCTAATGAGAGTTTCTCTCTCATGTTTAGTACGTAGCGGAACTGAGTCTACTTGAAGCTGACCCATTCTTGAAATATCTTCCTTCACTGATAGCTGCAGCAGCTTATTGCCTGGCAAACTATACTGTGAACAGGCACTTCTGGGTAAGATTCTGACTACTTCTTTCTGGATGAAATTCAAGGCCTCTCTAAAATCTGTTCAGTAACTCTCAAGGCTTAGAATGGGCTGGCCTCTTATAAGGGAGGGTTAGTTTAGTGAAAAACTGGTTGTCTTGCCAACAGACTAGAACATGCTGCTGAGTCTTGCAGCTCAGCCATCATGGCTTTGACTCATGGCTTTGAGTCCCAGTCTCCCGGGAGGAGAGATTGCAGGAAGTCAGGGAGATGATACTGGCAGGCTCGTGCGACAGAAGTAGGCCTGGAAATCTCAGTGCCCACCCTCATGCAGGGAGGGCTCTTGTAGTATAAGCATTGACCACTTCAAGCAAAAGTTATTGATTTTTTCCCTCTGTGTAAAAAATCTGGGTCCAATTAAAGATGGTCAGAAGATTGGGTCAGGCTTTCAAGGGAACAGGGCAATTAGCATTGCCTCTTGGCCCAAGAAGGTGGCAAGATTGGAAATGGGCCCCTAGATGTGGTTCTGAAGGCTCTCTTTTTGCTAAAAGAACTGGGGTGTCTACTTTTATTTTGTAGAATACTTATTTCTTCTTCTGAATTTGCTAAAAATCTTTCATATTCTATGTAAATCGGGCAATCAGGCAAGTAGAGGCTCTTCAGGAACCAGTAAAAATCCTGCTCATGAGAGAAGAGGTACAGTAACCTGCCCCCAAATTGAGCATTATAAATATACAATATGAGCAAATTTAGAATTCTGGCTGTTCTTCCTAGTATTTTATTTCCAAAGTCTCTGAAGGAGGATTACCATTTCTTTTGAGATACATACTAAGTAACTAATTTCCTTTATTTCACAGTTTTATCTTTAGATTTCTGATATCTTTTAAGAGTTATATGATGAAATTTTTTCTTTTGTCTTGATTAGCCAGAAACTCTTGCTGCCTTTACAGGCTATTCATTAAGTGAAATCGTTCCTTGCCTGAGCGAGCTACACAAAGCGTGCCTTGACATACCCCATCGACCTCAGCAAGCAATTCGGGAGAAGTATAAGGCTTCGAAGTAAGTTCCTGAAATTCCCTTATCTAGGCTCACTAAAGCTTTAATAGGTTGTCATAATAGCAGAATTAAAAGTAGAACAAATCATGAATCTGGTGCTAGGTTGGAATAGTAAAGTTGGATGTTAAATCGAGAAAATCAGTTTGGAGAGGCCTAGGTTTATAATTTGTCAGCTTGTAGCGCATACAGTCAGCTACTTTCTTTCCTTTCTGTTAAAACTACCAGAAAGCTTTCTGTGGCCTGACTAAGGTTTCGTAGAAGCGAAGTCCTTGGCTCGAGCTGAACTTGTTTGTGTCTCGTTCCAGGTACATGCACGTGTCTCTCCTGGAACCCCCTGCAGTGCTTCCTCTACAGTAAGCTGCAGGACTGAAGCGCTTTCAGACCTGGACTTCCACGTCACCAGCACTGGTCTTAATTTTTATAGGTTTCTGCAGGTTGGGTCAACTAGTGTTGCTACAATATAGATGACATATTTTTTAAAAATGTAAAGGTATTTAGGTTCTCTTAGACTTTAGTAGCTTATAATAGAGTCTAACATTTTTTGAAGAATAAAGAACTTGCCTTATGACCACGTGTTAGGCTCCTTTACTGATTAGCATGGCTGACACACTTGCCTGGAATTTTAGTTGAGAGTATTCTAAATGTCATCTCTATTTCAAGAATTCTTTTAAGTTGGTTTTATAAATCTGGCACACTACTAGCATTAACCATTGTGAGGAATCCAGAGATTTTCATGTTTGATGAAATGTTCATGTTAAATGGCTACACTGAGACGTTTTCCTTCCTATCTCTTTACTCTTCACCTAGCTCTCCATGAATAGGCACAGGAAGGAACTCCAAGCTTAGACAGATTATTAGTGAAGGGATGTAAACAAGCACTATCTGTTCTAGCTTCCCTGTAGGACCCGAGGGAGGAAAGACAGTGCATTGAGAACTAAATGTGATCAAGAAACTCTGAGGGGTATCTTAAATTTACTTCTAATTCAGGGATACGACGTGCATTTTGTAAACAGATACCATTATGTCAATATTCAGTTTTGATTTAGTCACCCATCAAGCATATGTGTTAGCCTTAGAAGATGCTCTGAGATGTAGAAAAAGCAAATTTCACCATAGAGTGGGACTTCAGAATAATTAAGCTAACCCTTCCTGTTTGTCCCTTGGGAGATAGCGATACTAAGCTCTGCTTTAGCTCGAAGTTTTAAATTATTCGTGATCTTGCAGTTCTCTTCACTAGACATTCATATATGGCTCCTTTCATAGTATACAAGATGGGGAAAACTGAAAACAAAAAATCAACCAAACACTTAACTTTCTTTTAAAGATTGGAAGAGAAATCAAGAGTAGACTTGGCCTTGAGGGAGGGTGGTGTTGTTGGGCATTGAGTATGAATTTTGTTAATCTCAGCGTTGGTAGCCCTGGACTGGTAGGCCCTGGGGGCACGTGAGCCTTTTGTGCTGAGGGTGCCTCTGTTTCCCAGCCTGCCCCAGGGCTTGGCCTGGATGGCTCTGTGGAGACAAGAAACAGAGGAAACACATGTTTTCTAGATTCCTTTACATAGACAGGATTACTGGTATGTTTTGGTAAAATGAGAGCAGGTGAAATTAACTCTAAATGTTATGTTTCAAGCTCTAATGAAATTATGAATATAAAATGCAGGCATATTTTACGTATTTTGTGAAGACTTATTTTAAAGTACCCACAAGCTCTTAAAAGGTTTTAGCATTGCCTTTTTACCCCCCTTGCAGATATACATTTCCAAAGTGTTTCCATTTCTGGTTCCATTGAAGAAATCAACATTTCCCTGAGTATTTTGTGATTTATTGTGTAAGTTTCACAAAGGAGATAGAGGATCTGTATCAACACTGAATTTTCTGTTTTTATGTAATCAGCAATTGGTAATCTCACAGTCTATCTTATGATTGGGTATGCTTCTGCTCGCTGCACCCACATGCTTACCTTCCAACTATCCTTTTGCACTTGGCAATGGAACAGACATGCTGTATATGCACCCTAAAATTGCCCTGGGGGGAGGGGCAGTTCTGGCTAAGACTTTAGTAGCAGAAGTGCTGTGTTTGTCCCTTTCCCTAAAGATTTGAGGGGCCTGACCGGAGAAGCTCTCCCTCATTCTCTGGCTGCTTCCATTGGCTGACTACCTCCCTGTGAAATGTGTCTGTCTCCAACTGTGGCAGTTTGGACCCTGACACAATTACATTTTCTTTCACTAGTAATATTCTTGTTTTGAAATGTTTTGCTTCAGCTAGAAGGGACCTTGTAGAAGTAGGTCCTTCATTATGAATTATTTTGCAAATTTTAAATACAAAATTTAGCCTTGAGTTTAGGTCACAAAACCACATGACAGGACAGAGAGGTCGGAACAAATAACTCTTCTGCTCTTTGCTGCCAGCGATTTGCACACACCCCATTCCCACCCCTCAACACACACACCCACTGATTGCGAAGAATTGCTCCTCAACTTTGACTTCCTTTTCTTTATTACTTTTTTGTGTCCCTGAAATATTTAGATTACTCATACAGTTGTGTACTTTTCCTTTTATTTAAGTCATCTTGATTTTAACATGTTCTATAAACATATTTATTTATCTATACGTATATAGTCATGCATTGTTTAATGAAGGGGATCCCTGTTCTGAGAAATGTGTTGTTAGGCGATTTCACTCTTGTGCGAAAATCATAGAATGTACTTACACAAACCTAGATGGTATAGTCTACTACACACCTAGGCTATATGGTACTAATCTTATGGGACCAGTGTCCTATAGGCAGTGGTTGTTGACCAAAATGGCATTATGTGTTACATGACTGTATTTAAAAATAGAAATGTAACTTTCAAGCTGGCCCAGTGGCATAGTGGTTAAGTTCACATGTTCCACTTTGGCAGCCTGGGGTTCACAGGTTCGAATCCTGGGCATGGACATAATACCACTCGTCAAGCCATGCTGTGGCAGCATCCCACATAAAATGGAGGAAAATTGGCACAGATGTTAGCTCAGCGACAATCTTCCTCATGCAAAAAGAGGAAGATTGGCAACAGATGTTAGCTTCCTCACAAAACAAGAAGAAAAAGAAATGTAACTGTCACCTGTGTACCTCTCATCCAGTTTAAGAGAGAATAGCAGATGTGTCCCTCCTTTATCCCATTCTTTTTCTTCCCTGAATTTGGTGATATTCTTGCAGATTTTTAAATTTCATAGGAATGTGTCCATAAACAATAATGTTTGTTTTAAATTTAATTGTTATTGACTATCTTTCGTATCCTTCAGTGATATGTGTTATAGGCAACATTGTATTTTGAGACCATGTGTGTTGAGTAAGATGAATCCTAGTTATTTATACTATTGTATAATTGTATATGAATATTCCATGATTTATCTGTTCTCTTGATTTTTCCATACCTTTCTCCCTACCCAACCTCTATGCATTACTTGCTTGCCAGTAAAGGAAATTGGTCTGGACAGGTTGTGGGTTTGGGAGTGCCACATCTGTCTGCTCTGTAGGCTCTTTGGCCTGTGGCTTCAGACAGATTCAGGCCTTTCTGACAGCCATGAATCACGCGGCCCTTGTTGAAGTGGAAATGGCATTTACCTACCTGTTATCAGGTGCTAAAGCCCAAGAAAGAGGTTGAATGTACCCAAACTGTCCTGTTGTTCTGTTGTCCCAGTAAGCTTTCACCACGAGAGATTTAAAACATCTAGGCTTATGTTACCTGTAAAACTTTGGAGTTGAAGCCCATACTGACTGACTGAGACTGCCCTTGCCTGTGCTCCTGTCGGGCTCCTGTTCCATGTGTCCAGATTGAGGGGATGGGACATTCTCCTCAGGGCTTGTGGCTGTGACTTCATTTAGCCTCCTGGCCCCAGGGCGAGGCCAGTGTGTAAAACCTGAGGTCCCCCCCCCCAACCCCGTTCTGGTTTTTACCTCAGGGGAGACTTCCCTTCAGTCTCATAGGATGTATATGAATGTACTTGACGCAGAAAGTTATTGCTAATGTGTCTTTCATTAGTGATAGCTGGACTTGATGTTCTTAAAAAACTGAATGGTCAGTGCTCAATTAGCCTGAGTCATAATGATGGAGAGGCACGGGTGGAAAAGCATCAGGGAAAGGGGATATGGGAAGGAGAGAGTGACACAGATGAGTAAATGAGTCAAAGCAGGGGCTGTGGATGGAATGTACTTCATGCAGATGAAGTCTTCTGAGGCAGGTAAGCTGACTGACTTGAGCTCATGGTCCTGTTCACCTTCCAGCGTAGGCCTTCACCCAGGCCAGCTCACACTGTGCTCGCTTCTCCTTAGTTGTCTCCTCCCCATCACCCTGAATTTCCTGCTGAGCATCTCAGTGTGTTTCCTTATATCAGTCAAGATATTATTGTTTGCATCAATTTGTTTGCTAACTACAAACTTGATTGACTAGATTACTGGTGAAGGAGAGGCCTGTCCCACATTGCAATAAACACACAGTGGAATGTTGGCTGGTTATATAGATTTAGCCAATACTGCAAATACGTAAGTATTCTCGACTGATTCATAGTCATGTTAAATTTTTACCCTAAATGCTCTCCCACCTCCCCCAGGTTTCATCTTCACATTGGTTGCTCTTTCCCTGAATCATCTAGAGTTACTGTGGGAGCAGGGACCTGTATCTGTTGCTGACATCTCATCTTTACATCGGTGTATGGGCTATCACATTCAGAGACAAAACCAACTTTTCCCCCTGGTCGGTAAGCAAAGGGAGAAATAGCATATGGAAAGCCCCAGCCCCAGAGGGAGTCTGCTGTTGGGTGGCAGTTGTTACATGTACACACACCTGTCCCTATGCCAAATGGAATTCCTATTAATTGCATGGACAAGTTGCACAGTACAGAAGACTGAGAAGGCAACTGAGCCTGACTCAGCTGGTGGAGGCAGTAGGTCAGGACACGTTTGTCCTCACATTCAAATTCCGCAGGAGAAGCCTGGATTCTGTAACGGCCAGCTGCAGGGATGGTACTTATCTTAGGCACCCCCATGTTTCTGTGAACGGCTGATGCTGGAGTTACAGACTCAAGAGTGAAAGTACTATCAGGGAGCCTGCTCTGCTGTCCCAGCCTCAAACTGAGCTGGAGAGGAGAAGTCAGGTAAATGTCTGGATCAAGTGCTGAGGGGAGGAAATGGGGTCCACTTGGGCTCGTCTGACTAAGCTCACCCCTACTGGAAAGGATTGTCTCAGTTTAGTCTACAATGAAAGAGAATTACATCCAGATACTAACTTGTGGAGTTGAGTATCTCAATCTTCAGAGGACTGGTTTCAAACTAGTGTTATCTAAAATCTGCTTTCTGAAATTTTGGCGACTCTCAGCTGCTCTTTCTTTCAAGGAAATTGAAACTGAGAGGCAAACACACACAGTGGAAGGCCAGTGCTGCTTTTCTCTTTTCACCCAGGAATTTATCCTTAACAAAGACCCTTGGGAGACCAGAGTCCTAATTCCAACTTGGCTATTAACTAAGTGATGCCAGTTGCATTTGGGTAAGCTAATTGCTGTAACCACCCCCAAATCTCTGTGGTTCATCACATTAAAGATTGGTCTCTCATGTCACTCTCCAATGTGTATTAGGAAAAGGGAGCTTTTGTTTCCACATGACCATCTTTGCCTAAGAGTCCCCCACTAGATTCTTGTTCTTGGCAGGTGAGGAAAGTGAAAGAACTTGGAGACAGCACACCCATTCTTACTGTAAGGGGCTGGGAAATGTAAGTTAGCTATAAGCTCTGGGAGGAGAGGAGAATTCAGTGTGGATGAACATTAAGTCATTGCCAGTGGGCATCTCACTTAGTGTCCTGAACTTCAATCTCATCATGAATGATGAACTTTATTGGATCGGTATTTGTCTATTTTGAGTTATGTATCCATTGTCACGATTTCTGCCATATTTAGATGTGTCCTTTAAAATGACTGTTTTGTGTGCCAATCTCAGCCTAGGGATAATCGATGTTGTGGCTGGACTGGCCCTTGTGGTTCTTTGTTATGATTGCAAGACACCCTCAGCAACAACCATCAGGACACTTTGAAAGAGACAAGGTTTATTACATACAGGTCCTGGAAATTACACAACACACCTGGGGCCACATAGTGAAGTCACAGGTACAGAGAGAGAGAGACAGCATGCGGGCCTGAGGTTCTGCTTTTATTGGGGTGGAGGGTGGGGCCCTAGGGTTTTGTGAGCTCACTCTTTCTTGGTGAATTGAAAACTTAAGAGCAGGAATTTAAAGCCCAGGAAGACAAAAAACCAAGCAGCTCAAATGTCAGTTACTGAAATTAACAAAAATCTCTAAAACAAAGGAGCCCTGGGGTGGGTGGCAGCCTGCTCTTCATCTAGTCTGTAGCTGGCAGTGTGTTTATGGGAGACAGCCATCTTTGAAGTGTATTCCTCTTTGATGTGGTTGCTTCTGCAATCAAAGCTTAAGTCAGGTACTTGCATTATAAAAAAGAAAAACCAACCCTCAGGTCTTATGCTACAGTGACTTTTTAAACCTAGCCTCTTCTGAGAAGCAATAGTCCTGAAATAATGAATGTGACATACTAGTTACATATTTTCTAATGCACGTTAAAATATATAACTACTGAATGTGAGTCACTTAAACTTCTGTGCCCCATCAGGTATGTGTGTCACCTCTTGGGAGACACCAGATTCAATGATCTGAAATTCTGCCCAATTCTGTGGAAAATTTGTAATGTTTCAAAAAGTAAATGCTGATAAGAATTTACTTTATACGTCTCAAACTTGGTGGTTGGGCAGGAAGTTTGAAGGTTGATCGTGAGCTGCATTCTGTATTGAGAATAGCACTATCTCAGATGATTCTGGATCACAGAAAGGGGCAATATGGATTTAGGCCTTTAAAATAATGAGATAGAATCTCATTTCAGCCTTATTTCTTCTCCCATTCCCTCCTCCTTGTTGACACAAATAATCCGTACTCAATCTATAAGTCAAAATTGGGTTGAGTTTTCTATGAGCCAGATCTGAGGACTGGAAGGAAGGCACCAAGGAAGGAAGGGCACCAAAGAAGTGGGGTGCACAGAGTGGTTATATACCATCTTGGAACACATCGCATATGATAGGAATGTACCTTTTACAATTGTCATGAGATGTTTAGCTGGCACAGCAGGTCGGTGGTCACAAGGTGAGCACAGCAGGTCAGTGATTAATCCTTAGTTTCCAGGAAGAGATGCTTATCCTTGAAATACCAATATGGGAGGAAGTTACATCCCTATCTTGAAGGGCGCCATTCTTGTCTTTGGGATATAGTAGATATTGAAAGCATTTGTACAATGCATACTCAACAGGCCACATCAGGCCCTTTTGGAAAAACAAGATCAGGCCGAATTAGTTTTAAACCAAATGGCTTCCTCACATACTCCAATATATCCTATTGCTTGTCATTTCTTTATCACCCTCAAGCACTAAAAGCAAGAGCCAGAGAAGTGGGAAGACTGACATATCTGTTTGGAATGGACGATTTGATGTGGCAGTTCTGACACTCAGGGCAAGAGAAGGGATGGGAAAGGTGCCTAAAGTTGAGATGATACGTCAAATTAGAATTTCTCATAGAAACAACACATAATAGGGGTTATTTTCCTGATGCCTGAATCCATCTCTGTCCTCATACTCCTGCTGTCACTGCCTTAGCTTAGCCCCTTGTCATTTCTCATATGCATCAATCACCTAATGGCTCTTTAGGTTCCTTTTTCCAGTTTCCAGAGTATTCTGAAGTGAAATTGATGATCTCTCTTTCCTAACTCTTCAATGCCTCATCACCACCAGGATAAAATAGGGGGCGTGCAGGTGCCTCATTAGCCAGACCCTGCCCACCATGACTAACAGTTTCTGCTTTAGTTAACCCTGCCAAGTTACTTGTAGTTCCCTAAAAGGGCCTTGTTCTCTTATTCCCTTGTTCCCCATCTTCTCTTATTCCCTCCCACATACTGATCTCTCTTGGAAAAACCTCTCCCTCTTCCCTATACCACTTGGCTACCTCTGAGATGATTCTTCAGAGCTAGTCTTTGGTCCCCCCCACCCCCCCAAGACTCAGGTCAAGTGAAACTCACCACAACTGAGGAATACCTGTCTCTCGTCCCTCCTGAGCACACATCTCTTCCCTTGCTCCTAGCATCTGGCTTCATGCTAGACATTCGATCATATTTTGTTGAATGAATGAATGGACTACATTTTTTATAGACAATCACTAGCCCTCAGTTTAATCAATTGTAAAGTGATATTGCTGGGAAGTATAAAGATTTTCAAAGTACATTTGGATAAAATGATGTTAAAGGAGAACTCACAATTGAAGGTAATGGTAACAATGTATTGTACAAAGTTCATTCTCTTCATAATTATTACATTTATTATAACATAAGAAACTAAAAGATAAAGGAAAACTTTCATTAGGGTCTTGAAACAAAAGGCATTTCTTAGATGAGAGTTGGGAATACAATGGCTTTTTGAGAGAGAGATCCAGGGCTTTGCCATCTTTTTGGCCTTTACATATTTCCCCATCCACCTTAAAGGGAAGAGTCTTGCTTTCAAAAGAGAAGTCTTCCTGAGCTGTCATATAATGAGCAACAACAGCTTTATTTTTTATGTGCTCTGATGTATCATAAATCATACTTGCTTTTGAAATGCATAAATAAAAGCCCTTTTAACTGAATGATTCATTCTTTGATCTCTAAAAAAAAAAAAAAAAATCACTTTATGATGACATAAAGGCCCAAAGGTTTGGCTTTGTGGCAGAACGGATAGGGGGACACCTTCATCAAGGCCCAGCAGAAACAGAACGGCTAATGCAAGGATATTCGTGCTTATGGTGCAGTTAAGTACCAGAGGCCAAAGCATCCAGAATGAGCTCAGCTTAGGCAGCAAGGGTGATGAGGACAGTGATTTGGGGAGTGGGAGGTGGGGTGGGCAGGAAAGAGGTACAGAGAAAGGGACTTTTACATTGTAGGGAAGACTCTTCTGGGACTCATTCAACATGGGAGATACTCCTTTCTTGCCTAAATTGAGGGAGATGGAGAAAGGCCTTCTCGCCATAACAGCAAATAGCTAAGCTTTTGGGTTTTTGAAAGAAGCTCTATAGAGTTCACATCTCCCTGTGGACCCTAAGTTGTTTGGATTGTCATGTTAGTCAATTTAGGCTAGGCTATGCTGAAGTAACAAATAAGGCCCAAATTCCAGTGGCTTAAAACAGCTTGGCCAGCTTGCCCATGCATTTTCTTTAAACAGTGATTCAGGGCCCCAGGTTGCTTCCATTTTTCAACTCTGCCAAGTTGGAGGCCTTTGTTTTCAGACACATTAATGAATAAGAGAAGATGGAGAAAGCACAGACCAGAACTGCATGTATTTCTGCTTACACAGAGGCTGAGGAAAAGTAGCTTAACTTTTTGCCCAGGGAAAGGAAACGGTCAGATGAATACATATCATGGGTTGTAACAGTTAACATCTCTCTGTAGATTCTCTGTTGAATTTGAGAGTTAGAAACCGAAATAGCCAGGGCAGTAAAACTGTGTTTTCTGAACCACAATTAAGCCAAAAAGGTTATTCTTCAAGCACTAAACTTTGAACAGTTGCTGACAGGGGTGGCGGGCAAGAGCAATAAACGAATCAGAACAAGAATGGAGTCACTGCGCTGGTGCAGTGTTTCCCAGGCTATGGTCTCGGGGACCCTAGTGCTCCTTGAGATGCTGAGAAGTGCTCTATTGGAGGTGGGGGGAGCTTGTGTATGTGAGTAGTGGTGAGGCATTTGTCGTCAAATACGCCTGGGTTAAGGACTTTAAATGATTTCTCTGTTATTGCAATTATCACAGCCTTTGACTGGCTAGTAAGCTGTGGTGGACAGAATAACGCACCTGTCAGATCTCCTGCTGAGGGGAACAGAATTGACCCAGGGGCCTGGCTGTATGCTCTGAAATCCCTTGCTGTGTTGGGATGGAGGAGGCCCTGCTTCCTTCTCGATGCTCCTAATGACCCGGCACAGCAGGGATACTGTGGAGGATCATCCCAAAGAGTCGTGGGATTTTTCTGGTGGATATCTTTGGCCCGAGGACTCCTAGACACTCTTCTGAATACTTTCTTGGCACTGTACCGTAGTCTGAGTCTCTTCATACCCAACTCTCCTTTCTCCCTTCTCTCCTTCGCAGAGGTCACACTGGCATGTGGTCTGAAGGTTCTCCCTGCCTCCTCCAGTTCCTGCCCGTTTTATCTCACAGGTGCTTTCCCCAACAAATCTCTTGCACATCTAGTCCTATCTTGGGGTCTGCTTTTGCAAGGCCCCAAACTAACACAGAAGCCTTGTAAACCCTAAGAGCGGGGAATAAACAGTTTCCCAAATGTACTTGGCTGGAGAAAATGTTCTTTACACAAACCTGTTAATGTGTAAAAGAATGCTAATGTTTCAAACAACACAGATTGGAAATGCTGCCCTAGAGAAAAGGGATTAATTAATTATTACCTAAACTGATCTACACTTTAACTTCCATGTTATTTATAATTTGATTTGTGCAGATATGTTTAAATCATCTGTTTGTAAATTTTGTGTAATTCTTTAATAGTCTTATCCAATTATTTCAGTGTTATGAATGAAAAGAATCCTTCAGGTGTTATTAAGGAAGATTCCTAATTTCTCATACTTAATTGACAACATAATTATTGCCCTGGTGTCCAGAGTGGGCAACCCAGGCGAGCAACAACCTTCTTCCTTTTGTCCCCTGGGGGTCATCTGTTGAAGGCTCTCAATGCAAATCACCAAGTTAGTGTATGTTAAATATTGATGCAAGAGTGATTTCTGGAATACTTAGACATGTCTAATATGTTTTTAGGCATTTAGTGATTTTGTTATATTATCACATTCAGGAGAAACTAAAGTTTTAGTTCCTAACATCTGTATGTTAGTATGGAGTGCTAAAATCTATGAATCCATGGCACTGGCTTTTCCAAAGGAATTGAGTCCCAAGGTACTTATAAATATTGCATAGAGGAGAATACTTCAGGTGTTATGTTTTGAAAATCATTCAAAGATTCTTAAAATTATCTGAAAACTAGAACTCTGAAGAAATATTTGTACACTCATGTGTATAGCAGCATTATTCACAGTGGCCAAGAGGTGGAAGCAGCCCAAGTGTCCACTGATGTATGAATGAACAAACAAAATGTGGTGCATACACACAATGGAATATTATTCAGCCTCAAAAAGGGAGGAAATTCTGACACATGTTACCATATGGAATAACCTTGAGGACAGTCGCAAGAAGATAAATACCGTATGATCCCATTTCTATGAGGTATCTACAGTAATTTAACTCATGGAAACAGACAGGGGCTGGGGGAAGGGGAAATGGGGAGTTATTACTTAATGTATATAGAGTTTCAGTTTTGTAAGATGAGAAAGTTCTAGAAATTGGTTGCACAACAATGTGATTATACTTAATACTACTGAACTGTACACTTAAAAAAGGTTAAGATGGTAGGTTGTATGTCATGTGTATTTTTTCACAATTAAAAAAATGTAATCTGAGAAGCTTCACACTGGTACTTTTAAGCAATAATATGAGATTAGTCCATCTTGTGGCAAAATGCAAGACCCTTCCCCCCCTCTTTTTTTTTTTTTTTTGTAAAATACAAGCTCTTAAGAGCAGAAATACTATTTTATCTACTTTTGCAGCCCCTACAGCTTTGCCGCTCAAAGTGTGGCCCATGGGTAGGCAACAGCAGCAGCATCTGGGAGCTTGTTAGAAATTACAACCTCGAGCTCACCCCAGATTTACTGAGTCTAAATCTGCATTTTAATAAGACGCCCAGGTGATTCAGGTGCACATTAAAGTTTGGGAAGCACTGCCCCACCACACCTAACTCAGAAATGTGAGAGCTTAATCAAGTTTGACTCTTGTCTGCAGACTAGAGTCTTTAACAATTGATAACTGCATTCAACTTTGCTCTAAAGGTTGTGGTGAACTCTAGACCTCACCATTGCACATCTGCTGGAAGTGAATAGTGAGCCAAGCTTTATGTAAATTTATAGTGGGGTTTTAAAAAGTAACATTCTCTTTGATCCTCCACCATGCATTTGGAACAAACACTGAACTTGGGGAGGAGTGAGCCATCTCTGCCACAGTCTCATTTTCTTTTGACCACTTAATGACCTCTATGTGGCAGTAGAACTCTGAGAACTGTGCAGAAAAGTCAGCATTTAAACTCTAGTTACCATTTCTCTGCTCTGAGGTGTCTGTCCCACAACCAGGGAAGGGGAAGAGACCACGAGGGAGGCCTCTGCTTACAGTTGAGAGGCTCGCAAAGCTTTTCTCTCCTCCGTTCCTTCCGCTCTCTCATTAACTCAAGAGGTCAAGCACCTAGATCTGGCCATATCACAGTACCATAGCCTCAACTGCCCCTCTTCTTCAGCCCAGGATGCCTAACTAGAAAGGAACCCCAGGAACTGTAGAAAGATCCAGTTCAGTATCCAGGAGCACTCAGCTCCTCTTCCTGGAGCAGCACCTGAGCTTGGGTGTGAGGGAGCTGGAGGGTGAACAAGCCTCAGATGGAATCCTCCAGCAAGTCTTCTCCCTAAGCAACACCCTCGTGGTGTTTCCTGTGACTGATATGAGCTCCAGGTATCACAATGTTGAGAGTGGTGCAGTATTGAGAGTGGAGGGTCTAGGCAAGAACGGTTTGTGTCCATGGGTACGTGTCCCATGGTTGGAGAAGTACAATCAGTACATCCTCTGCATGTTAAACACACTGCACTATCAGCAGAGCTTTTGTAGCTCTGGGCTGAGGAGAACAGTCACTGCATGTGCTGAGGGGGCAATTGTGCTTGGTAATTCAATGCTACAGTGGCTGGAAAAAGAATTAGTATCTTGTATTTTTCTTGAATACACACTTTGCAAACACTTTCAACTACCTTATCTCATTTGATCCTCATAGGATTCTGCGAGGTTAAATAGGACAGACATCATTAGCCCCATTTTATAGAAAGCTAACCCAATTCTTGGTAAGTTTAGAGTTTTCAGTGGTAGTTGATGGCAATGGCTCAAATCCACTCACTTCACTCATTCCTTGACTATGAGAAGTAACTCAATGTCTTTGGGAGACAGCTTCCTCATCTGTAAATGGAAATGAAAATCACTGGATCTTGCCCATCAGGTGGGACATGTTTGAAGACTTCAGCATAGTGCCTGCCTGCACAGGGCAAGAGGTGATACCTGTGAGCTACTAAGGTTACTGCCAGAGATCACACAGCTAATGAGTAGCAGATCTAGGACTTGAACCATCCTCTTCGGGTTCTAAGTCCCACTGTCTTTTCATTATTCATCAGTGTGAGTGATTTTAGATACATCTCAGGCATCATCTCCTTCAGGAGATGTTTCTGATCCCATCCTGTTCCTGACCACTGCTTCATCTCTCTTTCCTAGTTGCATTCTGCACATCACTAGCTCACCACACTGTGTATCAATCCACTAGACCCTAAGCTTCCTTAGGGCTGGGACCATGTCTTATTCGTTTTGGTACCCCTGGAGCTAGATCATTGCCAGCACATAATAAGCACAACAAATGTTTGTTAAACTGAACTCCGGGATGGCTTACTGACAGGAATTTGATAGGAAGCAGTCTCTGGCTCAATCTTTGCAGCTGAGACCACGCTGTATCCCTCTGCCTGCGTTTCTTTATTCTGTTCGACCCCCTTTTGTCTTTTATCCCTTCTCCTAGAGGGCTATTTATTATCTATGCCTATAATTCTCACGCGGAGTTTGAATAAAATCATGGTTTAGCTCCAGCTGTGTAGATTTCTACAGCCCAATATGAAGCTCCTGCCTGCTGCTGAGAAAATGCACAGATGTGATTTATAATCAGATTTCAGGGGAATGTGGCACGTTGTCAAGGTTTCATTTCTGGCTAAACAGGAGGGAGGAACGAAAAATGGGGCTCCCAGAATGAGACAAAAATGTCAGGTGCTTGAAAGGAAGCGCGAAACTCAGACTCTAAACAACTGAATGATGCCACAAAGGTCTTGTGTTTTTTATGCTTTATCTGTCTAATTCAGGAAAAGTGAATTACACTTGAGCAAAACAAGTTCATTGCAGATTATACATAAATGAATGCATATCTACAAATATACAGAGATATACAACATATGTGGATATACATGTACATATGTCTTTATTTTCTGGAATTATAAATTTTCATCCTATGTAGCAAAGCCTCGATATTATATTAGTATAAGTAAATTATTCAAAATTCTTGCTATGATATGGCAAAGGTTGTAATCATAACCCATTGTCAAGCATTGGCTACTGCTGTTGTATACAACACATTGAATAATGTAACCGTTAGCCACTTACTAAATGGATCTTCATTCTAATAAATTAAGCAGTTTTAAGAAGGAATTTCATAAGCTTAAGAGAGTATTTTGGGGCAACAATTCATTAACTAAATATAAGGAATCTATCTTTTCCTTCCATATTAGAAATCTGATTGTTTTGGACAATATTGAAAGATTAGTTTTTACTATTTTTGTAAGTCATCCATGAGAAGGAAAAGAAAATGATTACTTAATTAGAAATTTCCGAAACGATGGAATATAATATTCAGAGCTACTGTAGTATCTGCAATAAGGGCTTTATTTATACGAATAAGGGCTTTCTGGGTTGGTTCAAACAATTTTTAAGTTCTTCCTTCCTTATGAGAATAATAACCTTGCTTAATTTAAAACATTGCACTCCCTGTATTTCCTTAGTTTGAGAAAATATAAGCAGATTTGGCTTCACATTGTTTTGGCAAGAGCATGGTTAGCTGAGGAAAGGTGGAATGTGACATGGTAGTAAATGACAGGCCAAGCTAACTGTGAGATCATCAGCATAGTTTTAAAATCAATTGGTAACACAGTCCCATGGTGAAGTCGAGTGATAATTTTCTCAGACACTTAATGTTTCAAAAAATGTCACGCTATTAATTTTGATTATGGTTGTAATTTAAACTGGCTCTCCAATTTTAAAATGGTTACATTGATTTGATGCCTAAAACACATTTGCTCAAGAAGCACATTTGAGTGGAACAAGCAGTTTTTAAATGAGCAGCACGTATTTCCTTTAGTTTAGAAAATAACTAGATAATATATTTTTCTCTTATTTTTTATTTTTATTTTTTTCAAAGAAGATTAGCCCTGAGCTAACTGCTGGCAATTCTCCTCTTTCTGCTGAGGAAGCCTGGCCCTGAGCTAACATCCATGCCCATCTTCCTCTACTTTATATATGGGACGCCTACCACAGCATGGGGTGCCAAGCGGTGCCATGTCTGCACCCGGGATCCCAACTGGCAAACCCTGGGCCGCCGCTGAAGGAGAATGTGCGAACTTAATCGCTGTACCACCAGGCCAGCCCCTATTCTTCTCTTATGAATTCTGCCAATGCAAAGCTTTAACGCATTTGTCTTTACGTTAATATATTATCACCCAGTTTCTAATGCTGGATTAGCTGCACTATAAGGAAAAAATAAGCATAAATTTTCTGTGAGTGACCCCAATAATCTCAGCCTCAGAAGAAGAAATGCTGAACGCCTTAACACCCGAGTTCTGGATCAGGCCTTGAACGTGCCTTTCTTTCATTGTGCAGTTAGAGAAACACACAATGAGAGCAAGGAGTGCTTGGAGTCCTTCCCATTGTCTTGTACCTAATGTTTGCCCAGAGGCTGCGTTTGATTTGAGTGAGGGCTCCTAGGGTCTCAGTTTGTGTAACTTTGTTTGGAACAAAGAAAGAAGGATGAAGCATTCTACAAGGCAGGTTTAGGAGAAGGTGTCCAAGTTTTTATGTTACCCTGGGGGACTATCAAAAGAGTTCCACGTTTCAAGAGTCCTGGCAGGCAGGATTCCAGGCCAGTTTGAAGAAAGAAGAACACAGAAAAAAAAAGAATTCCAAATGAAAACAATCTAAGCCAAAACTCTGCTGGGAAGTTAAGGGTACAGTTCAGGAATTCTGTTTAAAGTATGAATAATAGATTGTTTTTGAGCCTAGTCTTAGGAAAAAGACTCTTGGGGGTGATGGAATCTTCAGTTTAGACTCATCCTGACCCTAGACTCCTGAGTTGTCATTGTAGAACACCAGAATAATATTCTACAGAAGAGCTGGTCACCAACTCACCTAATCAACTGGGATTTTCCCATTTCCTGCAGGAGGTAAGCATACGAAGAGGTGAGGAAAGGAACTAAGGCAGTGATGCAACTAAACGTTTAACAACTGGATATCTGGGGGAAAAATGTGCCTATATATATATATATGACAAACATATATATATACAAATTTATTACATACTGTACTAGTGTAAACTATATGTAGCACACAATTACAAATAATAATGAAATACACAATACTCTTCTTTGCAAATTCCATATGGCTAATTGATTCTTACAGAATGGTTTTGTTGATTTTTGCTTAATGCTTGTATCTATAACCAATCTATAATTGCAACTGAGAAATGAGTATAGCTCTTACACGAATGTTAGTGGATATTTTTATTTAAGTCAATACTAAGACTAAGTAAAACAACAACGATGTATGTTGGAACTCACTTGTTTATCAGTGACTTTGAATACTGGAAGAATATTTCCTCAATTTTTTATATACAATATTCTCAATGTAATGACCAAACATATAGACATTTGAGAAGTTTAATCTGCATTATTTACACTGTCTTTACCACTGCCTTAAATCCAAACCAGAAATTGGCCAACTTTTTCTGCGAAGGGCCAGATAGTCTATTTTAGGCTTTGCAGTCCACATGATCTCTATTTCAATCTCTATCTATGCAACTCTGCCATTATTGTTTGAAAGCAGCCATAGACAGTACATAAACAAATAGTGTGGCAGTATATCCCATAAAACTTGATTTATGTCCACTGAAATTTGAATTTAATGTAATTTTCATATGTCATGAAATATTTATTCTTCTTTTACTTTTTCAACAATTTTTTCTTTTATATTTTTTCAAAAATGTAAAAGCCATTTTTAGCTCCTAAGCCATACAAAAACGGGCAGTGGGCTAGATTTGGTCTATGAGCTGTAGTTTGCCATTCCTCCTCTAGATGATCAACAAGACAATAAATCAAGCCCTGATTTATAGCACTTGCCAATTTCTATGGTATAAATACGCCCATGATGGCTGATTTCAAGCTACCAATGTGACATCATTGAATGTTGGGAAGAGACGAGGAGTAGCACACAATTATGTAGTATTTCCATCCAATAGATACAATAGATAAGAATAACCTCAAAAGCATAGATAATAGTAAAATGGAGTAAAATAATTAGAAATTATGAGTATTAAGTATTCATTACCTTATTTTTAATGTTATTTATTGATTTGTAAGCTTATATAATTTCATTTTTAGTAATGGCTATGTTCAACAATCAATTAACAAAATTCTAAAAAATGTAACTATTGGCTCCTGCCAGTTGGTACAAGCTGGCTCCATCAAACCACTAAACTTAGTACTTACTCTAGAGCATACTGCATTTCTTGACGCAGATTCCCATACCAATACTGACTCTTGCATCTATGAAGCTTTTGCTGATTCTGAATTCTATGCAGAAATGAGATGATGAAGACCTTTATTACCACAGCAATAAGTATGTCTTGACTTATCTCCCAAATGGAAAAATTGTTTTAAATTATAATAGTAATAATATCTAGCATTTCTTGAGTATTTACTCTGGACCAGGCAGAGTTCTTAACTTTTACCTGTACCAATTCATTTGATTGTCACTCAACCCCAAGAAGGAACTTCCATCATCATCATTTTACATTTGAGGATATTGAGACACAGAGATGTGAGTCTCCTAAGGTCACAGATGTAGAGATGAGAGAGTTCCAAATTCCCTAAACACTAGTTCATTTTCTCTGTAAGTGTGTACTTGGGGAGATCAAGTATCTATACTTTATTATTTACTTATTTATTTCCCCAATAAAAAGTTATCAATAAAATTCAATACGTCCCAAACTGGGCCGTCATCTTCCCTCAAATATCTCCTTTTCCTCTATTTTCTTTACAATTTGCTCTTGTTAATGGCACCAATACTACACTAGACACTGTGGCATCTTGTACTCTTTCCTCTTCTTCATTCCACACATTTGCCTATCCTATTAATTTACTCTTTAATGGTACTTCTTGTGTCTTCTCCGTTTCATTTTCATTCTCCTTTTTCTAGTTCATGACTTCAGTACCTCTCACCCAGATGGTCACAGAAGTTTCCTCACCATATCACAATATTTCTTCCAAATTACATACAGTGTTGATAGATCAAACTTCTGAAGATGGCATCAGTCCCTTGTTCACAAGCTGTAATGACTGCCCGCTACCTACCTGTCAAACCTTTCCTCTTCTGCCTCTTCACTCACTTTGAGCTCCAAGCTTACAGAACTTTCTACCATTTTTCATATACACTCCCTGCTTGACTCACCTCCCTGCCTTTGCTCAAGTTGTTTCCGCTGCCTGGAGTGCCTTTCTTCATAACTCTTTGTCCACTCTCTACCTATCTTCTTTTATTTTTTCAGTTTAAATGACCCCAAATTTCCTTGGTGTCCCAAATGGAAAGAGCCTCTCCCTCTCCTGAAGTCTCATGGCATTCTATCTATGTGTGCTTCTCTTGTGGCACTTTAGGCTTTCTCCATCCAAATCACTTTTATTTTGTTCATTCTCTTCTCTCTCCTATTTGACTCTGAATTCCCTGAAAGCATGAACTATGAATTAGGTTTCCTTCAATCCCCCATAGCTGCTTGTCAATTGGGTGCTCAGCCAATATCAGATGGATGAATGAAGGAATGAAATATGGCAAAGGCAACCCTTCATTGAGTCTCACTGCTTATTATTATTGTTTAATCTTCCTTTAGTGCAACACACTGTGCATATTATAAAGCTGCATTGTCGAATACGGCAACCACTAGCCATGTGTGGCTACTGAGCACTTGAAATGTGGTGTAAGTCCAAAATATACACGGGTCCAAATTGAAATGAGCTGTAAATGTAAAATATACACTAGATTTTGAATACTTAGTATGAAAAAACCCTCAATAATTGTCTTACATGTTGAAATGATAATATGCTTGATATATTGGGTTAAATAAAATATTTAAATTATCACCTGTTTATTTTTACTTTTTAAAATGTGACTACTGGAAAGTTTAAAATTGCATATGTGGCTTGCCTTATATTTCTATTGGACAGCTCTGTTATGGTTTACTCATGACTCCCTTGAAATGTCTCTGTTTTCTAGAGTAACAGTGTGATGTCATGGATAGAGTTCTGAGAGCTTGTGCCAGTTTCTCAACTTTTCTGAGTTTGTTTCCTCAACTCTAAAGTAGATAATTATGCCTTCCTTACAGGGTGGTTGTGACTATTTAAAGAGATAAAATACCTTGAACTGCCTGACGCTTTTAGGTACTTGGTAAGTACCGGTTTCTTTGCCTTCCTAAGCACAAATCTACATTGCATGCATCATTCTCACCTGTCATGGCCAATATTTTAATATTACTGCGTTAACCAGTACTGATTATTTTTTGAGGTCAACTCTATATTTCTTTCTATTACCTATTAGTCTTGCGTTAAGTCTGATAAACCTAACTAGAATACGTGAGAAAATGTACCTGTTAACCTGAAAAAAGGCACAATTAAGAGTCCTTATTTGGCACACATGTTTAGGATCTGGTTCCAAATCACAGGGTAAGCAGCTTGAGGCTCACCTCCCTGGAGAAAACAAATGTCCACATCTTCCATGTTGCACAACTGGAGGGGGTTCAATTAATATTGTACAGTATCCTGTGCTGTATACCAGGAGTGCAATGCAAATGGTCCTTCCTGGAGCTGTGCAACACTGCCATATTGGATAACTTACTGCTGTTCTCCTTGGTATTATATCATTGATTCGTAGTGTTGGGGGGGAGTTAGGGAGGAATCACATTATACTTTGTTCCTCGTTTTAGGCAAGACCAGGAACCTAAAGATTGCAGTGCAATTATCAAAGAAGTAAAAGAATTATCAGTGCTATATATAAACGTCAACAATATTTTCAGAACAGGTATCTCCATTATAGTATATTGATAGTAATACTAACCAAGATTTCTGGACAAATTATCTTCTTATCAATAGAAGGATAGCGTCGTCATTGCTGTCATGTTCTATGGGGTAAGCACATCCTGCATCTGCTTGTCTCCTTTACAAAAGGGCTTATATATCTAGATAACGTGAGGTCTTCATTACGGGAAGAGGAAGATTGTGGCTGTTGATTACTCAATGTAGGACATGTAATTTTAGATCCCAAGATAACCCAACAATAGAGTGATGATGGTGTTTATTATCTTAGGCTGTTGGTGTATGAATATTATTACTTATAAACTTAATCCTGTATCTTGGGACTGCAGCAGAGTTCCAGGATTTCATTTCTCAATGTCTTCATTACAGCTGTAAATCTCAAAATAAATACAATAATTATAAAGAAGCATCAGCAGCTGGGGTAATTAAATACCACTTGCCTTCTGCTATGCAGAGACTCAAATTAAGCAAAATGTGTGCTCTTCATTACAAAAGAATCCTTTACAGGTAAATGTTCCACAGTAGAAATGTTGCTCTTTCTGCCAGAAGGAGCAATTTATTAAGGAGGGTACCATCCCTGGGGTCCCTGAGCATCCAAATAGAGATGCTCAAGCTCAAATGCAAAAGATTTCATGGGACATGAAATTTTAATGCTCCTGAGGCCCCACTAATCAGATGATTGGGCAAAAAGATAGGTTTTCTCTTCTCAGATTAAAAATGCATTTGCTGTGGAAAATCAACCAAATAATCAACAAATTTGTATTGAAGACAAACCATTATCGTCATTGTCATCAACTACAACAAACATTTATTTTGAGTGTGTAACACACACATTACCCATATTAGAGTCAAAGGAACTATGGATTAGGCTACAGAGGATGAAAATCTGGACTGTAGTAGGGAAACTAGATATGGCACAAAGATGATAAGACATAAATTTCAACAAAAAGAGGTATAGGAATAGCCACTTTAATGGGCATTGTTCTAGATTCTATGATACAGTTAATAAGAAGCATAAAAACTGATCACTATGCTTAGGGAAATCACAGTTTCATTGGGGAATGGCCTCAACATAAAACAATAAGAGAATGATAGGATACTATAAAGAGCTAACTTATAATATGCAGAATGAAGACCTGTGAAGATTGGAACGAAAGAAAGAGAGCAAGCACTATGGTGTCAGTAGTCTGGAATGGGTCTATAGAGGGGAGGGGGTACTTTCTGACTACTTGAAAGTCAGGGAGAGTTTGGATAAGTTGAGGGGAGAAGGAGAGACCACGGCTTCCAATGAAAATCTCCACAGTTTTGGTAAACTTTGGAAAGTTGGTCTGCAAAACATTTATTCAACATCAGTGTTCTGACAGAGGGATTGGACCATTTTGAATGGGAAATGAAGAACAGGGCATTGTGTCTATAACTGTAGGTTCTACTGGTGGGCACACACTTGTGTTTGTGAGCCATTCTTCAGTTTGCTCAGCAGACATTGATTAAGGACCTGGGATGTTCTAATATTATGTTGGGTGCTGGACTACACAGGCAGGACGAGATACCCATCCAGGATATGGACAAGTGAACAGGTTTAATTACATGCAATGTGATCCATGCTCTAACAGGGATGAAGACAGGTTTTTAGAGGAACGCAGAGGAGAAGCTCCAAATCCAGGCTTGGGAAGTCAGGAAACATTGAGAGAGATATGGAGGATGAGTAGGAATTCTCCAGGCAAGACACGTGGGATTGGAGGAAGTATATTCAGGTGGCATGAATAACTTGGGTAGCAAGCCTGCCTGGCTAGGTTTAAGAACGCAAAGTTGTGGTGTTTGGCTGGAGTGGAGAGGCAAGTGTTGAGCCTGGTAATATAGGCAGATGCCAAATAGCAAAATGTTTTTAAGCTGTGATGAGGAATTTGGACTTTATTCTTGAGGACAGTGGAGAGTCAGTGAATAATTTCAAACTGGAGAGCAACATGATTGCATCTGTTTAGAAACCACAACCAGGCTCGGGGTAGAGAGTGGATTGGATGGTCCAGGGTCAAGGCTGATGTTACTTACCATAGCGTTTTCATATCCACACAAAATGAGAAAGGGAAATGTGTGTGGTCCAGTCTCCTCTGTCTGCGCCTATTGTTGGCCTCTTGATTCAAGGTTACAAATTTTATCCTCACGGGCATGGGATTCTGACCCTCAATATCTTCAGGAAAGTTTTTCTGACATTACCTGGGTCCGCCCTGGCGACAGAAATGGCTGCTCGAATTTTTCTCTGCTCAAGTCCTAGGCTGCAACTGAAAGGAGGCCACCTGCTAACACACACAACAATCATATAATTCAACATAATTACATTGTGGAGGGAGAAACACCAGGGAATTATAGTAATTCAATTTAAAATCTGCTAAAATCTTTGCTAAAGGCTTATGTGGCTGTTCAGAGAAATTTCATGAGGTAAGAAAGGTGTCGCCATAGCCACAGAAGATCAGTTGCTATTTTGACAAAATTAAAATTCCCTCTTAGGAAAGGCTGTATCTTCCCTTGATTAACTTTTTAGATCTTGACGTACAGACAAGGGATATGCATGATAAGGAATTGCATTCGTGTTCTATACAGCATTCAGCTTGTATTCCAGGAGGCCCAAGGTCCTTTTCTCTTTTCCTTTTCCATCTCAGGCAGTGTAAGAGCAAAACTGATCTAATTTCACAAACTGCACTTCTAGTAAATACTTAAAATGTTGTCTTTGAAAATGAAATAATAAAATAGAACATCTGTGCATTCTTTTTATTCGAAGAATCTGAAATAGTTAAGCATCCCAGCAGCACTCCAGGTTCATAACATCGATGAGTGATTGCAGTTGCTTAATATGCGCAATTAATTAAACGCTGATTTCAATCATCGTACTGCCAGATATAAATACTATCTGGGGAGGGTTGTCTTTGAAGATGACAAGACTAACAGTGAAAACACTGCAACACCATTCGAAAGAGGAAGGAAGCCATTCTGGAGTTTTACTAAAAATAGGATGCTTGTACTGAGAAAGGAAATTAGAACTGCATCTTGTACCCACCAAAGCTGACCATCCATTCTGTTCCGAATAGCTGCACCCACTTCCAAACCACTCTCTTTGAGGTAAAATGAGCATGAGTGAATCAGAAACTGATAGATCTTCTGTTATTTGGACAATAGATCCTTTCCTCCTTCCCTTCATGCAATTGTACAAGTTTAATTGAAGAAATAAGAAATTAGTGGAATAAATAAACATTAATAAGAGGGTGTAAGCATAAGAAACAATGTCTTCACTTTGCAGTATTTAATGTGTGCTTCTAAAACCGATACACACACTTAATTTTGTTTTCTGAACAGATTGTTTTCAGTTCACTTCAGGAATTGTATTATTGTTTTGATCTATCACTTTTAGGTTCTTATCCCAATTGCATGCAACTATTTCAACAGAAAGAAACATGATCTTAAAAAGAGAAGATAGTGAAAGAGTTTGAGTCTGCTATTTGGATATGTGAAAAAGCGTTTTATTGGAGAGTAGATCCCACTGAAAAGTAATTTATTTCTGGCATGGCATGGATACTAAACTTCCTCCATGTTGGCACATTTAATCCATTCTTGGACTCCTTTGTAATATTAAATTTCTAATGCTTGACGTTAAACCCCAAACTGAACAGTTTCAAGGGGACAAGAGTTGCAGTGGATAAATCACTTTGGAGACTTTTGCAGAAATCCAGGGGAGAAATGGTAGGGGGAGAATAGGAGATGGTGAGAGGTAGGCTGACTCAAGATACAGTTAAGAAGACATGGTGCAAGAAATGGAGAGGAATCAGGGATGACTTCGAGCATTTGTTTGGGTAGCTGGATGGCGGTGGTGCTATTTAAAGAGATGGGAAGGTTTGTGGACGGGAGAAAGTTTAGAGGACAGTGCAGTGAAGAGTTCTGTCTCGGTCTCCATCCCTCCCTCCCTCCTGTTCTTTCTTCTTTCCAAGTAGGGTGGGAAGGCAGTTGGGCAGAGGATGGTACCCACATGGGGGAGTATTTTAAGGGGCTGAGGGACTGCACAAGGAGGTTGTAGAGAGGCAGCCTATTGGGATCAGGAGATTGGCTCCGTAAGGGGGATTAAGTGAATGAGTAGAAATGTCGAGGACACCTGGAGCCCGATTTCTGTCTGTTGGAGAAGAAAGTACGAATATGGAAAAGGAGAAAGTTATAATGAACCCAGTGGTGGTGGAGTGGAATTGGGTGTATCTGTGTGAACTCATGGTATGTGTGTGCGTGTGTGTACACGTACACATATATACACACATCATATGTGTGTTTTTGTATATTTCCTAGTTCTGTTCAACATCTATACTGAAAAAATACAAAACAAAAGCCGCACATTTCCCAGTGTAAAGCCATATTGGGCAATAACTGGAATACTGTTCAGAGCAGTGGCTAGAATTAAACAGTACAACCGTATACAAAGAAAGAACCTAGTAACAGGGATGCCCCGTAGCAATGAACACATCTAACACTTAGATCTTGACTTCTAAATAAACCTCTCCACCAACATACTAAAAGGAAACACTCCTTAAAGAATTGGCTAACTACAGGGCTAGGCAGGGAAAAAGAACAAATAAGCTTGAAACATCTTTTTGTACCGGAAAGTAAGGAAGTGCTTAAAGAATAGTGGGGCTGTCAAAAACACACAGAGGCCATCTTGAAGGGGCTTCCCCCGGTCAAGTCTGGGACAACTTGAGCATCAAAGTAAGTAATGACAGTGATGGATTACAATTCATTGAATAACAAAGGGATACATGAATCCACACTCATATAAATAAATAACTGAAAGAAGATAAAGCTTTTCTTTATAATAGAATGCCAACTAATATATGTAAAAGGAATCATGGAATTAGAGAAACACTGTTTGTTAACCATCATAGTAATAATTGATTCAGGCTAGAAATGCTGATGATGCTAAAACTAGTGGGTGAAAATGGATGAGGAAGGAGATTTTATTAGAGTCTCAAAGTATCTCCTTATGAAATATTTATTAATTACTAAGGGTGAAATGTAATGTCATGGTGGAGAAGCCTGACAGAAACCTTCTCCTGAATTAATCAAAGTTAAAATGTGAGAAAATGTCGGAAAAACTCATACTGAAGGTCATTCTATAAAATGACCTACCGCTAATCTTAAAGGTCATGAAAGTGAGGAAGCACAGAGGAACTCTTCTACACTGAAGGAGATTTGAGAAATGTGGTAACTGGGTTCAACGTGGGATCCAAATTGGGTCCTTCCACTATGAAAGACATCATTGGCACATTTGGGGAAATCTGAATGGGATTTTTGGGGGGGTGGGGTGGTGGAAGATTAGCCCTGAGCTAATTACTGCCAATCCTCCTCTTTTTGCTGAGGAAGACCAGCCCTGAGCTAACATCCATGCCCATCTTCCTCTACTTTATACGTGGGACGCCTACCACAGCATGGCTTTTGCCAAGCAGTGCCATGTCCGCACCTGGGATCTGAACTTGCGAACCCCAGGCCATGAGAAGCGGAACGTGCGAACTTAACCGCTACGCCACTGGACCAGCCCCTGAATGGGATTTTTAATGAAGGATATTCCGGAGTTCTTTATACTCTTTAACTATTTTTTATGTTTGAAATTGTTTCAAAATTAAAAGTAAAAAAATGGTTCTGTTTTGACAGGGTATGTTTGAGGTAGGTCCATAATGAGTAAGAAATATTTTCTTTCTTTTTGAACAAATTTTTATTTCTAGATTTTTAACTTCATGTATTTTACACAAAGCAACTTAAAAATGAATGTTATTTTCTGAATTTATTTTCCCTCAACACCTCTAAATGAGATCTGCAGACCAGAAGCAAGAGCATCTATATTGCATTTAGAAAACCAATTGAAACTCTAAGTTCTAGTAAAAACAAAAAGGTGGAATATGATCATGTTATAGAATTTAACTGACTGAATGTGTTAGAAGAATTTCTCTGCACTTGATCTTAGCCAAAATGCCGAGAAGTGATAGAAGAATTGCTCTGTAAATATAAAAAAGACTTGGTTCTATACTGTGTAAGCTATTCAAAGAATCTGTATAATATGGTAGTTAAAGATCTGATTTTTGAAATCCAACATAATAACTAAAAAAAGAGAATATGTAAACATACTGTAGCTGTAACCATTAGTAAGAAGAAAGGAGAGCAGAAGTTCTCATAAGCAACTTCCCCTGAACCAACTCATTGGATTAGAGGATATACTCCATTCCCTTTGTAAACACACTGGTGGATACCATTGGCCGATGGACATACTGATCACTCATGGGTAGAAATCAAGCCTCTAAAAAAGTGCTGTTGAACTTGGTGACGGATTCACGACAGTTCTTAAGCTTCTGCTCAGAAGTGGTACATGTCCCTTCTTCTCACATTTTATTGGCCAAAGCACATTACATGGCCAACCCCGATGACAATGACACAGGGGTGTAGTATAATCCTTCCATAGAAAGGGGCATGGCTGGAGTGGGACATGGCACAGCGATGCTATACCTGGTGGAATCTCAGGATTCCCTGGCACAAACCTCTCTTCCTTAGCCTGATGAGTCCAGAGGTTCCAGGACTGACACCCATGCTCCGGAAGAGGGCACAACTGGACATACCCAAGTCCCAGGAGGGATGGGCTCAGTAGGGAAGGGCAACAAAAATGTTACCAAATAGTATCATCTGTGTAAATTGAAAACAACTTAGCTCTCGCCAGCTCAAAAGATTGTATGCTTTCCACCATACCATATTTCCTCCCATCTTTCGGTTCAGCTTATTAAAAGTCTCCATTACAATGCAGTTCTTATCCAGAAGAGGAAATTCATTAGGCCAATATCAGCCAATAATTTAATTTGATTTAATTTGCTGTTTTTCAAAGTTTGAAAAAGGTATCACCATAGGTACATAAGATAATTTTAGTGGCACATGGATGAATAGTTTTTATTTTAATAATTTTACATATATATTTCTCCTAATATGCATTGAAATAAATACACATCAAACCTACAGTTTGACAGATATTATTGATTAAAATTAAATTCAAGCAATTATTTATATTTAAAAAGTGAGTTAATTTAAATAAAAATATTAGGTTAATAATAGTGCAGATGGTTCACAGAGAAAGCAAAAATTCTGAGGATGGGTGAGAAATGACAAAAGTTTGGGAGACACCAATTTTGTTTGTCAGATTCACTAGTTATTTGCCCACTGAAAGGGAGGACATGTTTCTACGGTAGTAGGGGCGGAGTTGGGAGACTTTGGGATCCTGGGGGTACTGTTGAGTCTCTGGGTCCCTGAGGGTTGAGAAAATACATCTGCACAGAGATCATAGTAAGGGGGGCATAGGAAATGAGGAGTGCCACAAAAATGTAACATGGAGAGAAACGTCCTTGTTTCTTCATAGAGTTGTCCAGGGCTGACCTGGCTTTGGTGAGGTGGTGAATGGCATGCTTTCTTCTTGGTGCTGAATGGCCAGCTTACATAAGGAAGGAATATGTCTTTGTAGATGTCTTTGCAAGTAAGCCAGACACTCGTTAGATTGGGATGATTTAGGTACCTGCCTATTGCAAATGCTGCCCGGGCATCCCCAAAGGCATTATGGTTGTGGCAGACTGATGGATACGAATTCAATGATGACCAAGGTCGGGGAGTAGGCATCTTGCTTTTCTGCAATAGCAGCTTGAGGATTTAGCAGACAATAGCACTTCCCTGGCTGCCAGTTTACATTACAAGTGTTCATAACATCTTTGGAAATAAATCCTGAAGTTCGTAGAGGGAGCTGGCCCAGACTGAAGGCAGCAGCAGCGGAATGCCTTTGAAGCTGTCTTTTCCAGTGCCTTCTGATTCCAAGTTTCATGCAAACAAAAGCTTTCGGAAAGTTCTCCCAAGCCTCCCCAGAGCTGTCCTTATTACTTGGCGTGCCAAACAGTAATCTCGGCTTGGGAAGCAATCTTCCGTCTCTCACCCCTAAGGTTCAGCAGGCTCAGGCAGGAACTGCCTCAGCTGCAAGTTCATCAGAGCTCCAGGCGGAGAAGGCGGACTTCTGACCTCCCAAGGCAGTGTTCTGAAGCATGGATTGAATATGGGAGAAAGAGGAGTCGTGACTTGACTGCTTTAGACCATTTGGTTATAAGGTTCGGACATTTCCCCCAATAACGAGATTTGAAAACCAAAGTTGCTCACTTGCAAATTAACTGCTCCAATTTGGCTAATATATCTAATGCCCTTTAGAGTAATGGCATTTTTATACCTCAAGGTCAGCAAAACTGCGTCCTTTGAGTTTCAGTTTTGTGACTATACCGAGAAATGCCAGGCTGGATCTGGCATGGCCATTAACTAGCTGGGGGCCTGATGTGGATGCTACACTCTCTGGACCTCGGTTTCATCGTTTTAAAGTTAGAAGCTGCAACCAGGTAATTTATAAATGTACTCCTGCTGTAACAAGCTGCATGCCAGCACCTTTTCCAAAGGTGATCGTCAATTCATTCTGGGGTGTCAGGTGTGGGAGATTGGGGCTTAGGGAAGGAAATGAGGATATTTCTTTCTTACACATACAATGGAAGGCTTTGTGCACATCTGGCAGTAACTGTCCAAGATCAGTCCCGTGCAGGTCATCCGATACAGCAGGCATTTTCTTGTGGGCAACAAATGACTGAATAAACAAAGTGGAAGAACAATTTTGGGCATGGAAGTGGCTTCTGACAAACGCACAGAAGATAATTGCATCTTATTACCCAAGGCATTATTCAAAACAATAACCTTAGAGCTTTTTGTTTTGTTTTGTTTCTTGAAGCTTCTTTGATTTGTCCTTGTGTCTGGGAAGACTTAGTCCTTATCTCCCTATTTACTCTGAAAAAATTTGCACCCTAAGGAAATAGGAGTTTTGCATTCATTCTGCTTGAATGCACTGACCCTTTGTGTTAGCTGACTGCCCATTCTCATGAGGGGTCAGCATGGATGGCAGCCTTTGAGGAATCAGGTGCGAGCCCTCCTTCCTTGAAAGGACTTAAAGCCTGAAGAAGAAGCGATAGTGTCTGTTTCAATGAGCTTTCCCTACAATGTCAAGAACTAAATCCACCACTGCCTGTTATTGTGGGATTTTCATTCTCTGCTGTTATGTCTTCAAGGATATATATTTATTCATCTATCCATTCATTTGTAAATCATTAAATTCCAGTTTGGTGTCAGCCCTTGTGCAGCCCAGAGGTACAGAGGTGACTCTGCCACAGTCCCTGACCCTGAGAACTCACCCTTCAGTTTAAGAGACAGTCATGTAAACAGCGCATTGAAGAATAATACTGGTCAGGGCTCTTGGCTTGCTCATGACAGAAACTCAACTTCAAACAGCTCAGGCATATGGGAGAAGTTATTAGATCAAAAAAAGAAAAAGGGTGAGCCAACATTCATTTTATTTTTCTACAAAAAAGTCTGAATCTTTTGGTCTTTTTTTTAAAGTAGGATATTCTAGAAAGACTGGCTTGCATTCCTGGAAGAAAACGGTAAGCTATAGCTGAGGAGTGGGTTCCTCTTATATATGGCACAAGTACTTTCTCCTTTGCCTCAACCCACCGCTGCACTGTGTTTGCATATGTAATTATACTCAGCCCTGCTCACTCATTTGTGTTTCTTCTTTTTTCTCCTTAAGCCTTTGAATTATTAGACCCATGGATCAGAAGAAAGTCAAACTGGAGGTGAGAAGACCAGTTGGTAAGTTATTGCATCTTCAAGAAAAGGTGACAGCAATGCAGATGGAGAGTCAAGAATAGTGGCGAGATATTTTGGTCGTGGTAACAGAACTTGGTCACTAGAGGATTACATATTTTTGCTTTTTCAAAGATATTTCTGGAAGCTTCTGGATTTATTTCCTTTATGTATTTATCTCATACTGATTATAGGAATCTTTCAGACATTAGGTTTTGTTTTTTTCTCAAAGAACAAACCAGGGCCCTGGAGGAAATAAGTCAGGGGTGGTCAGGAGGGGGTCTGGCTAAGCATCCTTCAAACAGTAAGCCGGTCTAGGCCCAGGTTGGGTCCAAGAAGACCTGCTAAGGCAGGTGCAGGCAGCTATTCTGGATGTAGGGAAGTGAGGAAAGACTCAGAGACTCAGATGGTAGGGCCAGTATTGGGTGCGCAGGGAAAGACTCAGGCAACAAGAATCACAGGCCTTGGCTTTGAGGTCAATAAAAGGTCAGAATCCATCAGAGGGTCTGTGTAACAGTCATGGGAGGGAAAGTGTGTATATGTGTGTGAACTGAACTGATATTCTCTGTTCAACTGTTCCTGCTCCCTTTGACCCTGTGGGTTCCTAGTCCCCCTGCTCCTGCAACTTCTGCACTTCTCTCAGGATTGTCTAATACACAGACTTTGACATTTCCACTATTTGGCTTCCATAGACTATTTTTCCTTGATTTCTCTGTACTTCCTGGATTTGGGACCCATGGATTCCGTCTATCTTACACCACATACCCATTTCTGCATGGTATATCGTCTCCCGGGATGTTGGCTAGATCTTGAACGCGGAGGGCTGCTAAACGTGGATGTGAGTGACTTTGCCTTGAGGGGCCAGAAAACACTTCACATAGGTTGAGGTGACATATGAGCTAGGCTTTGAAGATGAGAAAGAAATTTCAAGGTGGATGTGAAAGTAGAGAAAGGGCATTTTAAGGAAAGAAAAAAGTATGTGTAAAGGGCATGGTTTCTTTGGAGAACTGTGAGAAGCTTCGTGTCACTGGAGGTAATGGTGAACAGTACGAGATGTGGTCCAGATTTGCTCCTCAGTCAGACAGTTTATCTTTTTCTACCAGTCTTTCAACATGAGCCAATGAAATGTGAAAATGACTCTCCCGGTTGATGTCCACGGCCTTCGGAGGACAATCACCGTATTGGAAGAGAATGTCTCAGATCTGAAACAACCAGATGGAAGAGTTTGTGTCTTTCCTGAACAGCTCCAGGGATAGACAGAGCTCCCCAGATTGTTTATAATTCTTCCCAACCATTTTCTGACTCTTTTTGGTCAAAAGATTCTCCTTCTTTCCAATTAATATCTGATTTTAAAAAACATTTTAGGTAGAGTAAAAAAAGTTTCCAAAAAGCCTATAGTGTCCTTTAAGGGTTTAAATATTTCAAACTTATTTTAAATGTATACTTTTATTGGAGAACATTGGGAGGTTACTCATAGTCCCACCATCTAAGTATCCTTACTAACGTTGTAAAGTATTTCCAATCTTTTTTCTCAATGAATTTTTTTCTGAACTAAATTGAAGTAATTTTCTATATGCAATACTTTTATCACTTGCATTCTTAAATTTTTAATTATAAGTAATGTAAATATCTGAGAAAACTTTGGCTCTATTATGCATTTTTTCCCCAAGTATTTGGAGAAAAAATAATCAGCCTTTTAAAGTTGGAGATTCCTACTTCAGACAAGTCCTGGGAAATGGCATGGTGTCTCAAACGGTTCAGAATAAAATACAGCTGAAGCTTAATATCAATTTTTGTCAATTTTTGATTTTTAGTAGAGCTTGAGTAGCACAACATGGTCAAATAATTCCATCCGTAGCTAAAGTATATGCGTAAATCTTCTCCATCAATCTCTACTGAGGATTTAATTCATCCTGGCTCTACCACTCACTCGCTGTGTGGTTTTGGGTAAGTTGTTTAACCTTCCTGTGCCTCAGTTTTCTCATTTTTGAAATGAGAATAACAATAAAAATAATTGGCATAAGGATTTAATGAGTTAATATTTAAGTATTTAGAATGATGCCTACTGCTAAGTATTCAATAAATGTTAGTTATATGTATTTTTAAAAATTTTACTTCAGACGCCTCAGAAGTTACATTTCCTGCTATTGCTGACAGTAGTAAAGTCACAGAGGAAAAATTTGAATCTACTTTTCAGTGCAATAAGATTCAGATATACTCTGAGTATTAAAATTTTGAATAATTTTGTTAAAAATAGATTAAGGTTCTCCTAATGTCTTCCCATTGGGGAGAAAGCTCTCACCTCAGTTGACAGGGTCAAAGAACGGTCTCCCTTCCATTATTATGCGGGCAAGTCTCTAGCATTCTAATCAACTTTGAAGAGACAAGGAATACATTCGTGTTCTCTCACATTTATATTCCCAGGAAATGAAAGATAGCAAAATCCAGCACCGTCTCTTCATTAAACTTCAGAACAGGACTCATCCTTTAATTGAATTCTTATCTAATGACTCAGAGCTTTGAGGAAACTGAGAACTTTAATTTTGAAGTTTATTATCTCTGTTAATTAGGGCAAAATCACGATTATCTAGTTCTTGTCTGCCTCTTTTCACCCTTATACACTGTATCACTTCTCACATCCAAAAGTGTTTATTGTTGATTAATGAGAGTGAGCATTTGAAAGATTTATTATATATGTTTTATTGAGGTATAATTGACATACAACATTTTATCAGTTTCAGGTGTACAACATAATGATTTGATATTTGTATATTGCAAAATGATCACCATAATAAGTCTATTTAACGTTCATCACCCTATGTAGTCACAGATTTTTTTCTCGTGATGAGAACTTTTAAGATTTACTCATAGCAACTTTCAAATATGCAACACAGTATTGTTAACCACAGTTGCTGTGTTGTACAATTCATCCTCATGACTGACTTGTTTTATCACTGAAAGTTTGTACCTTTTGACTTCCTTCACCTATTTTGTGTAGTTCCCCACTCCCTACCTCTGTCTGGCAACCACCAATCTGTTTTCTGTATCTCTGAGCTTGTTTTTCTTTAATATTCCACATGTAAATGAGATCATATGGTATTTGTCGTTCTCTATCTGACTTATTTCACTTAACGTAATGCTCTTGAGAGTCATCAATGTTGGCACAAATGGCAAGATTTCATTGTTTTTTATGGCCGAGTAATATTCCATCACATATATGTATCATATATCGTACATATATCATATATATACATATATCATATATATACATATATCATATATATCATCATATATATATGATAACGTGATATATTCTTCAGATAAATGCCCAGAAGTAGAACTGCTGGATCATATGGTAGTTTTACTTTTAATTTTTTGAGGAAAATCTATGCTGTTTTCCATAGCGGCTGCACCAATTTACATTCCCACCAACAGTGTACAAGGGTTCCCTTTTCTCCACATTGTTGCCAACACTTATTCTTTCTTGTTTTTTTGATAGCAGCCATTCTAATAGGTGTGAGGTGATATTTCACTGTGGTTTTGATTGCATTTCCCTGATGATTAGCAATGTTGAGATTCTTTTCATGTACCTATTGTCTATCTGTATGTCTTCCTCGGAAAAATGTCTAGTCACATCCTTTGCCCATTTCTTAATTGGATTTTTTCTTTTTTGCTATTGAGTTGTATGAGTTCTTTATATATTTTGGATGTTAACCCTTTATCAGATATATGATTTGCAAATATCTTCTCCCATTCAGTAGGTTGCCTTTTCATTTTGCTGATGCTTTCCTTTGCTGTGCAGAAGCTTTTGAGTTTGATGTAGTCCCAAGAGTGAGCATTTTTTAAGAGTAGCATGTACTGAGCTAGCGGTGTAGTTCATCCTTCCTTCTTTCTCAAGGGTTTGGTGATTTAGCTCTTGTGTGGATGACTGGGTCGAGAGCAGAAGCCATGGTGACGGTAAACAGCAGTGATTTTTGGGTTCTAAAAGTGCTAGTGTTCAGGGAGAAAGTTGCCCTCTGAAAGAGAGTAAATAAATGGTTTTACCTCACTCTACAGTAATGAGAAAATATATACCTCTCAAACAGTAGCAGACACCAGGAAGACCTTAAGTAGCAATGTTTCAGTAAAACATTCTAGGTTGGTATAATGGGAAAAAATGCTGACAAGCAGAAAGCAAATGTGCACAAGAGACTGATGAGAGAAAGCAAACTATACATCAAAACAAGGCTGCAGCCCAGAAATCCAGATTTATTAGAATCGCTCATACATTGAAAGGCTGAGCTAGTCTTTCAGCATGTCAATTTACTGCTAACTGCCACTTGGCAAGAAGACTCTGGGATATGGGAATTCTGTTACAGGGAAAGTGTGTAAATGTTTTCCTGCCAGTATCCATTCACTGTGCTAATAGCAATAGTGTTTGTTTGAGCTATGTCTTCTAAGACTTGTCAATTTGTGCAGTTTAACTCTCTCCTTAAATCTTAGGACCCCACATTCTTCCTGTATCTGTCTTACAATCTCTGCAGTAATGGAGCTTTACCTAATAATTCTTGGCTAGTTTCTACAGTGATTGTGATAGCTGTACTTTTAGCTACTGAGAGACCATGGGTATCTGTCGTAAGTGCTGATCTGTGGGTTCTGAGAAATTATAGAAAGAACCAGAAATCCCGGAGCTGACACTGTAAGTAACGTTACTTGGCTGTGTTGCAGGATTGGCAAGCTGCACAACCTATTGTTTGCTGGCATCGGTGCCCCTCCTCTCAGGTTCCCTGCTTCACCTGCCTCTATTCTGTTCCCAAAAAGCTCTTTCTCAAGACTCTAGGGCAGCACTGTCCAATTTAACTTTCTGTGACAGTGGGAGCATTCTACGTCAGCACTGTCCACCTCAGTAACCACCAGCTACATGTGACTATTGAGTGCTTGAAATGTGGGCAGTGTGACTGAGAAACTGTTTGACAAAATTTTTTATTGAAGTAGAATTAGCACACAATAAATTACGTATGTTTAAATGCACAATCTGATAAGTCGTGAAGTATGAATACATACATGAAAACATCACCCAGTTAAGATAATGAACATATCCCATCACTCCCAAAGGTTTCCTTGTAACCCTTTTTTAATCCTTCCATGTCCTTCCCTCATCCTGAGGACACCACTAGTCTGCTTAATAAAACTAAGGGTTAGTTTATGTCTTCTAGAATTTTATATACACGGAATAGAGTGTGTACTCTTTTTTGTCTGGCTTCTTTTACTCAGCAAAACTATTTTTAGATCCATCCATGTTGTGGCATATATCAGGAGTTAATTTCTTTTCATTGCAGAGCAGTATTTCATCGTATGGATATACCACAGTTTGTCTATTTACCTGTTGATGGATGTTTACACTTTTCCCAGTGTTTGCCTATTACATATAAAGCCATGAATGTTCATATCAAGTTGTACAGGCAGATGTTTTCATTTCTCTTGAGTAAAAGCCTAGGATGGAATGGCTGTGTCATATGGTAGAGATATGTTTAATTTTCAAAGAAACTACCAACCTGTTTTCCATCTGCAGATTATGAGAATTCCAGTTTCTCTACATTTTCACTATGATTGAAATAACATTTTAAATAAAATTTTAAAAAGATTGTCTAATCTTTTTAACTTGGGCCATTCTAATAGGTGTGTAATGGTATCTCATTGTGGTTTTAGTTTGCATTTTGCTAATGAACATTTACTTGCCATTTGTGTATCTTTGGATCTATTGCCCATTTATTTTTGGGTTGTTTGTTTTCTTGTTGCTAAATTTTGAGAATTCTTTATACATTCTGGGTACAAGTACCTTATCGGATATATGCTTTTCAACAATTACATCCTAGTCTGTTGCATATCTTTTCTTAATGGATTTAATAGTATCTTTTGAAGAACAGAAGTTTTTAATTTGGAGAAAGTCCAATTTATGATTTTTTTTTAATGGATTGTGCTTTCATTGTTGTGTCTAAGAAATCTTTGCCTATCCTAAGGTTACAAAGATTTTCTCCTATGTATTTTCCTATAAATTTTCAAGTTTTAGAATTTACGTTTAGGTCTATGACCTATTTTGTGTTAACTTTTGTATATAGTGCAAGATACAGGTCCAAGCTCTTTTCTTTTCCTATTTTTTAATTTGGATATCCAAGTCTCCCAGCACCATTTGTTGAAAGACTATTCTTTCTTTACTGCATTGCCTTTGAAACATTGTCAAAAATTGGTTTTCCATATATATGTAGATGTATTTCTGGACTCTTTATTCTGTTTCATTGATCTATTTGTCTATTATTATGCCAAATCCATGCTGTTTTGATTACTGTAGGTTTATAAGAATTCTTGAAATCATGTATTGTTGGCTCTCCAACCTTGTTTTTTTTTAATATTGTTGGTTATTCTAGGTCATTTGCATTTTCACATGAATTGTAGAAAGTTTTTCAATTTTTATTTTTAAAAATCCTCCAGGGATTTTTATTGTAATTGTGTTGACTCTATATATCAATCAACTCTCTGTGTTAATATACATAATGTTATTATTAAGAATTGATATCTTAATATTTAGCCTCCTGACACACAGATATAGTGTTATCACTCCATTTATTTGGGTCTTCTTTAATTTCTTCTAGCAAGACCTTGTGGTTTTCAGTGTATAGGTCATTTACATCTTTTGTCAGATTTATCCTTAACATTTTTTGATGCTACTGTAAATAGCATTTGCATTTTTTATTTCAACTTTGAATATTGCATTGCTTGAAAAGAAATACAATTGGTTTTTGTAAATTAATCCTGCATCCTGCAACAGTCTTTATGTACTCTACTGGGTTTTCTACATAGACAATATGTTTTCTGCAAATAAAGACAGTCTAATTCTTCCTTTCCAATCTGAATGCCTTTTATTTCTTTTTCTTGCATTATTGCAATGACTAGAATCAGTTGAATGTTGAATAGAAGTAGTGAGAATAGAATCTTTGTCTTGTTCCTGATCTAAGGAAAAAGTGTTCGATTTTTCTCCATTAAGTATGATATTAATTGTAGATTTTTCACAGATGCCCTCTATAAGGATGAGGAAGTTCCTTTCTATTCTTAGTTTCCTGAGAGTTTTATCAGGAATGGATGTTGGATTTTGTTAAATGGTTTATATACATCTGTTTAGATCACATGTGCTTTTTAAAAGTTTATTAAGACAAATTACATTGAATTTTGAATGTTAAAAATAGAATTGTTCTTTCTAGGAAACTCAAATGTGATAAAATCTATTACCAGACTTATGGCCCACAGAAACTACCACATCAAAGCACATACATTCTTTTAATACTAAACAATAGTCTGAGACTCAACACTATAAATCTGCAAACAACCTCTGATATTTCTTAATTGAAATGAATTAAACAGGCAAGAGCTACTTGCATCCCTGACCAGAGACTAATTGAGTAAAAAAATACCTAGGTTGGTCGTAATGTGTTATTAATAAATTTGATGTACAGGAGGGTTTTTTAATCTTGTATTTTGTTTCTTTTTTGGTAAAGTCTTTGTCTGGTTTTGGTATCAGGGTAAAGCTGCCCTCAGAGAATGAATTAGATGTATTTCCTCCTTTTCAAGTTTGAAAAAAATGCTTGTGTAGAATTGGTATTATTTCTTCTTTAAAAGTTTGATAGATTCTACCAGTGAAGATATCCGGGCCTAAAGTATTTTTTGGTGGGAAAGTTTTAACATACAAATGGGTTTTCTTCAATAGACATTGGGCTATTCAGGTTATCTATTTCTTCTTGAATGAACTTTGGAAATTTGTGTCTTTCAAGGAATTTGCCCATTTCATCTAAGCTGTCAAATTTATTGGCATAAATTTGTGGGAAATATTTCTCTATTATTCTTTTAATATCTGTAGATTCTATAGTGATGTTACTGCTCTTACTCTTATCTAGTAATTTGTGTTTCTTTATTTCCTGATAAGTTTGGCTAAGCAGTCATCAATTTTATTGATTTTCTAGAAGAATCAACCTTTAGTTTTATTGATTTTCTCTTGTTTTGTTGTTTTCATTGGTTTCTGTTCTGATATTTATTATTTCTTTTTTTCTACTTACATTGGGTTTAACTGCTCTTATTTGTCTAGTTTCTTATGGTAGAAGCTATAGACATTGGTTTGGCATCTTTCTTCTTTTCTAATATAAGTGTTTAGTGCTATAAGTATTTCCCTAAGGATTGCTGTAATGGTATTCTGACATCAGCTGATGTACTACAATTCAATTCTGACACTAACCACCCAGAGTTAACATCAGACTCCACAAGTTTAAGGCCAGTTGAACAAGTCTTCCCCCACTTCAGATATGACCCACAAATGGGGTCCCCAGGCCACCAATACTTCTTACCAAATGGCTACAAATTTGGAGGTTCCCATGACCCCTCACATTTGATAATGCACTAGAACGACTCACAGAACTCAGAAAAGCACTATACTTATGATTATAGTTTTCTGATAAAGGATACAAATCAGGACCAGCCAAATGAACAGACACATAGGGCAAGGTCTGGGAGGATCCTGAATGCAGAGATTCCATGCCCTTTCCTGTGGAATTGGAGTACATTACCCTTCTGTCCCATCAATGTGTTCACTAACCAGGAAGCTCCACTGAGCTTCAGTGTCCAGAGTTTTTGTTGGGGTTGCATTATATAGGCATGATTGATTGAATCATCAGCTATATGTTTTAACTCAATCTCCAGCCTCCCTCCACTCCTTGGATCAGGCTAACACAAAACCCCAACATTCTAATGACATGATTAGTCTTTCTGGTAACCAGTCCCCATCCTGAGTCCTTTCATCTGTTAGTGTAAACTTAGGTGTGATCCAAGGGGCTTGTGAATAAAAAGGACACATCTGTTACTTAGGAAATTCCAAGGATTTAATCTTATCCCAAGAACAAGGGACAAAGGCCAGTTGAATTCTTTATTATACAACATGTGGCACGTCACAAATTTTAATATGTTTTAACTTGGGTTTTCATTTAGTTAAGAATACTTTCTAGTTTTCCTTTTGATTTCTTATTGACCCATGGGTAAGCAAGTTAGTTTCCAAATATTTGAAGGAATTACCAGAATTTTTCTGTTATTGATTTCTAACTTTATTATATAACTTGAATCCTTTTAAACTTATTAAGGCTGTGTTATAGCCCAGAATCTGGTCTATCTTTGTAAATGTCTAGTGTGTACTTGAGAAGAATGTATGCACTGCTGCTTTTTGGGAAATTGTTCTATAAATGTCAATTATGTCAAGTTAGTTGGCAATACTTTTTGAATACTTTATATTCTTATTTTTTATTTGTTCTATAAGACAAGAGTATGAAAATTTCCAACTATAATTGTGAATTTCTTTAGTTCTCCTTGCAGTTCTTAGTTCATGTATTTTGAAGCTCTGTTGTTAGGCATAAACATTTAGGGTTTTTATTCCCTCTTAATGAATTGACCATTTGTCTTTATGAAAAGACCATCTTTAGCTCTGATAATATTCTTTGTTCTGAAATCTACTTTGTCTGATATTAATGTAGCCATCCTAGGTTTCTTTTGGCTAGATTAGAATAGTGTATCTTTTTTTCATTCTTTTACTTTTAACTTATTTGTGGCTTTATATTTAGAATCTTTTTCCTGTAGACAGTATATAGTTGGCTCTTGCTTTTTTTATACATTCTGATGATCTTGGAATCCTAATTGGGATGTTCAGACTATTTCCATTTACTGTAATTATTGGTTGGTTAGATGTGCATCTATCATCTTGTTACTTATTTTCTATTTGTCCTTTCTATTTGTTGCTTCCTTTTTTCCTTTCTATTTTTGGATCAATTGTATATTTTTTTATTATTTCATTTTCTCTCTTTTGTTTTCTTATAAGTGATAACTCTTTGTTTAGTTGTTGCTTTATGATCTATGGTACACAACTTTAACTTGTCGCATTCTAGCATCAAGTGAGATTATATGACTTGTCACTAACAGTAGGAGAGACTTACAGTATATACTTCCTTTTCTCCACTCCTATCCTTTGTGCTATTATTGTCATACATTTTCATTTTATATATATTGTAAACCACACACTGCATTGTTATTATGTTTATTTAGAAATTCAATTATCTTTAAAGATGTTTAAATAATAAGAAAAAAACCTTATATATTTTCCCCTGTAGTTACCATTTCTAGCACGCCTCATTCCTTTGTGTAAATTTATATTTCCATCTGGTATCATTTCTTTTTTGCCTCAAGAACTTGCTTTAACATTTCTTCCCTTTGCATTTCTAATAGTGTGGATGTGTTAATGATGAATTCATGTGACTTTTGCCTGTTTGAAAAAGACTTTATTTTGCCTCCTTTTTGAGAGGAATTCTTGCTGGGTACAGAATTCTATGTTGGCCATTTTTTTCTTTCAGTCCTTTAAAGATGTTGCTTCATTGTCTTCTCACTTGAATTGTCCAGTGTCTTAAAAACCATTGTTTCAAACATTTTGTCCATTTTGTGCTTGTTTCAAGTGGGATGATAAATCCATTTCCCTGTTATTCCATGTTGGCCAGAAAAGTAAGTCTGGAACTAAATGTTTAATTTAATTATTTTAAATTTAAACAGTCACATATGGCTAGTGGCTCCCATATTGAAAAGGATAGTCTAGGGAATGAAGGCAAGTGAACTGCATGAAGTGGAACAAGCCTGGGATTTGGTTTCACCAGAGTACTGAGAGATGGTACATTGGACAGCTCCCTGGGACTTGCTCGCTTCGCCAATGCCTTTGAGATTAGAGGGTGTTCCTATGACCACGCCTGACAATGACTGTTTGCTGCTGAGATGAAGCCCATCACTCCTCCTTCATGACTCTCTACTAGACTGACAGCACTAATTTGAAGAAATCTGGCTTTCTTTCTCACTTCAGCGATCTGGTTTCTAAACTCACTGTAGGCTGGGTCTAGTTAATATTCTGTTATGACCCTGGTCAAATACCCTCCATGGGAGCACTCAGGAAGTGTTGCCAGTTGACTGACAGAACAATATAATGTGGCTGTGATTTTATGTTTATGAAATGAAAGCTCATCTCTTTCCACATATGGAGTTAAGTAAACATGGCACTGAAGGTTTTTCCATTCACAAAGATTGTTAGCCTTAGATACGTTAAAACTTTTTTTTAAAGTAGCTTTTGTTTTATTTTTAAAACCAATTAGTCTCTAGTCAAGGATGCAAGTAGCACTTGCCTGTGTAATTCATTTCTACTAAGATGGTCAGAGGTTGTTTGCAGATTTATAGTGTTGAGTCTCAGACTGTTGTCTGACATTAAAAGAATATATGTGCTTTGCTGTGGTAGTTTCTCCAGGCCATAAGTCTGGTAATAGATTTTTCTCACAATTGAGTTTACTAGAAGAAATAGTTCTACTTTTTGGTACCTTCACCAAAAAAAGTAGACGTTCTTGAGACTGATTCATTCATCCCCAAACTATTGATTATCTACTATTTTCTAGACACCAGAGATAAAACAATGAACAAAACAGACAAAAATCCCTCACTTCATAGAGATTATATACTAATTGGCAGAAATAGTCAATAAACAATAAGTAAGTGAAAAATATAGAAAGTGAAATGGTAATAAGTGCTATGAAGTAGAATAAAGCAGGAGGGGGAGTAGGAAGTTCCAGAATGGCTGCAATTTTGAACAGGGTGGTCTAGAAAGACCCATTGAGAATGATAATTGAACAGAGGACTAAAGGAGGTGAAGGAGTGAGCCATTCAGCCATTCAGATATTTGGAAAAGAGCATTTCAGGTAGAAGGAACAGAAAATGCAAATGTCCTCAGGCAGGCATGCGCAAGGCATGTGCATGGACAAGGAACAGCAAGAGAGCATTTCAGACATAGGAATACACCGTGGATTTTCCAAATATGTAACAGACTCTGGTAACTTCATTGTCCATCCTCTTACTGCTATTATATATGCCCTGTACAAAGTCTTTAACTTATGTATAACTTTATGTTTGATTGAACTTATTATTTATTTATTTTTTATACTCTGTGTTATTCTAAAAATGTGTTCAATAGTTTGTAACTGGATCTTTTGTTTTCTCTCTCTTTTCCCTTGAATACCACTAGCAGAGTAATTTTCCTAACATCATTTTAATCATGTTCCTCTCCTTCTCAGGAACCTAAAACTGCTTTTTAAATCAAATCCAGAATTTTAATTTTGCCATTCAAAGTCCTCTGTCAACTGATATGATATCCTTTCCTATACCCTAGCTCTGCATTGTCTCTCTATATGTCATATTTATCCCCACCCAGCCATAAGATCATGTTGTCCCATTGCTTTGAGATTCCCCCCATTTCTCATTGCCAGTTTATTTTATACATATCCTTGAAATCAAAACCCCAATCTACCTCACTTTTCTTGGTAAACAAAGCATTTATTGGTTATCTTCTATATACCAGGCAGAGAACAACATGAAACCTTATGCAATTAACATTAGTCCTAAATGATTGCTTTTTTCCTGGATTCCTATGGGAAATGACAGTCTAAGCTATACAACAGAGCATTGTATTTCATGAAACATTTTTGTTAATTCCCTTTTTTCTTTCTTTCTTTTTTTTTCTGAGGAAGATTAGCTCTGAGCTAACATCTGTGCCAATCTTCCTCTACTTTATATATGGGTCACCACCATAGCATGGCTGACGAATGGCATAGGTCTGCACCTGGGATCCAAACCTGTGAACCCCGGCTGCTGAAGTGGAGCACGCTGAACTTAACTACTACACCACCAGGCCAGCCCCAATTTTCTATTTTCAATACATCTTTTCTCCACCAGTGAGTTGTAAATTCCTTGAGGGTAGCAGTTTTGTCTTTTGTTACTTTGCATTTCCACCATGCCTAGTAGAGTAGAAGCAAATTAAATGTGTGTTGATTGATTGATTTAATTCCAAAGGTTTTTTAGAAGCTGTCACAGCAATCCTCTAAACATCTTCCTTTTAAATTACATCTAATTACTCTTCCATCGTATTGATTAAGTAAAAGTGGCACCTTATACAACAGTGTAATAAATAGAAAGTATTTCATTGGCCAGAGGGATCATCCCAGTCTTTTATAATAGTGGATGGGAGATGTGTCATCCACTCTCTCCTTTCAGTCGACGGTATTTTGATCTGTACAGAAATGATGGGACATCGATGGCTTCAACAGTGATAAATGGGGCTATGGCAGATAATGTTGAGTGCTGTGTTCGAGATGAGCCCATTCATCATGTGTCGTGTCCTACTCTGCGGGTGGGTGAACAAATCCCATGGTCCCCATCGTTCATGATGGGACAAGACACGTCTCCCTCTTTCATGGTACAGCAAGAAAGCTGTTTAAATTTTCATGGCATTTGGGAGGTATCGATGGAACCATGCCTTGCAAGATGATTATATTCTGCAACTAGACTCCAGCCACATTGGGCTCCTTTCTGTTTCTCAACTATGCCAGGCCCTTTCCTATCCTCATGCCTTCTAAATTTGCTGTTCCCTCTGCCTGAAATGCTCTTTTCTCATCGCTGCAAAGGCTCATTTTCATCCTTCAGCCCTTGGCTTAAATACAGCCTCCTCCAGGCAGCCTCCTTTGATCACTTTTATTTAAAGATGTCTTTCCCCGCCACCGACTAACGCTCTGTATTATTATGTCATCTCTTTATTTCTTTCATAGTATTTATCCCAATCTTGCCTAGCAAGGGTGCTTGGTAGCCCTCAGTAAAAGTGTGTCGAATAAAAGAACAAATAACCTGTTGTAAAAATAGCCACGTGTCATTTTTCAGCATTGTTTATCACCCCATGACTTCTGTGAAGAGTGATGTACACAAATCACCTGTGCAGCGCTTGACTCAATAATTTATGGCTTTGATAATTACTATTGCTTTTATTTGCACAAATAGGGGTAAAAATCTCACAATGAGAAATGCTCTATTGATCCATATCACTCTCCTGCCCTGTTTTTGTTCCCTAAATGGCCCCAGCTTCCCTTAATAACCTTCAGGTTATCTCTTAGCTCTTTGGGTTTCACTCTGATTAAACTCATTTAATCTTTCCCTCAACCACAGGGCAAGGCTAATGTGAAGCAAAATCCTTCATTTGTGTTGTGCTTCGCTGCACAGAAAGCATTTGCATCTTTCCCACAGCTCCCAGAGGTGGGCAGAGCGGGCAGCTCACTAACTCCATTGTAGAGATAAGGATGAGGTTCAAAAACATAAGTGATGTAACTGAGGTCATATGGCTGGAAAATGAGAGCGAAGGCACAGACGGGGAAGGAGAGGCTCTTGCTGTGTTCAGAGGTGTGCTCTCATGGACTCTGAGGGTCTTATTTCGGTGTCTTCCTGGAGGCTGACAGTGAGAACAGATGCCGAGGAAAGAAGCTCCTTAACCGTGTGAGCAGAATCACCCTCGCCCTCCACACTTGTCATGGTCACAGAACTGGTGGCTGGTGTAGAAAAACGAACCTGTTTCCACGCTCTCAGCCACATCTATTTGGTTTTCTATGCTTCCCTGGCTGCCCTCTATTCCTTTTGTCAGTTGGCTTGCATTTATCTTAAGTTAATTTGGGCATGCTGCCATCAGCTTGCCTTTCTGGATGTTCTTTTTTATTAATTTAGGAGTACATAATATGGCATCAAAAGATGGGCTTCAATACGGAAACAAAACTTGACTTTTAAAAAAGAAACTTCCAGATTACAATTATCCTAAATAAGGTTTTTGAGGCTTTTTCTTACAGAGAATTATCTGGGGCGGGGGTGGGACAGGAGGAGATCTAAGAGCACGTCCTAGCAGAAAAAAAACATAAATGTATCAAGCTCACCAGGAAGATGTATGTATGTCTGTGATTGTATGGACATCCATACTTTATTGTCCTGGGCTGTAGATGTCAGCACTAGGGGTGTTATTGAAAGGACCCTGAGCAGGATTGCTAGGAATGACCTCAGGCAGCCCGCTGAGCCTGCCAGGAAACGGATCCTTCGGCTTCCTTAGTGCTGCCTGAAATCAGTGTGGGGGGGGGGCGGGGGTTCTGCCATGTAACAGCTGTGCCCTGAAGTCACATGAGTGGTGACAGTGCCACCCCTTTCTGGCTGGGGTCTTGAGTCAGTCACCTTTCCTTTCTGGGTCTCGGTTTCCTCCCTGGAGGAAGCATTATAACTGCCTACCCTGTTTGCCATCGTCTTGGGGATTAAATGTGAAACACATGTGAGACAGGACATTGGCATCATTAAAATCCTCACAGGAACAGCTTTTCTTCACGGTATTAATGCAGAGAGAGACTTGCTGCTTGCTGGGTCTGCTAATGACTTCAGTGTGCCCCTTTGTTCTTTCTTCAGCTCTGCCTTTTCATGGTCATTTCACTTCGGCTCAGGATCCAGAAGCTGCTCAGGCTCTCATCTGTTCTTCCTACATCTAGACTGGCGAGGCAGACTTACATTGACTATAATTTTGGTGCTGGCAGGCCAGCTGCTGTCGAGGAGATCATAGAATGTGACCTTACATGGCCTGCAGATGTTAAATACGGCTTGCAGGTGACCCAGCAATTCTGTCTGTGTCTCCAGTCTGCATACTAAGTCTTGCCGTCAGTCAGAGCAAGCTTGTAGGGTAATCTGTTTTGCTGAAGGTTTCATAGGAATTTGTTGCTGTTGCTGACACAAGAAAAAGGCAAAAAGAGAAAGGCCAGTTGATTTCCTGTCTTTTGCAAAGTAGCAGCTGTTTCCTGTGCAAAAGTAATATCATAGCAGCATGTTCTATTTGCATAGTATCATATGGTTTTAAAAAACAAACTTTGTTTTAATAATTGTACAAAGAATCATAAAGATATTCCATTTTTAAAAATTCAAACATAGAAATACACTGAGGCAATGGTTTCCTCTGGGAAAGGAAGAGGAACCTCACGTGATGTCAGAAGCGCTGGTTGAAGCAGCCTATTTTCCTTTATATCGAAATTTGGGGATATAGCCTTTCATAGTTTTTTATAAGCATTTGAGTACCTATATGTACAGATAAAAAAAGAAAAATTTCTTTATATAAATGGAATTATACTAAACATATTGTTCAGCTATATTTTTACTTACTATGACTTGAAAAGCTTTCTAAGTCATTACAAAATAGATTTGCTGCATTAAAAAATATATAGCTAAATGGTATTCCTAGAATATACCATAATTTAATCACTCCCCTACATCTGAACGTTTATTTTGAATTTGTTAATATAACAGCGTTGCTATGAACATCCTGGCGCACACTTCTCTCTCCACATGGGCCAGTGTTTCTTTCAGTAGAATAGAAAAGTGGAGGTGAAATTGGTGAGTCAGACTTTGGGTTAATTAACTCAAGAGATCCGTTTTCCTTTTCTGTAAATTGGTTTACTATAGCGAACCTCAAGGATATTTTGGGGATTAAAAGTTAAATGTACAAATGATAAATGCAAGTTCATTCTCTCCATTGAAGGCTTTTTAAAAAAATAACTTTGAATTCTTTTTCCCTCTACTTTTCTCAGGATCATTTTTATTCCTGTACAGCTGTTCTGTCTTAAGATGTTTGGTGTATGGAAGAATAAGTCATATAACTATTCAAGTTCCCGCCCTCCACCTTCCATTGCATTCTCTTCCTCTTGAGCAGGTGCAGACTACTCTGAAGACTGTTGGCCTCCTGGATGATTCTGTCTTCTCTTCCCGTCTTCTGTTTCCTCTGTTCTTCGCTTGCTGTGTCTTTGTTTCTCTTCCCTTTTTTTCACAGGCTACGTGGAGGCAGCCAGCTGGGTACCTCTCCCTATGGGTAACTGTGGGAAGCGTAACATGAGGGCTGGAGCTGCTGGGCTGTGGAGATGCAGGGACAAGCTGAGAGCTGGGGCCGAACCAGAGCTGAGTCTGAGAGCCAAGTGCCACGTGGCATGAAGGAGGGCTGACGTGGATGCTTTAAGCTTTGATGCCGAAGCTTTTAATGTTTTAAAAGAATTCCTTGGGTGGGCTCATTACCAGCTTCTCAAGAGGGTACAGAGATGAGGGACCAGGCAGGGCAGGGAGTGTGCTGAGATTTGGCAGCCAAAGGAACAGCCTGAAGCCAGGGCTTGGTCTCTCCCTTGGTTGCCTTAAGCCCTTGAATGCACAGTTTTCAGGGGGCAAGCTTGGCCAAAGTCAGACAAAAGAGAAGTCCCAGTTCTTGTATGGCATATTGTTTTGTTTTGTTTTTTGAGGAAGATTAGACCTGAGCTAACTGCTGCCAATCCTCCTCTTTTTGCTGAGGAAGACTGGCCCTGAGCTAACATCTGTGCCCATCTTCCTCTACTTTATATGTGGGATCCCTACCACAGCATGGCTTGCCAAGTGGGATCCCAAATGGCAAACCCCCGGCCGCCAGGGTGGAACATGTGCACTTAACCGCTCTGCCACCGGGCAGGCCCCTGGCATATTGTTTTGCAACATTCCAGTATGTTAACCTGTTTAAACTCCCCTGTTAAATGTGAGCATATGTGACGTAGATTTTCCGCTGAAACCTTTTTCTCTCTCTTGAAATTCATCACATTCTTGATAGACCATTTCTTAGCATCTTACAGATATGTTTTGAAGGGAAGGACTAAAGCAAGGCTGCAGCCTGCAGCCTCAGGACTCCTCCGATGAAATGAGAACACCCCAAGTGATGCTATAACTAGAGGTGTGGGGTTTGAAACAGCTCAGAAAGCTGTTTCCAGGGCTTGGCACACGCCCCAAGGCAGTGTGTGTTAGCCAGCACGTTAAAGTAGGTCCTGATCCTTTCCCCTGTGGCTCTTGACGCTGTACATATGGATGCCCATCAACCGCTGAGAAGGTCAAGAAGCAGGGACCTCCCTTAAGGACATCAGAGACAATTTAAGCCACTGCTGAGGAGTTTAGATGTTAGCACCCACTCTTACCCTTGTGTCTTCATATGACTGTGCAATTTTCTCTTCATTCATCTGTGCTACTGCCTGAGAAGCTAGTATCTGCACAGACTGGAAGTCCAGAAAGGACTTCATGGGGTTGGCTTGCCTTCCCCTGAGTCTAATCAGTGCTTCTTGTGTTTAATAAACACTCTTTAATATAAACCATGAGGAAGAGGAAACATGGCATATCCAAGCTTAGCTTTTTGATCTCTCAATTCTTCCCTCGGAACCTCTGCAAGTGAATCCACGCTGTTCATTACGCTCCCCCAAAGAACAGGATGAGCTGTTCTTTGGGGCCAGATTTTCAACCTACGACTCTCTGAGAATAGTTCCCATATTGTGGAAGAGATGAGTATCTGGTCCAATGAGTCAAGAGGGATAAAAGCACAATCCCTTGAAAAAAAAGACGTGGTTTGGTGGCTAAAGAATGAGAATCCAGCTTTTATCCTGTAGATGACATTTAACTCAGAGCCTTAAGCATGCCATTTTATCTTATGTTACAGAAAGCTTAGGAAATGTTACAGCTGCCTAGGTGCTGGGTTGTTCCCAAGATTTATGCCTTCAATATGCTTTAGATTTTAATTCAGAGTATGAAATAACATGGCCACAAAATGCTGATGCAAGTCTTTCACTTTTCTGTTGAATTTAGGAAACTTGGGGCTTCCTCACATTTTGTCTATGTTATCCTTAAAAACCACATGCTACTCCTCTGCAACTTGGTCAGATCACACAAAGAACTCTCTCAACGTTATCCTAGACTCTTCTGCCTTTTTGATCCCAGGAAAACAAAGCTTTGAGTCCCTTCTGTTCATGTCTCTTCCTTATCTTACTTCAATATCTGTTTTCACATCAGTCTTTACACCCAGAAAATTCTCCCACTTTCTTCCCAATAGTAACTCTTCTTACCTCTAATCTTCCTATCTAATTCCACTTTTCAAATTTCCTTCACTCATTTAAAACATTTACATTTACGGACTTGGGCATGATTTCTTTCACCAATCATGACAAAAATATCTCCCTTAGCTTTTAGGACCTGGCACAGTGCCCACCATATACTATGTGGTCCATAAATAGTTTTTGAATGAATGAATGAATACCTGCTCCTTCACAAAAAGAACTTGATTATAAAATGTGAGGGGTGGAGGCATGCCTATTTGTTGGGACAACAACGATAGCACATCAAAGTTGCATTGGACTCTCCTTTGCAGGAAGCACATTGTTGGCTCTGCTTGGAATGCCCCCACCTACCACCCAGGGGCTTCTCAATTCCTCACCCCTCACCACTTCCTACCATCTTTCAGGACTTGGTTTAGGGTCACTTCCTTCAGAAAGCCTTTCAAGCCACCAACACTGAGCCAGGGCTTCTCCTCTGTGCTTCCAGAGCATACTCTGCATATCTCTATTTAGCCCTTGTCTCAAGGGACTGACATTTACTCCTGTCTCTTTCCCCTCATCCCAGTAGACTGAGTTATTCTTCATTGGATCCCTGATGCCTAGCAAGGGTACTGCAACATTGAAAGCACACAATGCATAGTTTGTGGAATGAATCAATGAGGCTCATTTGGATGACTTTTGAGAAGCATGAGTGAGGAAAAAGGGGGATTGGGAAGGGTTTTAGAAGAGGGACAAAAAGACTAGGAAATGCTTTTTAGTATGAGAGCGAGACCATATCTGAAGCCCTTAGCAATTTTCAAGAGATGAAGGAGCTCTCTCAAATGAATGAGATGACTGTGGTGAGGGTTGAAGAGCTCACGGCTCATGTCTTCAGATGACACTAGCACATACCACCTTGGTATTTCTTCTCTACTCTGTTTCCTGTCTCCACCATATATTGCAGTGTGGAATTATCTTCTCTTTTCTTATTTGTGAATGCTCCATTCTTAAGCTCCTTCAGGCTGGAGAGAACAATGTCTCAGAGTTGTGTTTATGACTGATTTTGTGGGTCAAGCAATCAGCAATAGACCTGTGCTCTCCTTGACAAGTGTTTCCTGATGGCTTCCTTTAGGGGAAAGGGAGAAATCTGTTGTAGGCGACCTATGTTCCAGAGGTCAGTACTTCTGGCAAATGATTATTAAAATTATGCTTGCCAGGGATATCTCATAATTAAAACCCACAACCCTGCTCTCTAATTGGAAAAGTTGCAGGGTGGCATGGCTTACATGTGGACTGACCAGGCTGTCCTCTGACTTTTTTCTTTTACCCTCATGTCTTTCTTTATGAGACAAAGTGCTAAGAACCCCCAGTAGCTGCTCAGGACAAGGAGGCTGTCAGGTGTCCAGACTGGCTTCTTAAAATACTTGCCTAAAGCATCAGGGAGGGAGGCTGCATTTGGCCACACCAGGAACTCCATCACATTAACATTCAGAGTGTGCGTTCCTTTGAGTGAATGAATAATTTAACATTTTCATCTCATCTGTATATTAATTAGCTGCCTGTTTTCAAAAGCTTTAAATGACACCAGCTCAGGCGTCCTATCCTCTGTGGCAGGCCTCTGAGAGACTGTATGTCAGAAAAACTTGGTTTGGAGTCCCATTGATTTTTCTGACCTTTTTTTTTTTAGATGAAATTCCCTCCCCTTCAGGGAAATCGAAATGCTAAAAGCAGAAGCCCAGAGACACGTTGACTAGTGGACTTAAAATTTTAAAAGGTGTTCCAAAGCTTCTCAGTGACAAATCTGGCTTTCGGAGTCGATGATTCTTACTTTTCCCAAACCACGTATCCAGTCCCTAGTCACAGTCAAAAATAATTTGTGCTAAAAGATACAAAGTCAAATATGAAGTCATGAAAATAGTCAATTCTCTTCCAACCTGCATTCACGCTCCCAGTGTGAGACCCTGGGCTGTGTTCCCAGCACTGCACCAACCACTGTGGTCTTGACTGACTAGAATGAGAACTTCTCTGGGGTTTATCGATACCACCCTGAGCCTCTCCTTACACTGTGAGAAGCCGGCGGCGCAGAGTGTTTGAGTTTGCATTTCCCAACTTGGCTGCTACATAGAGAATTTGTATGTGTGGACGTGGATCTGGAGCCATCCAGATCAGTAGTTCCCCTAGGGTCCTGCGATGAAGGTAGCTATGTGTGTGTGTACACGCGCATGTGTGTGTGTAAGGGTGTGTAGGAGAGTGGCACAAATACTACTTTCAAGACTTCAAAAAGCTTGGTGGAAACAGCTGGTTTATGGGAAATAAGATTATACAGACTAAATAAACAATGTGTTCTTGGCTGTGGGCTAGAATTCTATTTGGGGAGGCAGAGTATAGAAAGGATGGATACATTTTAAAGCCAAAAGGATTTGGATTCAACTAGCAGCTCAGTCATTTTTCCACTGTGTGACTTTATGTGAATTATTAACCTCTCTGATTCTAAGTTTGTGCACTGGGAAAGTGGGAATAATACCCACCAGGCTGAACTCTTGTGAGATTAAGTAGAATTCTACAGTAGGGTGTCTAGTACATAGTGACCACTAGCTAGACGGGAGCTATGATTATTTTGATGGTCATGGTTCTAAACACATCACATTGTGATCAGAAACTTCAATAGCATACAGCTACCTTTTATTGTTCTCTCTGCCAGGTCCTGTGTTAAGGGGTTTTCGTAAGTTATCTCATTTCACCCTCATAACAACTCCACAAACTAGGCACTATTATTATCTCCATTTTCTAGAAGAGAAATCAGAAGCGTGGGAAGATTCATAGTTTCCCCAATCCTGTAGGTAGTAAATAGTAGAGTCAATTTTCAAATCCAGTTGCTCTGACTTCAGAACCCTCATTCTTAACCAGTGTGATTAACTGAGGTCCAGTCACATGTGTCTTTATAAAATTACCCCAAAATGGAGGGAGGGCAGCTCTTGTTTCTTAAGATACACATTTGCTATTTAAATTATTTTAAAACATGGGGCCACAAAGGAAAACATAATGAAATGGGTCTTAGGTGATGAAAAGGTCACAAATGGCTCCTTCAGACAGAGCAGAAATGCTCTTGCCTTTAGAATAATTTAAAAGAGGCTGTGAAGGAAAAACCCAAGACCACAAAATGGGTTCACTTCAAGTTTTCTGAAGAAGAGAAAAGCAAGAGCAACAGAGCCTGCAAAATATTTTAATTTCTAGGAGATAAGCTAAGCCTGGGAAGAGCTTGATGTCATCGTGTCCCATGACCTGTAAAATGGGGCGTCTTCTAAAAATCGGAGCCGGAGTCACAGTTGTCAACTGTCAGCCAGGCTATTAACATGCCACACTTAAAATTACTAGATGTTAAAGATGTATAATAAAATTATGATTTATTAAATATTCCACAGCTTGAAATGTGTGGGTAATTAATCCACATATAGCTAACCAATTGGGGAAAGGAATTACCAATTGTTGGATTCTATATTCCTGAATGGTGGCCTTTAAGGTCATTTGGGTCTCTATGTGACCGGCACTGTTCCAGGTTATTGCATTATTACAAATATACAGCATTTAGTCATCACAACTGAAATGCAAAGAAGTGGGCATTATTATTAATTTTAACTCAAATTTACTGAGGTGTTATTTATGTACAGTGTACTGCATTCTTTTAAAGTGTAGATTTGATGGGCCTTGTTGATCGTACACACCATTAAATTATTGTCACAGTCAAGGTACAGAACATCTGTATCACTCCCAAAAGATTTCTGGTGTCCCTTTGCCACCCATCCCTTCCTCCAGTCCTGACCACAGGCAACCACTGATCTATTTCCTGTCACTACAGGTTAGTTTGCATTTTCTAAAGTTTTACGTGAATAGAATCGTACAGTATGCACTCCTCTCTGGATTTTTCAGCCAGCCTAATGATTTTGAGATTCATTTATTACTCTATTGCATATGGTAAGAGGTCCTTTCTTTTTATTTTTGAGTAATATTCCATCGTATGGATACATTTATTTTGTTTATGCATTCACCTATTGATATTTGGCTTGTTTACATGGTTTTTTTTGTTATTACGAGCACTCATCAACATTCATGTACCACTCCTTGCTTGGACATTTGTTTTCATTTCTCTCGGGTAAATACCCCAGAAAAGGGTGATATGGGAGTTGTATTTTTAACATTTTAAGACTGTCAAATGGTTTTCCAAAGTTGTTTTACCATTTTCTCCTCCTACCAACAGTTTACTGGAGTTCCAGTTGCTCCACATCTCACCAATACTTGATATCTTCAGTCTTCTTAATTTTAGCCAGTCTAGCAGGTGCGAGGGCTATCTCATTGTGGTTTACATTTACATTTCCCCAATAACTGATGATGTTGAGAATCTTTTTATGAGCTTATTAGTCATTTATATGTCTTCTTTTGTAGTGTTTGTTCAAACCTTTTGCACATTTTAAAAATTGTGCTGCTTGTCTTATTACTGAGTTGTAAGATACTTTATATATTGTAGATATGTCCTTGCAAAATATATATATTTCTGAAATATTTTATCCTGCTCTGTGGCTTATGTTTTCCTTTTCAATAGTGTCTTTTGCGGAGCATATGTTACTAACTTTGATAAAGTCCAACTTATGAAGTTTTTCTTTTATAGTTCATGTTTTCCATATTCTAACTAAGAAATCTTTGCCTACTCCAAAATTACAAAGATTGCCTTCTTTGTTTTCTTCTAGAAGTTTTATAGTTTTAACTTTTATATTTAGGTCTATGATTCATTTTGATTTTTTTTTTAAAGATTTTATTTTTTTCCTTTTTCTCCCCAAAGCCCCCCAGTACATGGTTGTATATTCTTCGTTGTGGGTCCTTCTAGTTGTGGCATGTGGGACGCTGCCTCAGTGTGCTTTGATGAGCGGTGCCATGTCTGCACCCAGGATTCGAACCAACGAAACACTGGACCGCCTGCAGCAGAGCACGCGAAATTAACCACTCGGCCATGGGGCCAGCCCCTTGATTTGTTTTTTATGTATGTGGTGAGATGCATTAGTTATCTATTGCTGTGTTACTCCAAATTATTCCAAAATTTGCCAGCTAGAACAATAAACATTTATTATCTCACGGAGTTTCTAAGAGTCAGGAATGCGGGAGTGACTTAGCTGGGTGATTCTTGCTCAGTATCTCTCCTGAGGTCACAGGCAAACTATTGGCCATGGCTGCAGTCATCCGAAGCCTGAGGGTTGGAGGATGTGCTTCCAGCTGGCTCAGTCACATGGCTGTTGGCAGAAGATCTCAGTTCCTCACCTGATGGGACTCTCTAGGGCTGCCTGGGTGTCCTCACAGCTTTGCTGCTGGCTTCCCCCAGAATAAATGATCTAAGGAGAATGAGTGGAGAGGAAACCAAGGTGGCTTTTATAACCTAGTGTCCAAAGCTACGCACCATCACGTCTGCTTAATTCTGTTCATTAGAAATTAGTCTGTAAGTCCAGACCACACTCAAAGGAAGAATTAATTTACACCTTTTTAATGGAGGCGTATCAAAGAATTTGTGGACATATTTGGAACTACCACAAGAAGTAAAGGTCAAAGTTCATTCTTTCCCTCATGGAGATCCAGTTCTACCATCATTTGTTGAAAACATTTTCCTTTCCCCATGGTTGGCATTATTAGTTCTGCTTTTTTTCTGGATGAATAGCATTAATGGTTACATTTCAAAAGCAAACTGAATATTTTAAAAAGTCAAGCCTGTGGCAAAAAATGATTAAAAATAAAGCTATATATGTGTAAGTGAAATTTTCAAGTGATAATATTAATTTCTAATAATGCACTTTCTTCAAGTTTGCATTTTTATTTGCAATTGCAGTAGGTAATTCAATTTTGGGACATTAATGCTGGAAGAAATCTGAGATGTTAGCTAATTTATCTCAGTTGTGTTATGAATACAGAAGCGGAAGTGCTGGGAGATGAAATGAGCGGTTCAGGACATAAGGCAAGATAGAGGCCGATCTGAGAATATTAGCTATTTTGTCTCTGGGCCTAGTAATCTTTCTGATATATCGAAAGGTGAAAAGTCCTTGACATGAAAAGTCATGGCCTTGGTTTCTGAAACTATCACATCAAAGTCCCTAAGAGGTACATTTCATCTCACCTTATTAATTACATTCCTGCAAGGGTCTGTCTTGTTCCCTCCATTCCTTCCTTTATTCCCTTATTCATTCTGTTTCACCTGTCCATCTCACTCACTTCTTTATTGTTTAATTCACAAACATTTGTTGAATGTCTTCTATGGGCCAAGCATTGGTCCAATTGCTCATGATCCAAATACTAAAAGAATACTGTCTTTGCCCTCAAGGAACGTGGAGTCTAGCTTCGTCCTGTGAACGCCAATGTATCATTTCTCTCTGTGAGACCAGCTTTCGGACCACAAGGTCATTTGTCTATCCGATCATCATCTAGTGTATTAGTCTACTCAAGCTGCCATAACAAATACCATAGACTAGATGGCTTAAATAACAGAAATTTGTTTTCTCACAGTTCTGGCATCTGAAAGTCTGAGATCAGAGTGCCAGCACAGTCAAGTTCTGCTGAGGGCCCTCTTCCTGGCCTGCAGATGGCCACTTTCTTGCTGTGTCCCAACATGGTGGAAAGTGATTTCTTTTTCTCTAGAAGGCTACTAAGCTCATTGTGAGAGCCCTACCCCCCGACCTAGTCTAACTTTAATTACATCCCAAAGGCCTGCCTCCAAATCACCCTGAGCATTAGGGCTTTAACATATGAATTTAGGGTGGATACACTTGATCCTAACACCCAGAAACCAAACCCTCTGAGAAAAATAATATTTCCTAGAATTATGAGAATTGCAAATGCTTGCCAATACTCCACGTGAAGGAACTACAGAAATCAGAGGCCTTCTATCACCAGAGTGGAGTTTTCCCCTAGCTTATACTAAACTTCCTAAAGAAATCTGTGAAAGAATATGCTAGGACTTGGGGGATTAGTCACAGATGTTTCACTTTTAACTTTCTTAACTGGGGTCAAAATCGTGTGTGTTGAGTGCTTGAGTGTGTGTTAGATATTTGAGTTGCAAATTGGCACTCCATTCTGGCACTGGAATTAAGATGCCTCGGTGGGGTGAGAGCAGAAAAATTGCTCCTGTTCATGAAGAAAACCTGCTTACCCAGGAGAATTGTACTGTACGAAGCTTTATTCCATGCTTTTTATGTTTCAACCATCATCGAAGCACGAAAAGAGGAAGACTTTGAAATATACCATATGACAATGGTCCCCCTTCACACTCCTCCACCCCAGGCTGTTGCTCACAATTATAGCTGCCACCAGCTGTACTGTACCCTGGATGGGCAGCCTCTAAGAGAAACTTCACAAAGCAGTCAGATGTCATTTCTTCTTTTTCTCTTAGCTAAAGTGAATAAAGAGTTTTAGTAAATTTCACCCCAGGTTTTAGAAAATAGAAGTCTATTTCAGAGTTAGTGCAATCTAGTCAGGGTGTAAAATATACCAAACGGGGCTGCTGTTTTGGTGATACAACCACCTTGTGATCTTGTGATAGATACCAGGGGCAGCTCCATGGAGGGCACAGAGGCAGAGGTCACTCTGGGGGAGGCTTAATCTGAGCTGTGCTATGGATGGAGGATAAAAATGAAAGGTTAATTGGCCAGATTGTCTATTCATAGAATTAGAAGGAAGAAAGGAAAGTAGGCAAATGGAAATAGTCTCAAATCTGGCCTCTGGACTTGTATCAAAGGGCTGGGGAGTACAACTCATTCCAAAAGAGGCTAGTTTTCCTCTGAGAATAGTTTGTGACATCCCCTGAAAGGACAAAATAGCTCTTAGTTATAAACGCAGAGACTGACTCTGGAAAGGAATTTATCAAGTGGATCCTGCGTGCCCATACAATCATTGAGAGGACCAGGCTTGAGGCTCTGCAGCCATGAATGAGACCCAAAGTTGCACTGCAGAACGGGCTGAGAATACTGCTCTGCAGCTGCCACACGTTGGATGGGGCAGCTTGCACCCTGCTACCACTGGCCTTGGGACTCCAGACGCTTACTACTGCTGTCACTAGAAGATCTCCAGAGTCCCTCCTCCTTTGCCTTAATGGCTCCAAGTCAAAGTCTAGGTGGGTGGGTCTGATTGGTGAGGCCTGGGTCACCTGACCATGCCTAATTGCTAGGGAGGCTGGGAAAGTGAGCATCTGGCATTTTCAGCTTCCAGGAGGGAGATAAGCCCCGATTCTCTCTAAAACTCACAGGGGCTGTGGGTAGGAGAGACAGGAGTAACCAATTATAGGAACAGAGTTCAGAAACTGGGCAACTCCCTTAAGAAAAATGTCATATCAGTTTGAAAAGTTCTAGTTTCTGATGAGGAAGAAGAGAAGGTAGTGGTGGTGTCTAAGTGTAGCTGATGACTAGGGGGACCAACTAGGAGAAAGGTCTCTGCTCCAGGCAAGGATTTGGAAAGGACAGAGTTCAGTGGTTCTCAACTTTGGCTTCAAATAGGATCACGTGGGAGGTTTCAAAAACTACTATTGCCAAGGCCCCATTCTAGAGCAACTAAGTCAAAGTTCTGGAAGTGAATTAAGCTTTCAGATCTCCCTAGTGATTCTAATCTGTGGCTAGGGATGAAAAATCCTAAATGACACTTAAGGCACCTGGAGAAGAGAAAGAGGTGGGCTCTAGAGCTCATGAAGGGCAGGTGCTGGGAGGTGGCATCAATCCACAGCCCCCTTCGGCAATTTTGGTATTTTTCTGGTCCGCCACTGCTGAGTAATATCAGGAATCATCTTGTAACTCATTGCCATTTTTAAAGGCCTAATATGATGCAGACATGTGGGGCTTTTTCAAACCTGAAAAACATTGTTGCATGAGTAATAAAATCTCTTTTCTCCAGGCGGTGGAGGAGGGGAGAGTGGCGTAGTTGTGTAGGTCGAGTTTCAGCTCTGGAGATCTGTGTGCTTGGAAACGAGAGCCGGAGCCTGCAATCCAAACTCGCCTTCATTTGTCCCAGAATGATTCATTCTTCTACTCGAATGAGCCGCGTGGGTAGAGAGTGAGCAAAGCCTGGATTTGGGCCTTAGATGAGATGCCCCAGTGAGCACAGCTGGGCAAACCCTTCCCAGGAGCCTGGGTAGCTGTTGAGGACTCAGGGAGGCAGCCTCAGGAGGAGCTGTCTCCAGGCTGGAGGTCTTTGTGCATCACACAGACTACCAGGCCCGGGGCAGTCTGTGGCTCAGCCAGAAAAGAGCTGGAATATCAAATGCCTCTACATTTATTTAAGAACACTACCCAGCAAAGAGAGAGGTTTGGAATCAAAGTGAATTTTCAGAATGCTAAATTTCCTCCCTAATTTTAGACTAGATGGAAGATGAAGGAAAGCAATTAAGCAAAGAATGTGTATCAAGGAGCCAAGCATTGAATGAAAAAGCCAGGGGTAGTGAGTGTCAATATTTGCCTTCCAAAGCAAACACCTCAGAGGAAGTGTTCAGAGCAAGATGGGAGAGGCGTGGAGCTCAGCGTACACTGAGTGTGAACAGCTCTGCCTTAACTGTGGCCGGGCTCCTTCATCAGTCTCTATTTGCTGGTTAGAAACTTGATGGATGAAGCCACTGCTGGCAAAGCTGCTGTCTCTGCTCTTTGCGCTGCCCCATTAAGGTGGTTTGGATGTAACTTTGGAGAGTAGATTGTGAAGGGCACGTGCTGATCGATGATCCCAATTCAACTACCTGTCAGCCACAGGCAGTGAAACCCTTCAACTGCTCATGTGTCAATGCCTACTTACGTCCTCTCTTGAATGTATGAAAGGGGTGCTGGAATTAATAATAACAGGAGACTCTGAGTGTTTTTTAATTTTTTTTAAGCAAATTATTGGCTGTAAGAGCAATTAAAAAAAAATAAAGACCATTAAGAAGATTAATGAAAATGCATGGTAATGATTAGGCTGCAGTTGTACAGAGCACAGAAGATTGCTAGCCCTTTTAAATATCTCTTACTTGACACTTGGAATTATTTAATTGATAAATTGGAGTAGGAGAAATGAACCTTCAAAAGATGGGTGATTTACTTTGATATTTATGATGGTAAGGTTTGTGTTTTGCCACATAATTTAACAGATATTGATTGATTGTCTGTTAAGCTATTTGCTGTTGGTTCAGGATGAACACTTCAAAGTCCTCATCCTTGCAAAACTATTATTTTAGTGGGAGAGAGAGAACCTGAAACAGTTAATTTCAATCAAATAGAGTTAGTGATAGGATTGAGGTAAGCAGTGAAAGCTGAGATGCTAGGAAAGAGCAGAGAGGGGCAGATGATATATAAGCTGGAGTCTAACTTGATACCTTCTTTGCAGAAGGAGGGGACTAGCATTCTGGGCAGTGTGTGTATATAGGCCGGTGGATGGACCACAAGCAGTACGATATTTATGCAGCCTAAAGTGCAAGTCAGAAAGTGGTGGGATTTGGAAATAAAGATCTAGGAAGGGGCGTGTCCCTGAGCACTCCCTGTGCCAAGGTTGGATCTTTCTTGGTAGATGAGATAAACTAGATCAGCAGATACCTCACCCAGGTGATCAAGGTCAATATCAATAGTGATAAATCACGTTGGTAGAATGTAGTTTTGGTATGATGTGTTGAAAATGTCACTTTGCCTCTGGTCTTCTTCCCCTCAGACCCATAACCCCTGTCTAATCATGAGAAACACCAGACGAATCCAAATTGAGGGACATTCTCCAAAACACCTGACCAGGACTCCTCGAAACTGTCAAGGTCATCAAAAACATGAAAAAAACCTCATTTAGTATTTTGCCACTGAAAGTATGGTCCTCGCACCAGCAACCTAGGTGTAATGTAGGAGCCTATCAGAAGTGCCGAATCTCACTCCTCATAGACACCAGAGCAGAATATGCATTTTAATAAGGTGATCGCATATGCACAGTAAAGTTTGAGAAGCACTCACCTAGAGAGTTGTTGAAACAGGAAGACTCTTCGATTCCCAGAGTTCAGTTAGCTAGAACAGGGGTGAAGTTGTGGAGCCTCCTTTTCAACAAGCATCCCGAGTAATTCCATTGCAGATAGAGCAGGATTTTAAAAACCTATGCCTAGGCCTTATTGGATGAAGCACATCAGGATCTCTGAGGATGAAATCTCCCTGGCTGAGGTACAGGTACAAGTGAGAACCTCTGCACTAGAAGCTCATGCAAGGAAGCGGCAGGCTCAGATTTTCATTTCTGATAGATCTCTTTACTTTTTCTTGTCTTTCACATCTATTATCTCAGTATTCCTTGATGCTTTTCACATGTGATATTGTGCTTTATAATAAGAACTATATGTTTAGTCTTTATCCACTGTTCCTGGCACATAGCTCCTAAAACCCTTGTAACTTCCTATGCAGGAGTCATAGGGGCATCTTTTTTATAATATTTAGTTTTGTTTCTAGTTCCTGAAATAGCTCCAGAGAGATAAAGGTGAAATGGGTGTCTTCTGTTATTCATAGCAAGACCCTTTCAACCACTCCTGAGTTTATGCTAATGAGGTGACTTTCGGAGAGCCCCTGGAGATGGGGGCTGGTTGCCAGGGGAGCCAACTCTATGCTTAGAGGGTTGGAGTTTTCAGCCCCACTCCCAACCTCTTGGGGGGGGAGAGGGGCTGGACATTGACTTAGTCACCAATGACCAGTAACTTAATCAATCATGCCAACGTAATGAAGCCTCCATAAAAATCCCGAAAGGAAAGTCTCAGAGTTTCCAGGTTGGTGAACATGGGGAGGAACTAGTGAAACCAGTAAAGGGTTAGCCATTGATGATTAGGTAGCTAGTAACTGAAGTTTTTTCTGCCATTACTAATTATAGCTTTTAGTTGTTCACCCACTCATTGTTAACTGTGCTGCTTAGGCAATATACTGTCTGACTCCCACTGGGTTCCTATAGATAACATCTCCCTGGCGCCTGGATCACCATAGTAACGGAGGTTTGAGCTGTTTTCCAGGAATTAGGACCCCTTGTCCAGTTCAGGCTGGTTGAGACCACCAACTCATCAACCAGGCTTGTACAAATGCTCAATAAGTGACTTTTTTGATGTCAAGGAGCTAAAAACTCCACCCTCAGATCATGGTAACACCACCATTTTGTGAGCATGCACCCTATGAAGAGGCATGAGGCTTGACTACACTTGCGCAGATCATCAATTACCTCACTTCTCCTTACTTCCAGTCGTCTATTCCCACATCTCAGACCACCTTGCCCCCTTATCCCATAATTATCCCTGAGTCCTGTCGATGCAAAATAACCAATGACTGTTGCTATAGACAAGAGAAACAGGATGAGTTTACTTGAGCCAGAATGAGGATCATAATCCCAGAAGGGCTTAGAAACATTCCAAGGGGCATGGCTTTCAGTAAAGTCTTACATCTTTTTAGGACAAAGAAGATACATTAAACACACCCAGCAGAACTTTTCATCAAAATTTCAAAGAGGTATTTAGTTGCAAATCAACATGACCCTGATGCTGCGAAAGGGGGCTAACCTGGGCATTACCGATAGGGCATTTGGAACAACGATAGGGCGTTTGGGGCAACAGTCTGCATTCTTATCTTAAGAGAGTGCATTCTTTACTTTAGTGGATAAGCAGATGTACAATGTACCTTTGATAGGTCTTGGATCAGGCCTTTAGTTCAAGCCAAATCAGTTTTGAATTCAAATAATCACCCCGTATACCTCAATATGTGGAAATCTCTTGTCAGTGCCCATTCTCGAGGAGCCAGATCTGAGATTGATTCTTCCACCTCCTTGAGATAGGAACGAACCTAATGAGACAGGGCCATCTGCAAGGGAAGGCCAATAACCAATCAGCAAGCTAGGAGAATCAGATAGAGGCCACCAAGATCTACATTCTGTAGCCTTGGGATGTTCCTGGGCTTACACATTCACCCTAGCACCCAGGAGTTGGCTGAAGGTGACCCCAGCCCCATTACCATAGTAAAAATCACACCCAGGGGTGAAGAGCCAGGATGTTAATGATACATGCAATGCACGTGGTGGCATGGTGAACAACAGTGCAAGTGCAAGCAAAACCACGCCTCTACATGCCATGACAAGGCCCTTCTCCCCAGCCTTTGCCTAATATAAAGTCCCACAATCCCGCTCTCTAAAGAGCCTGTCACCTGCCTCTTTCCTGTCCACACTGGCTCCCCTGTGTCTCCCCGGTGCACAAACTAATAAACTTTTACTCTTCTACTCCCATTTGTTGTCTCTCTTGATTTCTATCCCTGGGGACAACAAGAACCCCAAGCCAGTAAAATCCTTGCTTGGCTGCCTTGTGATTAAACCTCTCTCTGCTGCAATTTCATCTCCGTGATTGGCTTTCTGGGTGATGGGCATAAACGAACCTGGTTCAGTGACACTGGGAGAGCGGCTCTACATCCCTTCCCACATACCTTGCCCTGTGCATCTCTTCCCTGTGATGAGGATTTTTAGGCTGCTTAACTTTAAAATGGTTTATGATGAGGATCTTTAGGCTGGTTACTTTTAAAACTGCAGATGAGAAGCAGGCTCCGAGGACTGGAATTTTGCTTGCCCTTTTGAGAGACATTTGCGTTTGTGAAGGAAGTGGGGATGACCTTGTAGGGACCTGAAATTGGCCACCCCAGGATGTGTCTCTTTGGCATCGGGACTGTTTGGGGCTGATTGCTTTTGACAACAGGGACAGGGAAGGAGGCTCTGGGGAATGGAACTTGCCCTTGTTGGGACACATTTACATTTGTAAGGTAAATCTCTATCTGTAAAAGGTGCCTCCCTCTCTGTACCAGGAAGAAGAAGGGAAATGACCTTGTCCCTAGAAACTCTTAATGGGGAAGGCAAGAACTTAAGTTGGTTGCTGTCTGGCAATCTCATGTAACTGATTTAGGGGGGTGGCTTCTAACCTTTCTAACCTTTACTTAATCCGATTTGATTCTTGTCTAAAAGTCATGGGATCACCCAATGACCAGACCCCACCTGCACTGATACCATTTTAACTTTTTTCATGTTCTTTCCTTTGTCTTGTAAAGAGATGAATCACATACCTATGCCTTAAATTTAGCTCTAACCCTCAACTTGGGGCAGCAGAAGCTCTGACTGCCCATGGGCCCTGTCCCCATGCTATTCCATACTATTCTCTAAATAAAAGAGCACTACTGCCAGATCTTGAGAGTCCAAAAAATCTTTCTTTCGACTCCTCGGCTCACCGACCCCACATCACCTGTGGCTATTCCTGAATTATACATTTTATAGCAAACCAGTAATCTAGTAAATAAAAGACCTGAGTTCTGCGAGTCTCTCTAGCAAGTTGATCAAACCTGAGGAGGGGGTGCTGGAAACCTTCAGTTTATAGCCAGTCGGTCAGAAGCCCAGGTGACAACATGGACTTGCCATTGGTGTATAAAGAGGAGGTGGGGGGTGGGGGGCAGTCTTGTAGGACTGAGCCTCTGGGGTCTACACTGACTCCAGGTAGATAAAGTCAGAATTGAGTCAAATTGTAGGACACCCAACTGGTATCACAGGATTGCTTGATGTGGGAAAACCTGCCACACGTTTAGTAACCAGAAGTATCAGAAGTGAAGTAGTGTCAGAGTATTGAGAGTAGAGAAAACACACAGGAGACACACAGGAAGAGTTTTCCTTAACAGTGTGGAAATAATTCTATCAGGATTTAAAATCTTGCCAGAAAACTTACTAGTTGTAAGATCATCAGTTAGGTTCAAAAGGTGATCTGATGTACCACCACCATCCGCAGTGATTCCAAATAGACACACAGGGGATAGCTTTGGGAAAAACTGGAAAGTATTTCTGGGACTCCTATCACATACATGTTAGACCGCTTGTCTTTTAAATTCTCCAACTGAGGTATTATGAGTAGAATTCAATCAGCCCCCGGGGCCAGTCCTGTCCTTGCCACGTCTGTGTGATTGTGGATGAGATTAACTCCTGACTTCAGTTTATTTATCTCTAATTGACTTAAGTTAATTCATCTCTGAGATGGGAATAATAAAACTTTACCACATTGTGTGGCTGTGAGAACAAAATAAAACAGTGCATGAGAAAGTACATTATTAACTGTACAGTTCCCACAAAGGCAAGAATTCTGAGTATTATTGTATGAAACAAGCAAAGGTCAAAAACCCTATACAAAAGTTTTAGCTCTGGCAAATATAATCTTGATATTAAGAATTAAGATAACCACACATGCTTATAATGGGTGGCACTATGCTAAGAACTCTACTCTTTCTTAGCACTCTTTTAGACTTTTTAGAGTCCTCATAATGACCTAATTAGGTAGTTCTTTTCATCATTCCAGTTTTACTGAGAATGCACGGAACTTAGCCTGGCTCACACAGCTAGGAAGTGGTGGAATGAGGATCTGCATCCAACTCTATATGATTCCAAATCCTGTCTGCGTTTAAATATTTTGCTATATTGTCTCCTTGGGTTTCATTTGAATTTAAGCTTTATGTTGGGGAGGTGTTCACATCATAATATGATCCTTCACAAGATAAATCTTGAACGGTAGTCCCACTTAACACTGGCTAAGACAAAAGCTTAGTCCGTAAACTCTATACCCAAGAGTAAAAGAGTAAAAGTGAAAGGTAGCTCTGACCACAGAAAGCCTGGCTAGGATCTGAGACCCAGAAGATGTGAGACAAGCAGAAAATTCAGGGACAGACGCCCATTGCTGCACATTCCGGCTGATTATAAGTAATCTAAAAGCAATGACTATGCCATTTAATGCATCGAAGTATATTTACAGACAGACTTACTGGCCCACCCTGAATGTCGTCAGGGAAAATGGAGTTTCAAGGAGCAGAGGCCCATTAGCGGCCAGGGAGCATGTCCCCAAAGCCAGCAGCCAGCCAGGAACAGATTGGTGAAGGCGGGGAGGGAAGAGCTTGCCCCCTCCCAGGAAGCACACGGAGGCTCTGACAGCACGCCAAAAGAAAAACAACAGGATTCTAGGGACCACCAAGGAGGGAGGTGGAGGTAGTCAACTAGCACTAACCTTCCCAAGTGGGGAGAAACAGATTTTTCAGTTTACACACTCATTCTTCAGCCTGCAGCCCAGAGAGATGCTTGAGCAACTCAGTTTCTGTCTCCGGGAGCAACACAGCAGTACAGAAGAACTAAACTTACGGCTCTGGGGGTAACACTGGGCCTCTTTGTCATAGTATATCACACGTGTCCTCCCAGCCACCCTGAGAAGTAAGTAGGGCAGCTGCTTTTCCCATGTTAATCTATCAGTCAGCAAATCTTCTATGCATTCCAATTGAGCCGCCGCCACGTTGGTGTCGTGCAGTGGTTCTCATACTCTGGTGTGCATGAGAGTCACCTGACAGCTTGTTAAAACATTGTTGGGCTCCCCCCAGCATATCTGATTCAGTAGATTGAGGTAGGGCCTGAGAATTTGCATTTCTCTCAAGTTCCCAGGGATGCTGATGCTGCTGGTCTGGAGACCACACTTTCAGAATCACTGCTGTAGTAGCTATTATTTTGCACTGCCCAGATCGCCTGTGGGACAGAAGGACTTATTCTTCCAGCTTATGGGGAGGCTGCTGGCTACAGCTGTTGTCCCTCAGCTGTCAGCCCCTCTGGGAATTGCCCACAGCTGAGGAGAGCCTCCTGGCCTAAGGTCATGCTCCTTCCCAGACTGATAGATACAGGGGTGTAAAAGGGCCCCTCACCCCAGAGTGAAGACTCAGAAGGGCCATCTCAGGGTCAGAGTCCCTGAGGGGTTGACTATGGCCCTTGCCATGGCTGTACTGCAGCTCAAATTTCCCTTTGCTTACTTCTCTGGCCATAGAGGAGCTGCCTTTGACCACTATCAGGAAAGAATAAAAAACTGAGCTTGGTTCATGGATAGGTTTGCTTGGTGGGAGGGAGCAAGACAAAAATCAAGCATAGCTGCAAGACTCCCATTCAGGGTTACCTTGAAACACAGTGGCGAGGGGAAATCGGCCCAATGGGCAGAGTCCATCGAGGAGCAAATCACACAGGCAAGCCCCAAGTCAGTGGGGGCAGGGCTATAGACTCTGCTTCTGTGGGAGGAACTCAAAGCTACAGAGCAGAGACAGGGGCATGGTTTTGTTATGGGAAAGTAGTGAAGAATTGGGAACAATAACGCAATCTATCGCAGGTCAGGTGGACAGTACAGATACATAGACATTTTTAATAGAGTATAGAAAGCATGATAATGTGGATTTATAGAGGATATTATAGGGGCACAAGGAAAGCACTTCTACCCCCAATCTGGAATGGACAGCAGGATGAGGAAAGCTTCTGGCAGGAAGTCATGCCTGAAATAAAAGAACAGGATAACTCCACACAAATCAAGCTGGAGGATGGAGATCTGGGGAGGGTCAGAGATGAGGTTGGAGAAATAGGGAGATGATTAGGTCATAGTATAGGGTGAAAGCCTTAACAAGGAATTAGAAAATTTTTGGAAGGATATTAAGGGGTGTTAAGCAAGGTCCGTGATCAGATACAAGTTTTAAAATAATTATTCTGACAGCAAGGTGGGGGATGGTTTGGAGAGAAAAGACTGGTGAGGAAACAGAGAAATGAATTTGCAAGCCCTAGAAATGGTCCAGGCAAGAGATGGTGAGAGCAGTAGACCGTCACCCTTAAGGACTCAGGCTTCCTGAGACAGACTGTGTCTGAATCCTGGCTCTGCCATCAAGGGTGTGGGACCGTGGAAAAGTTGTCTGGCCTCACTAAACTTTGGTTTCCTCACCTGTAAAATGAATATAATAACAGGACATAGCGATAGTGTTTTTTGTGAGGATTAAATCAGAAAAATGCCTAGAAGGGGATTAGTTCAGCGTGTGGAGCTAACAAGCCCTCAAGTGTCAACAGGTATTATTATTCCTGGAGGGCGTGAACTAGTGTGGAAGTAGAGGGCTTGAGATGAGGGAAATTGCCACCTGCCTTGAAGGTACCTGAAGTATAGGAAAAGTGGGCTAAAGGATGGCATGAGCCTGACAATTAGCTTTTGTGTGTGTGCATGTATGTGCCTGTGTGAGGAAGATTGGCCCTGAGCTAACATCTGTTGCCAATCTTCCTCTTTTTACTTAAGAAGACTGTCCCTAAGCTAACAGCTGTGCCAATCTTCCTTTACTTTGCGTGTGGGATGCCTCCACAGCATGGCTGATGAGTGGAGTGGGTCTACCCCTGAGTCTGAACCTGTGAACCTGGGCCACTAAGCAAAGCAGAGCACGTACAACTTTAACCACTTGGCCACGAGGCTGGCCCCTACAATTAGCTTTTTTGATTGTTATGTAAGTGCCTGACAGCAAGCTTTTGATTGCTAAGCATCCTCTTCAAAGACATCTTGAATAAACGCATCACCAGCTACAAAACCAGATAAAGAGCCAGGCTGCCCCATTCATGAAGTTCTCTTTTTTCAGAGAACTCTGGGTGACTTAGATAACTGACCATTTGGCCCCTTGCTTTTCCCACCCATGCTTTAATTCCCACTCTTATGTTTTAAATTCACTGATGAAGAGTGAGCCTGCCAAACCCTAGGCACCCCACCCTCTCTCTCTGTCTCTCTCTCTCTCTCCCCCTCTCCCCATGACCTTGCTGTGTGGCCCGGGGCATGCTGTGTATCCTTCAGGACTTGTGAGTAATAAACCTTGTCTTTTCAAAGTTCCCTGATGGTTGTTGCTGAGGTGTGTCTTGCAATCATAGTAAGAACCACAAGGGCCAGTCCACCTACAACATTGGCTCCAGTCAGGGAAATGTCAGTGGGGGCTGGCTTGCCACCAATAGTACTGGTATGGGCCCAAGTGAGTGCCCAGGCATTTCTAGCCCATAGCCTGACTCTTGGTAGGCTGAGACTGACACAAAACAGTGAGTAGGGAGGTGCAGCTGGTTCAGACCCATAACTTGGCTCTGTTTTTAGGAGCATCCATTCCCTGACTCAGTAAATATATCCCGAGCATTTACTCTGTCCATGCAGTGGGATGTAGCCATGACATGTACATGAACACAATACTCTCAGTGCTAAGTGATCTCTTCTCAAGGACTGTGGTCTTGTAAAGTCACTCTAGGCTGAGAGCACTGATGTTGCAATGTCTTCATTTCCATTCTGTGGGAACTTTACTATCCCGATTCATGTCTTCTGGACAGTTAACACAGAAAAGTTAATGTAAACAAATATATTTCTTCCTCCTTTAAAGATTACCTGTGAGAGGGTTGTAACTATCCAAGGATGTAAAGGTATTGCTTGGAATTCAAAGCCTTTCAGCTGTTTGTACTGAAAGATTCTTCAAATCTTAAAAGCAACTGTGGAAGTCATTCCAAGTGTAGGGGAGGAAGACATTTCCTCTCCCCAAATGTGGGTTTGTCTGGCTGGAGAACGAATTAAATTCACATAAGACAGAATAGCAAGAGAAAATTAAACAAAGCTTTATGAGGAACCATGGCCCAGGGCCTTTCTTCCCGAAGGAAGAAAGGGCACCCAAGAAGTTGGGTGCACAGAGTGGTTATATACCCCCAAACAGGGTGTTTCACATGTGATTGAAATGTCCCTCCCACAATAGTCACAAGATTGCCCTGTCGGCACAGCACTTGATGGACACAGCAGATAGTGGGTCTGCTATCTCAGTGGGTGTAGCAGGAGGCAAGTCTATTGTCTTGAGTTGGGTGGTCACAGGTGAGCGCAGCAATCAGTTCCTAGCCTAAGGAAAGATGCTTAATCCTCAAAGAAATGCCAACGTTGGGAGGGGGAGGGAAGTCAGTTACAGGAGGTTACCAGACAAGCACAGTAAACAAAATGCAGATTTAAGTCCTTGCCTTCCCCATTGATTAAGAGTTTCTAGAGATATCTTTACAGATGGAGAGTTCCTTTACAATGTAAATGTCTCTTACAAAGGGTAAGTAGATTCTACTTTTCAGTTGCTTTCCTGTCTGCAAAGAAACCAGCCTCAAATAATCCTCATGCCAAAGAGACATATCTTGGGGTGGCCAATTCCAGGTCCCCACACAAGTAAGTGACGTGCTATTGATCTACATGTGTTTGCAAAGTCCAATTAGTTTAATATTCTTCATTGTTCACTCAGTGTAATTTCAAGTGGTTTTTGCTCGCTGTACAGGCAGGTAGATTGTTGTTTCTTGGCTGTTGGGATTTATAGAAAATAAATAGGCTGACACGGTCTACAGCAAAACTGTTCTTATGTTAGGAGGGTTTCTTATTATACTTCTGCATATTTGGTTCTGTAATCTTTCCTCTGGAGCCAGGTGTCACTCTCTCTGCTGAGTTGGGTTGCTCATGTGCACTACAGGAATCCATGTGATGTTAATGATATCAAATTTAATTGTACGCACTAAAGCCCTTCAATTACCATGTTACTTGCTGGTGACAATACATTATTGTTACAACAATTCTGTAACCAGTAAGCTGGTTGGAAATGTGGAAAACAGATTAAATCTACACACTGGACTCAGCTTTCCTTCCTGGTGAGGGAGGAGCTTGGGAGACTAGGGTCACGTAGGAACTTCTTTCGCCTCTTCGCACACCGTTCTCTCTGTCCACATGGTCATCACAGCCTCCTGTCCAGCTTTTTGAATCCTGCCTACCCTCAAAGGACAGCTCTAGTCCCATCAGCCCTGTGCAGACTTCTGTGCTTCATTCTCCTTCTACAACACCATCTGTCTGTTAGACTGTGTCTGCGTTAGAGAGGGGAAGGCATGGAGGCAGGGCTCAAGGCCAGTGTGAAATAAAGACCAACCAAATGAGAACAGGCAAAGGCTATTGATTCTGAGTTTGCTGTAGCAAAGGGGTCAGCCTCCATCACTTGCATTTTGGCAGAGACACAAAAGCAGCAGAAGAGTGGGGAAGCTTTGGAATGGAAAACGGAAGGCTCCAGGTGTGCCCTGGATTGGAGGCTGTTGGCATGCGGAAGCTGTAGGTGGGCTAATTAGGAGCGGGGCATCTTAGTGATTTGTAGGGTACATATTTGGCTTTCTTTGATTAGTCCTAAGTTGGAAGTAGGGAGAAAGACTAGGGAAGCTGTTAGTTATGGATCAAGTCCTGGCTGTTTGGGGGCCATTACAGAGGTTACTGTAAGCTTCCTGGACTGTTGCTAGAGAGAGTGGTCTGAAGTCCTATAAGTCTGACTTACAATAGCAGCCCGGCTTCCTGGGCTGCTTACTGCGGATTGTGGGTTGGTTCCTTCGACCGGTTGCTGCAGATTGTGGGGCAGAATTCTGTTTGTACATATGGTCTTGCCATTGTCCATTTGTATATTTAGTCTCTCACCAGGCAGAAAGCTCATGTAATGGTCCAAGTGTGTTCCTGAGGTCAGTGGGGTTAGAGAGGAAGGAATGAAAGGACAGGATTTGGTAACAGGTAGGGGTGAGGGAAGACTTCAAAGACCAGAACAGTAATTAAAACTCTACTGCTACCAGACTGCCTGGATGTAAATCCCAGCTCTGTCACTCACCTATTGAACATGAGGATAATAACAGTACCTGTCTCATAGTGTACCAGTATTTGTTAAACATAAATTAAATTATTTATTATTTGTAAAGTGATTAGAACAGTTCCTAACCCAAAGTAAGTGTTAGCTATTCTTATTACTCCAGGAAAAAGATGATGTCCTTAGTTGACAACCTATTAGGAGGAAGAGCAGGCTTTGAAGCAAACCTTGGACCTCCAGGTGGTGCTCAGGAGCAAGATTGGTTTTTCCCTTGACCTTGTGTTCTACCAAGGGCGCCACAGTGTGTGCACTTGCTAAGGACTGAATGTTTGCGTCCCCTTAAAATTCATATGCTGAAGCCCTCATCTCCAGTGCGACAGTATTTGGAGGAGGGGCCTTCCGGGGATAATTAGGCTTAGATGAGGTCATGAGGGTGGGGTCCCCATGGTGGGATCAGTGCTCTCATAGCAGGGACCAGAGAGCTGGATTTCTCTCTCCCCACGAATACACGCACCAAGGTAAGGCCATGTGAGAACAGAACAAGAGGATGGCTATCTGCAAACCAGGACCTGGGTTCTCGACAGACATCGTGATCTGCCAGCACGGTGATCTTGGACTTCTCAGCCTCCAGAACTGTGAGACATAAGTGTTGTTTAAGTCACCCAGTGTATGGTATTTTGTTATAGCAGCCTGAACTAAGACAGCGTTTCCTCCTGTTGCGGTTAAGCCACCTCCTAATTTGTAATGATTACTATAGGGTCTGGGCTCTTTTTTTTTCCTTCCCCTAAGGAATTACCAACACTGTCTCTCAGGCAAACAGCATTTATTGGTCTGAAAAATTAATTTACCAGAGTGATGAGTACAATGTAAAATGAGTGAAAAAATAAAAAGATTGACAATTTTAGTCATAAACATATTTCACATGTGTTTAGTGCTTTATCGCTTACAAATCATTTTCTGTTGATAGTGATCTCAGGCAAATAAAAATAGTTATTCTTGACTGATAAGGAATGCAGGGCATGGATACTAAATTACAAATTCATTCAACTCCCTCTGATACCCGGCTTTCAGTTAATTAGCCTCCCAGCACTCTAAATTTACACTGTTGTTCCCAACTCCTGTTCCCAGGTAGAAACTGATTTAGTTTCCAAGTAAGACTCGTAAGCATATATTAATGCTAACGAGTTATTTACTAACCTTGAATCTTATGAAAACATTTTGTCTAACCTATATTTATTTGTTTACATAAGGTCTACTTTAAAATCTTTCCATTGATGAAGTGAGAGGCAAGGAATCTGTGTAAACATGTACTTTCTTAAAGTACCATGTTCTATCCTTCGACCATTTTACTGCAGATAAGGAAAAGAAAATGATGCAGTAAAACTCAAGGAGAATCTTAAAATTCAAACCCCTTTTTATCCATGTGAATTGAGTCTTTTATATAAAAGAAATTCAAGAAGCCTGACAATTTATTCTATGCATACAAGGATGAACCGTCATCCATGGGACCAATAGCCTTGCTCAGAAGATAAACAAACATTCGATGCTGGCTGAATTGTCATTAATTTTCCCAACAGTCATAAACATACATTAAAGAGGTAATGAGCAGGAATTTGTTTTACTGTCATTACGTGAAACAAGAAAAATGGACCACTTAAAAAGGAGTTTAAATATCTACTGGATAAAGCCCCAAATAGGCTCTGCTTTTCCTTTGGAATTTCTGTGTTAGGCTAAAGAACACATAGCAATTAAACATTCAGTTTGCTTTACTACTGACAAAAGGGAAGCAAGCAAAATTCTAGAATCCTGGTGATTTAATACATCGCAGAAATGCATCATGTTTGTATATTTCTTAAAAAAGAACTCAACGCAACTGTGGTTTGAAATGCCTCATTTTCCAGAATTTTAGCCAATAACACGGTCAACTTGCCAGGCTGTTTCACCAAAGGAGTTTGACACCCTAGGTCTCTGCGCCCTTACCCAGCCATTTGCAGCTGCTGCTTCTATGATTAAAACCATTCGGCAAGGATGCCTTCCTAATTAAAAAGAAACTTCCTGTCGAATGAGTTATTCTCTTTTCATTTACAAATGTGACAAAATCCTTAGATGTTAGCCTGTATGTGCAGGTATCTTAATAACAAGGCAAATAAATGTTGGTGGAATCACTAGCTGATTATTTCAGGGCTACCAGTGGAATGAGCTGGTTGCGGATGGATTTAAATTTAATAGTCAGGATGCCTTACTTTGCTTAACAAAAAGAAAAACACTGGGGCCAGCCAGTGGTGCAGCGGTTAAGTGTGCAGGTTCCCCTTCAGCAGCCTGGGGTTCACCAGTTCAGATCCTGGGTGCGGACGTGGCACCACTTGGCAAACCATGCTGTAGTAGGCGTCCCACATATAAAGTAGAGGAAGATAGGCGTAGATGTTAGCTCAGGGCCGGTCTTCCTCAGCGAAAAGAAGAGGATTGGCAACAGTTAACTCAGGGCTAATCTTCCTCAAAAGAAAAAGAAAAACACCAATTTTGATGGAGTTGCTAACTCTGGCTGTAAAGAATAGCTTAGCTTTGTCACCCTTTGGTATTTTGCCCCAAATTTATAATGTGTGCCCTTTTGTTTCAAAAGATGGCTTGTCGTATCCATACTCACCCACATCTTTGATTAAACCCAGTAGATATTTGCAATTCTCCAAGACTCACAACACTTTCTTCTTCATATGTTTCCAGACTTAGTTCTTTCTTTTCTTGTGAACTTTCTTCTGCAGTCTGTCTTTTGGCCCACAGTGGATGAGAGGAGAAAGAACTGGAGATAAGACTCAGGCAAGTCTACTTTGTGAGTTATGGACTGAACATGTGTGTCCTTTTGAAATGTGTATGTTGAAATGCTAAGCTCCTAGGTGATGGCTTTAGGAGATGGCGCCCCCACTGTCATGAGAGTGAGCCCTCATGAACGGGATTAGTGGCCCTACAAAAGAGGCTTCAGAGAGACCCCTTGTCCCTTCCCTCTGCCATGGGAGGTTACAGCAAAAAGACAGCAGTCTAGGGCTCTCACCAGATGCTGAATTTGCTAAATCTGCTGGCACCTTGGTCTTGGACCTCCCAGCCTCCAGAACTGTGAGAAATAAATGTTTGCTGTTTGTAAGCCACCCAGTCTCTGGTATTTTGTTATAGCAGCTCAGATGGACCAAGACAGGGGTTGAGAAGAGCTCTGGTAAGGATAGAATGGAGGCAGTTGACACTGTTGTCTTCAGTAAGTTGCCTGGGCTGCTTGAATTTTGCATTCTCAGTCTCTCCAGCTTCAGGATTCCAGGCAAATGACAGAGACTGTCATATACAGGAAGTCCTACCTGGGCACACTGGAGTTTAGCGAGTGTGCACAGCTTTACTAGGCTTTCTAGAAGACGTGTTCAACCAAGCTTGAATTCAACAGCAGAAGTTTCTGATATACTCTGAAGGCCAATTGAAATTTAGAACATTTAAGCTTCATGAAAGTGATAGCATAGGACTTGATTCTACCAAATGAATGCTGATAACCGATAGTAGCTCTGATTGTTAAGTTTTGTGAGTCACGGAGCTGAGCTTCCACCTAAATGTATTTTTTCATTGATGACTGTTGTTTTACAGATACATAGTGTGTGTGTGTGCACACGCGTGATTCAAAAGAATAATATTCAACCTCATCCAGGGTCCTTTGCCATAAAGGAAGGGCTAAAAATGGTCAATAATCAGGGTAAATGATAGGGGCTGTGGATTAGTGAAATTAGTGGATTAGTGACCAGCATTTTATTCTGCCATATCAGTAAATAACAGCTCAGTGCAAATACCCTTCTCTTGCTTTAGAAGAGGAAGCTTGCTTAGGTAGCAAGCAAGAACCAAGACTCTGTGACAGTGTGACAAAGTGGTGACAGAGGCTCTCTACACAGCAGACCAGAGTTTGAATGTCACCATGGTCTCATATTAGCTGTGGATCCTTGGGCCAATAACTTAACCTTACCTTGCTTTAGTTTTCTTATCTCACGTGGAAAATGGGGATATGAAAATACCTATCTTTAAGATAGTGCTGAGTATTAAATGAGATATTACTGCGTTAAGTAAACAACCAACAGATATTTGTTTTTAAAAAGTGGATTCCAATCCTTATGTTCTAGAAAGCATCTATTTTATAAACAGCTTGTAATTATTGCATCTTCTCGTGATGGGCAGTATGGGTTGGAGAGTGCCCCACACCTGCTATGAAGGTGGCATGTGAGACCCAGTGGAGGAGTTGGAATTTGGAGGCTGAGCATTATTCGTGCATGGATATTATTTCCCAGAGAGCAGCAAGCCAGGCAGCAGCTGGCTGATTCCTTAGCTTCCCTGGAAAAGGAGAAAAGTACAAAGGGTGGTTTTTGCGTCAGTTTTCTGGCAGAAAGACCTCACCAGGAATGTCACAGGCATGGAGAATCAAGCGGATCAAAGCCCAATAAAACGTTAGGCCACCCAACTTTCTTCCAACTGGCTTATCAGTGCTGGCATAATGAGTCAGTCCAACTGATGATAATGTCTCCCTTCCTGAGTTGTAAACTACGCTGAATGCTATATTCTACTCTCAGGCTCTTCAACCTGCAGCAGCTTTTAGGGCTTTCCAAATACTTTAAAAATGTTAATTGACTAATTGCTTTTACTTATTATCTTTCTGAGCAGTCTTGAAGTCAAATAGCAAAGGTGGAAATAGCACAGTCAGTAAATTTGTGGCAGAGAGAGGAACATGGTTTGCTTCCGGGTCATTTCTGGCAAGCACCAAAGCCTGCCTCCTGGGAGAAGAGAGCAAGTCTGCTCTCCTATCTGGACAACGAGAAGAAGGCATTTAGACCACTTGGTAACAGTGCTTTCAGCGGGCACACACACTCCCGCTTGCCGCTCTGGAGACTCATAACTCATCTGTGTTATTTGTTCATGGAAAAACTAAGCACAAAGAGACAGGAGACATATCACAGGGACATGGATAAATACGCCTAATTATAGACTGAGCTAATAGCGTGACATGATTGCTGTTTCTGAAAATGATCAGACAGCCAGCAAAAGCTCTCCTGTCACCGGCCTCACCCGTCTGTTAGCAGACAGGGCCCTGCAAAGAGCACTCACTGCCATGACGCTCTCCTCAGCTGGGTGTGCGGCTCCATGTGTCCATGTCTTTCCTTTTGCGTTGCTCATGAACATGAGTTCCAGATTTCCGATCGCTTCTCTCATTTATGAATTGCACGTGGCTGCTGGCATCCTCATGCTTTCCCGGGTGCTGTTGAGGTTTCTGAGTTTACTTAGTCAACAGCTAAAACCCAGGTGGACACAGGCTGAAGGCAGAGCCCCATATATCTGAAACCCTCACTCACTCTGCATGGAGAACTTGCAAATCTGCTCAGCAGCACCTCCAGCCACAGGGAAACCTCTTTGTCTTTTATTTGTTTGACTCTCACAGTTCATTTAGATCAAATCAAACATGAGCTCATGCCGAAATTCCCTGTGTATAGTGATTACCAAGTGAACATTTACTTATCTTCTTTCTGAATTTTATTTTACAGCACTGGGACCAATGATGAGATTTTCCTCTTCTATTTACAAAGCACCAAACCTGCCCAGATAAAAAAGCAAAGGATTTTGGTGCTTGATCTGAGACCTGGTATGTGTGGTGGGTGTACATGGCATATAGGATTTTTCACAAACGTGAAATTGGTTCTCAGCCTCTGGTTGTGTTTATTTGGGAAAGAGGCTCACTTGAAATATTTAGGGATGATTTTGAAAACAAATATGGAGCAGATGGAATGGAGTCAGAGCAGAGGCTACATCTGTAACAGGGACAGTATTTAAAAATTGTGAATGTGCTATCTTTTTGCCTACTTGAGTTCTTCACCTTCATCTTGGTTGGCCCAAGGTGTCTCTCTGTTTCTGTGCAGAGAAGGGCAGGGTTTGAGAAATATTACAGAAAGATTGCAGAGAGAAAGCTGGAGGTGACATTTAACTGCTCCCATGCAAATTAGGATTTTACAACAGAGCCATCGCCCTGAAAACCGGGTGGCTGTCCTGATAGAAAATTTGTGAAATGCCTTTACAAGTTCACTCCCACTCACCTGTAGTACATCAGTGCTGTGCCTCAAAGACTCATATTATGGGGCTTTTCTCTGGTGAGAAGATGGCCCTTCCGTCTTTGACAGCAAAGCCAGGAGGCCTGATAATTGGTGACATAAAACCTTCTCAGGGTTTGGACTTGGAGAGGGGCACGTGCCCCAGATAAGAGATGATACTGTTGACAGCTCCAGAAAGATGACCTCTTAGGATGTCCCTATGTCAGCAACAACTGACTCAGGCCACAGAGTCAGAAAGAACAGAACCTTAGGGTTTGGGCTTCCCAGGCTGCTTCCAGCACCCGTGGACCATGGGTGCTGAGTTGATGGTCAGTGGATCTGCCAATCAGCATGCCATGGCTGCAAAGTAACCCTGCAGCACAGTCTGGGCTGGACCAGAGATGTAGCAGACACTCAGTGGTCTGCAGATAGCTGGAGTCAAGGAGAGGTTGCCTTATCCAGGGAGTGCTTCTGGGCATTAACCAAGCTAAGAGAGGCCATGTCGTGAGCTAAATCAGCCAGTCTGGGGGCCAGCGGTGCCCACGAGGGACAGGAACATCACTCTGGAGACTGCAGACACCAGCCAGCACATGCTGAAGGACTGCACAAGGTCAGAGGGTCTCTTCTTTCCAGTGTTTGGGGAAGGAGTAAGACCCTCTCTTATGCACAACTGGACTCTTTGCCTGGGAGAGAAGCCAGGAAAGGTGGAGGGTGAGGGCTATCTAACGGACTAAGAATTTTTTTCCTAAAGTGCCTGAACATTAGCTGAGGGGACGCACATACACACACAAAGGATCAGATTAAATTTGAACTGGGGTTGGATATTTAGTTCACAGTGTCCTTACTACCTAGTGGGTAGAGGCTTGGGAGAAATGCGAGTTCAGAGTTCTGCTAAAGGGTTTGGCAAACAGGCAGAATTATGCTCCTCATTTGCAAAAAAGATGCCACTATCTCTGGGACATGCTGGGATATGCTTCCCTTTGGTCCAATTCTAGTGCCTCTGAAAGTGACTTGCTCTTTGTTTCTTTACTTTTCATCCTTTCTTCAAATTTTATTTACTTTCTTACTTTTGACCATTCATCCTGAATCTCTTCAAGGAAAAAGAAAGTTCATATTTAGCCAAACATAAGCTGCCCTATAAATGACCCAGGATGCTTTACGACTTTAGACCTGAGTTTGTAATCATTCGGGCTGCAATTGGTTTGCTCAGAAGAAGCTTCTGGCTGAGTTTATTTGGAAAAGAGGCTCTCTTAAAGTTTCTAGGGATGATTTTTTATAAAAACATGGAATATGTGAAATGAGTGCTCCCTCACGGGGCTTCCACAACCAACCTCATGTGGTCTGTTGAAAGATGACAGTGACACGTTTCTCTGATGCTCAGAGCATGATCTTGGGGTCCTGAGGGTCCTGGTTCTCAGATACCCCATCCATTAGAGGGAGGCATTTACTCAGTTCCAATCACAGGGACCTTGGTTTGATTATTAGCTCCTGATCTCTTGCACCGAGGTCGTTAAATGAGACAAGGTACATAGAATTAAAACTTCCTCAAATGGAAGCTGTTATTATCAAGATCTTCATTTTTTATGTGGTAACTGAGTACTAATGAAAGGTAATTTGAGTCTTACTCAAACAGCAAGTGTTGAAACAAGCAGATTTCTCTAGCCAACTTGCTTGTAGGGCATCCATTCTGTACTAGGGTATTCGGGGTCCCAGGCTCAGAAGTCCAGGAAAATGGCAGACTTCATGTCCACATGTGAGACAAAGTGATGACAAAAAGAGTCATAATTACTAGTGTTTATTGACTATTTAGTATGTGTGAGGCAGTGTGTAAGCACTTCATAAGAACTATCTCATTTAATCTTCAGAGTGATCCCATGAGTCAGGTACTGTTTATCATTTCTATTTTATAAATTAGAAAACACAGATTTGGAGATATCAAATAACTTGCTCAGGATCAGCGCCAGGAAGTGGCAACGCTGCACAAAATGTTAGGGGACAAGAGTCAGGTGACGACTGAGCCTGACACCCAAGCAGTCAACAATCCCAGGAAAGTCAAGAAACAGTCTTCTGTATCCTGTTGGCAGGCAGTCTGTTGTTGTTTTCCTTTCTCCCTCTACTATGCTATGTGCAACAGGACCCTCCATTTCACTCCACTACAACTTAGATGTGCAGAGAAAACCAATGTCTTTATTGTGTCTACAATCTGGTTTTCCCACTGGTGAGCAAAAGACACAATTAACTAAGAGTCCCAACCAGAAAAGCCTTTATGAATAAGATGTAGATTGGGCAAAAGGATGGGAGAAGGTGGATTTGGAAGGGCCCAGTGGAGGGCAGAAGGACTTCTGAGCTGCCGGAGAAAAACTTATGAATCCTTTATCCTGCTAAGGAGAAGGAGAGGACCCTACAGAACGGATGACGGCCAGAGAGAGAAGAGTGACAGACGGAAGAGCTTCTCTCCCGTGATCTGAGGATGCCCGCGTGTATGTGTTTGTGCTGTGAGTCCAGGCTCTGCAACCGCAGAGAGGAGCCACCCAGGAGGGAAGGAGGGTATAGGATAGTTTCTATCATTTCTGTAAATAACCACTCACATTTATATATCACTTTACAGTCTATAATATGCTTTTATATACATAATCTCACCAGATACCTCAGCAATAATTGTTCCAACCCATAGGTCATTTTTCTTTGTGGCACTAGTGGGAAGCAATTAGCATGTGTATGAAACCAAGACTGTTTACACTTCATGCTTCAAAGCTAATCATCTCCCAGTAGTTTTATTTGTTCATTTGTTTTTATGTAAACTGTTCACTGTGAGTAGAATTGCAGACAACAAAGGTTGCAAGCATATACAAATGTCCTCAAATGCTTTAAAATGCTGGTACTCATCCTCCTTCCCTTGGCCCCACCTGAGACAGCACTTACACAAGCCAAAGCTTCAGATGAGTCGCAAGCCCTTGCTTATCACATCATTCCCTCTTACAAGGGAAGCACAAACAGACCCGAGGAAAGAGCTCGCTCACTGTTCCTCCAGGCTGTTTACAAATTCTAACAGGTTTGGGTCATGGATGATATTGGGGAGCAGTAACATATGCTATTTTGCAGAGAGTGGTGACAGTTAACCGCCATCTTTCCACACATGGATCACCCAGATGGTGAGGATCATGCTTCACATCCATCTGCTGGATCCCCCTGAGGTCAGGGAAGTGTGGTTCTCCTTCCAGCCCCACCCCTCCACCCCAAACCAGCCTGGAAGATTATCTTTGGTTTTCAGTTACCCGCTAAAATGCTTCCTTCCTTGGGAATTGATTGCTTGTATCTCCCCCACCCCTCACCTCATATCAGATTAACGACAAGGCAGTAAAAGATGTGAAACAGTGATTATTTTACTGAGATTCAAAGGGAACAACATACACAGAGCACCACTTCATTTAAATTGGCCGATTTCCACAGGGCTTCATTTGTCAAATGTTGGCGTGGATCCAGTTGGCTGACAGTGTGGGCCAAGTTCCAAGCATGGTTGGCTGGTGGCAGCGGCATAATCCAGAGGTGGCTCCAGCTGTGCCTGACTGCAGCACTTCCTGCTGGGGCAGACCATGGCCGTTCAGAGAGCAGGTGGGCCCTTCGTGGGACCAAACACAAAGCTGCCTTTCCCACTTTTTCCAAATTCTCCCATGAATCCAGTTTTAGGGGTTCTCCCACCCTCATGAGCAATTGTCCTGATTGATGTTTAAAAAAATATATCTGCAAATGTCTGTCTGTCTTTCTATATGAGTACATATGCATAAATGTAAGTAGGAATCTAAAAATATTCTTGTCAAAAGTGAGACTCTGAGCCATAATTAAAATCTCATTTTAAAAATTGTTGGTGCTGTTATCCTCTTTTGGTTCCTAGTGTTGACAAAAATAATCCATAACCAATCTATAAATGAAAATTTGGGTGAGTTTATTCTGAGCTAAAATCTGAGGACCATGGTCCGGAGCTTTTCTTCCCAAAGGAAGAAAGGGCACCAAAGAAGTGGGGTGCACAGAGTGGTTATATACCCCCAAACAGGATGTTTCACATATGATTGAAATGTCCTTTTACAATAGTCGCGAGACTGCTCTGTCGGCACAGCGATTGATGGAAACAGCAGGTAGGTCTGCTGTCTTGGTGGACACAGGAGGGTGGCAGGTCTGTCATCTCGAGCTGGGTGGTCACAGGTGAGCTGGGTGGTCAAAGGTGAGCACAGCAATCAGTTTCTAGTCTAAGGAAAGATGCTTATCCTTAAGGAAATGCCAATGTGGGAGGAATTTGCACCTTTATCTTAAGGCCATTTGTTCTTGCCATAGTAAATGTTTAAAGCAGATATACAATGCATGCTCGATGGCCATGTGTCAGGCCCTTTTGGAAAAACAAAGTCAGGCCGAATTAGGTTTACACCAAATGGCTTCCTCATATACTCCAATATATCCTGTTGCTTGCCGTTTCTGTTTGTCACTAGCAAATGAAATATTTGCTCTTCTTACCTTTGCCCATTGCCACTTGAGCAAACACCTGGCTCTTCCCAGGGAACCAGAAAGATAGCCTCTTGGACTCACATCTGTAAGAGGCAAGCTTTTCTCAGAAGGCAGGTAGAGGGGCTGGAGGAAAGTAATTTTAAAGCAAAACTGTTCATGCAAAATACTTTGAATTTGTATTGGGAGGTGGCACCTAACCACTAGATCTAGAAGTTCGTTTATCGTGTGTTTATTCATTCATTCACTCAATGCATGTTTATTGAGAGCCTGCTCTGGATTACCTCTGAGGACGTGGACAAATCAAAGCAAGACTTCTCCCCCCAAGGAACTTATGATACATGGAGGAAGGATCCCCAATACCACCTTAAATCACCCACTTGGTGATTTTCAGAGAATTTTCACATCCCTTGTCCTCTTTGATGTCTTTGAAACAGGCAAGGCTGGTATTATTATCCTCTCCTTTGACAGGTGAGGGGACCAAGACTTGTTCAGGTCATGGTATGTGTTGTTGGTGGAGCCAGCATCAGGACCACTCACTAATTGTGTGACTCAGGGCAAGTTACCTGACTGCTCTGAGCCTCAGTTTTCTCATCTGTAAAAAGGGGATGAATAATACCTACCCACTTAATAAAATAATGTTTGTAAGGTGCTGGGTACCATGATCAGCATGTAACAGGTACTCAATAAACAGTAGCTATTCTTAGAAATGGTAGCCTTTCTAAGATAGATTCTTAGGTATTGTTGCTGTTACGAAAATATTGTTGTGAAGATGATGGTGCCAAATGGAGTGGGCTTTCCTGGCATTTTCCAAAGCAATACCTAGCTCACTTTTAGCCCTTGGAGTCACCAACGGGTCTTAGTTGGGAAACGGTAAAGTGAGTTTAGTGGACAGGATCCCCTTTTTTTCTATCTACCCTCTCCCACCCACAAACATACATGCTCATATGTGTATGTGTGCATGCACATTTATACCCATCTCTAGCCTCAATATCACTTCAACACCTTTCAGGCTACCTTAGAAATGGGGTCAGGTAACTCCAAGGAGAAGGCGCTGCTGTAGGAGGTGACAAATAGAAATGGCAAGCAACAGGATATATTAGAATATATGAGGAAGCCATTTGGTGTAAACCTAATTCTGCCTGACTCTTTTTTCCAAAAGGGCCTGACATGGCCATCGAGCATGCATTGTATATCTGCTTTAAACATTTCCTATGGCAAGAACAAATGGCCTTAAGATAAAGGTGCAAATTCCTCCCACATTGGCATTTCCTTAAGGAAAAGCATCTTTCCTTAGACTGGGAACTGATTGCTGTGCTCACCTTTGTCACCCAGCTCACCTGTGACCACCCAGCTCGAGACGACAGACCTGCCACCCTGCTGTGTTCACCGAGACAGCAGACCTACCTGCTGTTTCCATCAATTGCTGTGCTGACAGAGCAGTCTCACAACTATTGTAAAAGGGACATTTCAATCGTATGTGAAACATCCTGTTTGGGGGTATATAACCACTCTGTGCACCCCACTTCTTTGGTACGCTTTCCTCCTTCAGGAAGAAAGGCCCCGGACCATGGTCCTCAGATTTTAGCTCAGAATAAACTCACACCAAATTTTCATTTATAGATTGGTTATGGATTATTTTCGTCGACAGAGGCCTGCAGGGACCTGAGCAGTTGCTAGGTGACTAGCCCCTAAGACTGGTCGGCTTCAGCTGGCCAAGAGATTCCGGAGGCTCAGGCTGATTCAGAGTAATCCCTGCTGGTCACTCCCCAGTCCTGAGCTCTTCGATTTTAAGGTCCCCCAGGAATGAGTATCTACACCAAAGCAGATCTGCAGTAAATCTGGAAGGCCTTACTAAACCTGCTCCCTGTGGCCGGGCTGGCTCTGGGTGGGAGAAGACAGCCAGCAGGGTGAGGAGGACAAGGACAGGAGTCCCTGTGTCTGCCATTGTTTCCTGGCTCCCAGAAAAAGGCTGGAGATCAGCGGGCTGTGCTTTGTACAAGGAGGAATTTCAGGATTTTTAAAGTGAAAAGAACTGAGTGAGAGATTGATGGAGGAAGGTTAAGGCTTTTGGGAATTGTTCTTAGGTAGGTTCTGTGAATATAATGGTGATGAACAAAGTCATGCTCACCCCTAGGGAGCCTTAGCCATGGCAGGAGAAAATTCCTAACACTGACCTTCAGTTGCTCAACTCTGAACCTAGCAACTATTTTTCATGAATTTGCTCAGAATTTGGCAAAGAAGCCATTTTCAGTTCCACTCAACAAATATCTATAGAGCATTTTCTATATGTCAGATGTGGTGCTAGTTATCAGGGTAGAGTAGTGAGTGAAGCACACGGGGCCCTGTTCTCATGTAGCTCATAGTCGAGAGGAAGACAGAAATTTAAATAGTAACGGAAATGCGATGAGTGTTATAAGGAGTGGGTACATGGAAACTCAGGTGCAACTTGAGAGACAGTGTGGTCTGGTGGTTAGAGTGTGAGCCCTGGAGCCAAATAGTCTACATGTGAACCCTGGCTCTGCCATTTCCTAACTAGATACTTAGCCTTGCTTAGCCTTATCTATGAATTGGGGTAGTAATAATAATAATATTTACTTCATAGGGTGTTGTGAGAGCTAAATGGGTTAATATATAGATAGATAGTATATCTATATATATGACAGTTAGATCAGCATGTGGCACACAGTAAATACCCAATAGATGTGTATTATTGTCATGAATTCTTCCTTGGCCTAGTGGGTCGTTCTTTAAGAATCATATCCTGTTTGTAGGGTATTAACTTCAGGAGAGAAGGACAAACCACTTTCTGCCTCAGCTGGAGCTAATTTTATCCCTGACAATCTTCCTGAGGATATGGATTTTGGCTGAGGCTTGGAACAAAATCCCCAGTTGCTGTCTTTTATGCAGAAACGAATCAAAGCAGGTCCAGTTTTCGGAAAGTCCAGCAAGAAGTAAGTTTGTGAGTGTTGTCACTAGCTGGTGACCTAAGCCAGCCCCCAGTTCTGAGTACAAACAAATTACCCAGAGCCTCGGCGTGAAGTCATTAAAATGAGCAAGTGTGATGGGCGAGACTCTAGAAATTGGTGTCATGGGTAGGACTGACTACATTCTCATCCTAAACGTGACTGAAAGCATTTTTCAGAGGGAATAAAGGCTAATTAATAAAGATTGGTGTTTCTGGCAATGAGAGGTGCAAGGCACTCACTGGGGGAAAAACAAAGTGATGCTGACTGGGCTTTAAAGCCAGACATTGACGGGGCACCAGAAGGCGCTTACAACACAAACACTTCCCTGTCATTTCCTCATCATGGAGAGAGCAGTAATCTGCCAACATTTTTTCCAACGATCTTGTAAGATATTAAAAGAACACATCAGAAATATCCTTTGAGAATGATGCAGCATCTTCGAACGAGGAGTTAAGCATGTTGCCTGGTCACTCATGGAGCCTCACATCACCCCGGAGAGCCATTGCTGAGACTAGAAGCCCAAATCTCGACCCTCTAATTCAAAGACCTTTCTTCTTCTTTTGTTTCCATAAATTAAAAAATCTGATGTTGTCTTAGCCAGTTCTGGCTGCTATAACAAATTACCAGAGACTGGGTGGCTGAAACAACCAAGACTTATTTCTCACAATTCTGGAGGCTGGAAGATCAAGGGGTCGGCAGATCCAGCGTCTGGTGAGAACCGGCTTCCTAGTTCATGGGTGGCCATCTTCTCATTGTCTCCTCACCTGGTGGAGAGAAGACAGCAGCAAGCTCTCTCATGACTCTTGTAAAGGCACTAATTCCATCACGGGGGCTCCACCCTCAAGACTTCATCTAAACCTAATCACATCTCAAAGCCCCCCTCCTAATACCATCCTAATGGGAATTAGAGTTTCAACATATGAATTTTGCGGGGACAAAAATATTCAGTCCATAACAGATGTATTTTGTGGTCATCCAGAGTTTTAGAGTTTGGAAGGACCTTAGAGATACCATAATCCAAACCCTTTGTTTTACAGATGAGACAAATGGAGTCCAAAGAGGGGGTGACTTGTTCAGAGCTTCAACTGGTAAATGTCAGGGCAGAGACTAGAACCCAGGTACCATTCGTTGTCCACATGACTTCTGATGTCTTGGGTATTGTTTGCTACCTGCAGGCTGGTTCTCTGGCCATGAATAGGCTCTGTATTGGTTAGAAACAACTGGAAGGCAAGGACGATACCTCGAGATGATGTTTGCCATCAAGTGATGGTTTCAGATTCACAAAGTTAGCACCTCTGGGTGGTTTATTATTTTTTAACCACTTGATAGTTAATGGCGGGCAACGTGTAAGGCTGTGTGGCTTTAACAATTAGGTTTCCTCCAGTACACCTTCCGCCTTCTCACATGTCCTCACGCTGCAGCGCCTCTCCCCAGCATGGCTGCTTCACCTTCAGGTCCACTCAAACGTAAATCCTGCCCTGATCCTCCCACTAGGCAGGCCCAATGCTCCTTTTGGGCTCCACCTACTGTTGTGGTCAGGAAGGATAAATCCTATCATTTTTTGTTTGTTTTCCTGTTTCCCATTAGATCACACGCTTCAGGGAGTCAAGGGCCATGACTTTTAATTTTGTTTCCCTGGAGCCTAGCCTGTTTGCTGAAGGACGGTTCACCCACCAGAGCAGCAGGAGAGAAAAGAATCTGGCCACTAGCTCAGAAAAGCAGATGAGGCGGTGGGAACAGGTGGATGTTCTTTTCTGGTTCCCTCTGCTCACTCTGTGAAATAGAAAGCAGCATCCTCACCTGAGAGTGAGGATTGGGTTGGGGAGAGGAGAGAAGGTGTGAGGTTGTCAGGAAAGTGGGAGAGATTGTGGGATGGTCTGGGGTGAGCTGACAGGGATGATGAGCCACTGCAGGCAGAATGCCACCCTGGGGCAGAGGGTGGGGAAGCTCGAAGGACCCAGGCATCCAGACAGATGTTTTCATTCATTCCTTCACTTTCCTCTAGGGTATTATTCACCCTATTTTACAGACGAGGAAACTTGAGGTCCAGGGAACTTATGTTACTTGCCAAAGTTCACACAGCAAGTACATGCGTGGGGCACTCGGACTCATAGCCAGTTCTGTTTGGCTTTTTGTGCTGGAAAGAATTGGGCCACTGCCGGACATCCCCGTCCCACTTGGAACGGTCCCTGCATTTATCCCACATATTCCTCCAGGTTGGAATTTGTCTGTGGTCTCCCAAGATTCTGAAAGCGTGGCAGAATGAAAGAGTGGTTTAGAGCAGTGGTTTCTCAGAGCTGGGATGTGACACTGGTTTTTGACAAAAATAAGAAAATAAGATGCGATGTTTATGTATACAGCTCAAGAATGACCGCCTCTTATGGTGAATGTGTCCTTTGACTTACTAATACTTTGGTATTAAGATATTCTTTAGCTTAATTTCTTTTTGGTATCAAAACCTCCTTCTTATGATATGAAGGCAAATGGCAGATGGGAGTTTGTCTGTTTGCTTGTTTTAGGGTCCTTACTAGACAGAATAAACAATTGGCACTTGATTAGTCCCGTAATGTTCTTGGTCGCTTTACCAGTCCATGAAATTAGAAGTCTGGGAACCGCTAGTTCAGAGCAGACAGAGCCTGCAAGCCTGTCCTGAGGGGACCCAGCACCGGGGTCTGGACAGGGAGGAAGTTCTTTGCTTTGTGGCTTCTCTGTCTTCCCTGGGCTGAGGGAAGTCAGGGAGAGACCCACAGGGTTTGAGGACCCTTCGGTTTTCTTAGAGCGTGTACAAATTCGTGCCTGAGTTGGTTTTCCGTATCACTTACGCTGCAAGCAGATTTGGAGTTAGCGTGCTTTCTCTTTGGTTGCGGAGTGCTCTGAGGATGAAGCGTCCCCACAGCTTGACATCAGGGTAGAATCTCTCAGATTGGGGCTGCCAGGAAGCTTCAAGGGAGGGGTGTGGAAATCAGACATCCTAGCAGCTGCATCCAGCTGGGGACAGTGACCACTGGCCCTCCCTTCCAATCAGACGTTTGCTTCCTGATGGTGCAGCAGAGTGTTTCCTTGGTCCCGTGGTAACCAGAGAGCAGACATACAACTCAATGTCAGAGAGGGAGTGGCTCAAGGTCAAGGAAGCCACGTTTCTTGGATCAGCTCTGGAACGCTGCCTTAACCTTGCTGTTTTGGGCTCAAGGAGGCTATCCATCACATCCTAATGAGTAAAAATGAAAAGATCAGAGAATGACCAATAACTTCTGTTCAGAAAAGGCTACTGAGTAATGGCTGTCATGATGGTTTTCTGAAGCCAAGCTGCGACAGGAGATAAATTGCTAAATGTGAAAGGAAAGGCTTTGTCATTTTTCAGTTTTTAGCCTCTGTTTCTCTCACATTCTCTCCTTCATCAAAATCAATATCATCTCTCACTTCTCCTCTTTCCTTGTTTAATGTAAGATCCCCTTTCCTTTTAGGCTGTCATTACACACAGCATCGTGTGGTGGCCCTGAGTACAGGATGTGGATTTCCGGGCTTTTCATATTGTCACCAACACATACCAATGTTCTGACCTTGGGCACATGATTTATTCTCTTAGGGCACATTTTCTCATCTGTAGGAGGGGATAACAATGGCACTTGTTTCTCTGGTGTTGATGTGGAGGTTAAATGAGAAAATGCTTGTAAAGCAGTAGAAGTGTCCACCCCAGAAGAAGCATGAAGCCCATTGAGCTATGAGGTTGATCTCTAAAAAGTACAGACTATGCGGGGGGAATGGGTTGTATAGACTCATGTTAACAAGCATTTATCAAACACATACAATGGTCTTGGTGTTTTGGGGAGTACAGCAGAGCTGCTGATAAAGTCTTTACTCCCTGCTATCGTGCTATGCAGTACGCTGGTTTTGGCCGCTGGTTAAGGTACAACTTAATCGTTACCTCCTTAGAGTCCTTCCTGGGGTTCCCAGGTGTGGCAACAACTTCTAGATTACTGGCCCCTCTTGCTTTACTGTCCTGACCCCTCAGCCAGGGATATAATTTCAACAATTTCCTAGTTTTAGTAGCAAATTGGAGCTTTTGGGAAACTACTCCACATATTCAAAGTCAAAAATCATCCCAGTGACCTAAAAAAAAATCAAGGTAATTTTTTTAGATTTAGAGCTTTCAAAAATCTCTACTTTATTCCATCCACACTGACATAAAATCTGGCCAAATAAGTTTTTGGGTTTTTTTTCTAAAATGCACGGGCCTATTTAATAGAATAATTCAGTTCTCAGCTTAGAGCCTGCAGCACTGTTTCCTTTGGGACAGAAATGTGTATATTTAGAAGGCAAGTTATATTTGCTCAAAAGTAAAAGCCACGCTAACTCCAGTAGCACCTGGGGCCTAAGACTCAAGAGAATATGTGTCATGCTGGCTGGTGAGATGTTCAAGGGCTGAGATGAAATAGACTGGGAAAGCTTCAGTGTATTGGGTGACCCTGAGTAGGAACTGCATTCCTAATGCATGTCCTCATTAACAGAATTGCTTACTAATTTGCAAACTCACCAGTCTATCACTTCGGTTTCAGCCAAAATTACCAGTGGAGTTCATGTTGCGTTAAAGAAGTCGTTTTTCTTTCAATGATTTAAAAACATAACATTTGCTCATTAATGCAAAAGGAGTCAAAATTTTCAGTTACCCTGAAATGCTCTGTAGCATGTCCATTTCTGAGTAAATTGATTTTAACTTTGTTTTAAAGCAAGATGATTTTGCTCTCCTAAAATCGTTGGAGATGTGGTGCTCTGATCAATAAGCTTTTACGAGGAAGAAATACTTTCATTCCAAAGAAAGTGCATCAGCTTCACTTCAGTGAAATCCCAATAAAATGACCCTTTCAACCGATACAAACTGCAGACTTGTTCTTTGATTTGAAAAATCTTTACAAGAAAAGAAAACCAAGTGTAAAGATCAAGTAAACAGAACTTTAAACATTTTATCTTGAATTCTACATGGTTAAAGAGAGGATTTTGTTTGTAATCCACAGGGAAGAAACTAGGGCTTTTTTGATCAGCCATGAAAATGATACTCAATAAACCATGTATTCTTTTAGGGTTTAAAAAAACCCTGAGAATTCTGTAAAAAGTGGTTGTATTTTATTTTAATTATGGTATGCAAAAAATTCCTCAGTTTCATGAATTTTTTATATGTATTTTTATTCATAATAATATAAAAATTAATGTAAGCTAAATTTCATAACTTGTTTCTCTTAATTTTTACTCTGTTTTGACAAAGATCAGCCTTCCTCACCCTCCAAAAATGCCATAGGCTTTGGAAACAAGGATCTTTTTTTAAAATTTATTTTTTTAAGTTTCGTATAGTAAAATTTACTCTTTATGGTGTAAAAATTACTCTTATAGTTCTGTGGGTTTTGAATAAATGTATAGAGTCATGTATCCATCACAATATAGACCAGTTTCATAACCTCTAAAAATTCCCTGTGCTGTCCTTACTAGTCAACTCTCCCCACCTCCACATCCCCACCCTCTCAATCCCTGGCAACAACTGATCTATTCTTTGTCTCTATAGTTTGCCTGTTCCAGAATGTCACATAAGGAAGTCATATAGTGTGTAGCCTTTTGGGTCCTTTCACTTACCAAAACGCATTTGAGATTCATCCATGTTGTTACATGTATAAATATTTTGTCGCTTATTATTGCCAAGTAGTGTTCCATTCATTATGTGTATATACCACAGTTTGATTTTTCAATCACCTATTGAGGGAAATTTGGGTTGTTTTTACTTTGGGGCAACTATGAACATTCACATGTATGTGATTATAAACATTCACATGCAAGTTTTTATGTGAACATAAGTTTTCATTTTCTTTAGGTAAATACCTAGGAGTAATGATTATTGGGTCACTTGGTAAGTGTATGTTTAATTTTATAAGAAACTACCAAACTGTTTTCGATAGTAGCTGTGCAGTTTTGCATTCCCTCCAGCTATACACGAGAATTCCAGTTGCTCTGCATCCTTGTCAGCATTTGGCATTGTCAGTTTCATTTTCCTTTAGCCATCCTGATAGGAATATAGTGGTATCTCACTGGGGTTTTACTTTGCACTTCCCTAAGGCTAATGATGTTGAGCACCTTTCCTTATGTTTATTTGCCTTCTGTATATCTTCTTTGGTGAAATATCTGTTCAGATCTTTTGATAATTTTTTTTATTCGGTTGTTTGTTTTCTTATTGTTGAGTTTTGAGGGTTCTTTGTATATTCTGGATACAAGTCTTTTGTCAGATATGTGATTAGCAAATATTCTCCTCCTAGTTTTTAGCTTGTTTTTTCATCTTATTGAAGCTATCCTTTACAGAAAAAAAGGGTTTAATTTTGAAGTCCAATTTATTGGGTTTTTTTCTCTTATGGATTATGCTTCTGGAGTTGCATAAAAACTCTTTGTCTAACTCAAGGCAAGGATCTTTTTTTAATGTCAAAAAACTTTTCAACCCTCCAGAGAATTGCAGTCAAACTCTTTGGTATCCATTAACTCAAAAAATACATAATGACAAAATTTTATTAATCATTACAGTTTCTCTATGCTTTTGAATAGAATGAGGATCTCTCCATCTCTCATAAATTTGTTTACACTTGGTTTGAACCCTTAGTTTCAGATGCAAATCCAGGACCATCATTATTCTGACTGCCAATACCCCATTCCTCCTGTCTCCTTCTTCAGTTAGGATTCTTCGATGGCAACAGAATCAGGTCTGATTTAAATTTATCAGGAGTTCATAGCATCAGTGAGAAGGATGGAGAACAATGCTTGGAAACAGTCAGGAATTAAGATGGTTCCAGCAGTCCCAGGAAGCCGTAACTACAACTATTAAAACAGGTATTAGTCTTGCTCTGCCACTGGTATGCTCAGGCCACTAGGGCTTTCGTTAATTAACTCCTGCCATTTTCAGACTGTTGGCCCGTTGACTCAGTATTCGAATTCCAGACTGGAATGTGACAAAACACCCTTGTGGCTGTCCCTTTGTTAGAATGTGGCACTCAAGTACAGATGCCCAGGGACTCATCTTATGTCATAAAATGGGGTCCTGGAATTGGACACTGTGGCATCAAAAGCATCCTTTGTTTATTGAACCAGGGAGGCAGAAATCCATATCAATGTTCAATTCAAGTCAACAAACATTGGTCAAGGGCCTACCACTGTCTAGGCAGGGATAATATAATTACTGAACAATTTTTTTCTTCTTCTTCTCCCCAGAACGCCCCAGTACATAGTTGTATATTCTAGTTGTAGGCCCTTCTGGTTGTTCTATGTGGGACACCTGCTCAGCATGGCCTGATGAGCGGTGCCATGTCCGTGCCCAGGATCCGAACAGGCGAAACTCTGGGCCGCTGAAGCAGAGCGTGCAAACTTAATCACTTGGCCATGGGCCCGGCCGCATGAACAATTTTTATACACCATGAAAACGCCCAAAATGCTGTGGTGGCTTAGGGCACTGTGACTCTTCCTAGGAAAGTCAGGGTAGGGTTCACAGACAGAGTTGCAGCATTTGGAATGATACGTAACAGTTACCAGAGGCAGAAGAGAAAGAAAAGGTATGTTAAGAAGAAAAGGGTAAATAGTTTGCCGTAGCATGGGGAGAAGGGGAGAGGGAGAAATGGTTGGGAAGAAGTTTGGAATAATAGGACAGAGCCAATTTTAAGGGGTCTAAGTTTGGACTTTATCCTATCAGCAAGATGGAGCAAAACCCCAAGTTGGCTTCTCAGGGGAAATACAGGGAGTGAAGCAATCAAGGAAATTTCTAAAGAGATAAGGAAGCCTGAATTTTTCTTGTGTGTTGTCCTTAAGAGACAAAAAATGCTATCATTTTGGTAATGTTTCCCGCCAAAGGACAGGATGGAATATTACAGAACTACAGACTAGATGGGACACAGTTGTCCAGAGGCATCTAACTTCTCTAAGTTTCAGAAGGAAACCCAGAGAGGTGCAGTGATTCACCCAAAGTCACCTACAGTAATGACCCAAGGTCTCTGCCAGAGCATGGCCCTCAGGCGCCTGCGTCACTCCCAGTGGCAGAGCTGGGCTCATATTAAAGAACCTCACTTGAAGCTCTTGCTTTCCAGGAAATCACAAAGCAGGCTATGTAGAGGCTTATTTCTATGAGATATCTGCCAAGAAAGGGTTCTGAGGTCACAGAAGGTGAGAAATGCGGTATAAATGCTCCCCAGAACATATTGAAGATTCTAAGGAGGCCAACAGCAAAGGTACTTGTTCAGTTCTGTTTGGCCCAGGCTTCTCGTGTTTATTTGCCTGCAGGTCACAGTTTGCCTGAAATCTGTTAACATAAACAGTCACCCGCCTGGTGGTCTGAGTCAGTCCAGAGTAGACTAGGAGACAATGAGTCTACAACCTGGAAACCACGAGGAGGTCACTGCGCCTTGGAGGGCTCCCAGGGAGAAGGAAGCTCCCTAAGGCTCGCATTCAAGGGCTTTAAATGCCAGCAAAGCTTCTTTATTCCCAGAATCCAAGCAAGTCACTGATTAATTTTTACTTTTATGAGACAGATGAAAGATAAGTTATCGGTAAAGTTAATATTGAGTATATATGCATGAATCAATCAGAGCATAGCCTTATAATTATATAAGATATAGGAAATTGGGGGTGAATCTGTCTTAATTTCAGGCCAAATCCATATGTACATACATACAGACTTCACTCCTATCACTTCATGTTGGAGATGAGTCTGAGTAAGATTCACTGCTCCCTGAGAAGGAGTCGGAGTCTGATATGCTCAGGATCAATTGAGAGGCGGTCATAATTTTCTTAGTTCTAATTCCCACCTAAAAACCTTGGGAATCCAACTTTCTGAAGAGCCCAGGGCTCTTCTCTTTGCAACATGCTGGTCAGAATGTATGAAAGAAACATCTAATACTAAGCAAAAAGCAGTGATAGAGTCTGATGCCTTTTCTTTCAACGTTCCCAACGTCCTCCCAGTTTTGGCTCAGGCTGTCCTGGGGTCACCCATGGGTCTCTCCTGTGTGTTCTGCTGCCCATTCCTGTCAGGAGCTTCTCTCAGGTGAGTCTCTGGATGTAGCTTCCTGCCAGCTCACCTCCTGGCCCACTGCCTCCTTCACTGTGTACAGCTGTCTGGAACTCTTCCCGGGCATTACCAGAGAAGAGTCTGAAATTCTCTCACTTCTAATGGAGCCAAGCTTGTTCAGAGGAATAAACGGCTAGATCAATGGCTTTCTTTTCCTACATCTGTTTGGTTGGATATCTGCCAGGCACTATGCTAGGTGGTGAATAGCAAGGTGGATAAAACACTATTCCTGCCCATAAAGGATTTATGGTCTGTGAGGAAGTAAGTCACACTCACAGATCATTTAAATTATCTGGCAAGTGCTACAGTAGAGACATAAACAGAGTGTTATAACACTGGACCTAGCCTTGGAGTCGCAGGAGGACGCCTCCTGGTTCCAATGCAGCCTCCTCTGCTGGAACATGCCCCTGCATCTGGCGTTCAGATGGTCACTGAAAGTTGAGACTTGTTTCCCTCAAACAGAAATACATGTCAGGTTTGGATTTCCTTTTCCCCTGACTTCACTGTCACAGATCCCTTTAAAGGTGACATCCTCCTCCCCAGAGGCCTGGTGTTCTTTCAAACACCAGAAAAAGGTGGAATTCTGGATTCAAAGGGTTACTTCTAGCTGTGTCTGAGGATTGGCTCAGCTCTCCTGGTGCTTATCTCTTCCTTCCCTTGAGGCTCTGGGACAAAAATGCTCACTCTCAAACCCACCATTGTTTATATTACAAAGAAAGATGAAACAACATTCAGCGTAATTGCAGTGTAAAATTCAATTTCATATTGAACTCTAAGTCTGCAGAAGCAGTCATCAGAATACAGTGCTGTATTACTATTATAAAGTAATGATTTTTTAAAAACAAACACCTGAAGCTACATATGCAAATAATTGTCACTCCTTTTAAGATAGTTATGCTTGACAGTTGTCAACTTCAAAATGATGCTATCATACTTTACATAAATCTCACAGAAAAATCAGTCTTACTACTTTAATAAAATTTTTGTCCTGCTTTTTGACCCAAACAATGTTACTTACTATGATCATCCACCTTACTTCTCTGACTTTGACTCCAAATAACTTTTGATTTTTTCTAAAAATGAAAACTGATCTTCACAGATGGAGTGATAATGTCACTCCTGTGCTTAACATTCATCTGAAGCTGTCTTAATTATTCTTCAGATAAAGGTTCAAATCCTTAGCAGTATGTGGTGGATTATATTATTGTTACCAAATATTTGCTGCTCCTGTCATCCCATTGACATTAGGCTCTGCTATGAAACTTACTTTGTCCAACAAAATGTCAGTGCAAGTAACATGTGCCAGCTCCAGACAGATATTTGAAGGCCATACAGTGGCTCACCAAGGTTCTTTCCCCTCTGCCATAAGGCCAGTATGTCCCAGTTAGGAATTGTTCCTTCAGCCCTGATGCCTGAGTGAAGATGCTGAGCAGTGTCATCATCTTCCTATGAACATGTGGCATGAGCAGCAAATAACCCTTTGCTGTTGTGAGCTGTTGAGATTTGGGGGATATTTGTTATTACAGCCTAACATAGCCTGTGCTGATTGAGACACAGGCCTAAAAGGCCTCTCATGATCTGCTGCCCTCATTCACCCCAAGCACATCTTTCACCATCCTTCCTCTCTTCACTCTACTCTGCATCACGCATTCTGACTTTCTCTCTACTTCTGGAAAGCTCTAAACCCCTTTCTGGTTGAGGGCCTTCACACAGGCTGTTCATTCTGCCCGTAATTTGATTTTTTTGTTGCATTCTACCACCTTTTCTATCCTCTTCACATGACAAATGCCTACTCATTCTTTAGGTCTCAGGGCAGCTGTCTTTACCTTCTCTAGGAAAAAAACATGAAAATAGTTGCTATAACTGTATCCCATATGTTAAAAAAACTGAATTAGAGACACGGAAGATATAGAAAAAAGACCCATATAGAACTTCTAGAAATGTAAGCTGCAATATCTGGAATGAAAAATATGCTGGGTAGCATCAACAATAGATTATATATTGCAAAAGAAGAGGTTATTGAACAAGACAGAATGTCAGCAAGGATATAGATGAATTAAACAGTACTATCAACCAACTTGACCTAATTTATAGAACACTGTATCCAACAACAGCAGAATATACATTCTTTTCAAGAACACACAGAACATTTACCAAGATATACCATATTCTGGGCCATAAAACAAGTCAATAAATTCAAAATAATTCAAGTCATACAAAATATGTATGCTAGGGCAGCCCTGGTGACCCAGAGGTCAAGTTTGGTGTGCTCCACTTCAGCAGCCTGGGTTCGGTTCCTGGGCATGGTCCTGTACCACTAGTCTGTCAGTGGCCATGCTGTAGTGGTAGCTCACATACAAAAAAAAAGAAAAGGAGGAAGATTGGCAGCAGATGTTAGCTCAGGGCGAATCGTCCTCAGCAAAGAAAGAAAAAAATTACTCTAACACAGGAATTAAGTTAGAAATCAAAATAGAGAAACTCTGGAAAATCCACAAATACTTGGAAACTAAATAACATATTTCTAAATAACCCATAGGTCAAAGAAAAAATAAAAAAGGAAATTAGAAACTACTTTGAACTGAATGAATATGAAAACACAACATAGATTTTGTAGGCTGCCTCTAAAGCAGTACTCAGGAGAAATTTTAGTATTAACTACTAATGTTGGAAAAGAAGAAACACCTCAGATCAATGACTTCAGCTTCCACTCTAAGGAATAAGAAAAGGAAGAGTAAATGAGAACCAAAGTAAGGAGAAGAAAGGAAATAATAAAGATCAGCAGGGGGAAATCAATGGAATAAAAAAGAGAAAAACCATAGAGAAAATCAACAGAAGTGAATGCTGCTTTTTTGAGAAGATCAATAAAATTGATAAACCTCTAACCAGAGTGATCAGGAAAAAGAAAGAGAAGACACAAATTACAAATATCAGGAATGAGAAGTGACATCACTGTAAGTTCTACAAATATTAAAAGTATAAAAAGGGAATATAATAAACAACCTTATGCCTATGAATTTGAAAACTTGGAATAAATGAACACTTTCTGGAAAGATAAAAACTAACAAATCTCAATCAAGAATAAACATTTAAGGGGGTGGGTGAAAGGGACGCAGGGGCGCATATGTACGGTGATGGACAAAAATTAGACTACTGGGCGTGAACACGATGAAGCGTATTCAGGGACTGATGAACAGTAATGTACTTCCGAAATTACACAATGTTATAAACCATTATGGTCTCAATAAAATTACTTGGAAAGAAAAAAGAATAAACATTTAATCTGAATAGCCCTATTATATATTGAAGACTTTGAACTTTTAATTAAAAACCTACCCACAAATAAAACTGCAGGTCCATGTCATAACAGTGATGAATTCCACCAAACATTTAAGGGAGAAATAATATTAATTCTACACATCTTAAAATAATTGAAGAGAATGGAATAATTCCCAACTCATTCTGTAAGGTCAGCATTACTCTGATACCAAAACTACATAAAGACATTGCAAAAAAAAAAAAAAAGCAAACTACAGACCAATATCCCCTCATGAACATAAATACAAAAATTCTTTAAATTTTTGACAAATCAAATCCAACAAAATATTTTAAAAAAATATGCGCCGTGACCAAGTGGGGTTTATATCAGGCACGCAAGGTTGATTTATCATCCAAAAACAATTGATGTGATTCCTATTTTAACAAACTAAGAACCAGAACAAAACAAAACAGTATGATCACCATCATAGACACAGAAAAAGGATTTAACAAAATCCGACCTCCGTTTCTCTCAGCAAACTTGGAATAGAAGCGAACTTCCTGACCCTGATAAAGGGTACCAACGAAAAACACACAAATGACGTCATACTTAGTGGTGAAAGACAGAAAGTTTACCCACTAAGACCTGGAACAAGAAAAGAATGGCCACTCTCACCATTTCTACTCAACATTGTCCTGGAGGTTCTGGCTAGAACAATTAGGGAGGAATAAAAAAAAATAAAACTCATCTCAATAAGAAAGGAAGAAGTAAAACTGTTTATTTGCAGCCAAAATGATCATCTATATACAATTTCAGTGGAATTAACAAAAAAAGCTGCTAGAACTAGTAAATGAGTTTAACAGTGTTGCAAAATATAAGATTAATATACAAAAATCAATTATATTTCTACATACTAGCTATAAAATATTGGAAATTGAAAGTAAAAGTACCATTTGTAATAGCATCAATCAATATAAAATACTTAAGGATAAATCTGAAAAAACGATGTGAATGATCTGTACACTAAAAAATGTAAAACATTGCAGAGAGAAATTGCAGAAGGCATACATAAATAGTTATGTCCTATTAGTGGGGCAAATCAAATCAAATCAACAAAAGGGGGCAGAAGACTTACTGTTGTTAAAATGTAAGTTCTCTCCAAATTCATCTACAGATTCAATGCAATCCTCGTCAAATTCCAGCAGGCTTTTTTGTAAAAATTTACAAGCCAATTCTAAAATTCAAGTGAAATACAAAAAACCCAAAGAAACTTTGAGAAAAAAAAATGTTGCAAGACTTAAATGATCTGATTTCAAGACTTATTATAAAGCTGCAGTGATTCAGACAGTGTGGTGTTGACATAAAGCTAGGGTAATAAGCCAGATGAACAGAATACAGAGTCCAGGAAAAGGCCTCTGCACATTTGAACAAATGATTTTCAATAGAGGGACCAAGACGATTTAGTGGAGAAAGGATAACTTTCAACTCACAAAGTATCATAGACTTAAATGTAATACCCAACACTCTAAAACTTTTAGATGAAAACATAGGAGAAAATCTTTGCTATCTGGGATTAGGCAAGAGTTTCTCAGCTATGACACCAAAAGCATAATACATAAAATTTTAAAAATCGACAAATTTGGTATTATTGAAATTGAATTCTTCTGTTCATCAAAAGAAACATTAAGAGAAGAAAAAAGCAAGCCACATAGTGGGATAAAATATTTGTAAAGCATATACCTTAAAAGGATCTATATCCATAATATATATTTAAAAACCCAAAACTTAATAAAAAGAAAACAAACTCAACTAAAATATGGGTAAAAGTTTTGAATAGATATTTCACCAAAGAGGATATACAGATGCTAAACAAGCACATGAAAAGATGCTTGACATCATTAATCACTAGAAAATGTAAGTAAAAACCATAAGATACCAGTATATACTTTGGAATGGTTAAAATTCAAAAGACTGACCATAGCAAGCACTGGTAGGAAACTGGACCAACTGGAACTCATACACTGTGGAAATGCAAAAAACACAGCTACTTTGTAAGCCAGCTTTTCTTTAAAAAGTTAGACACACTTAACAAACGACCCAGCAATCCTTCTTCTGGGTATTATCCAAGGGAAATGAAAGCATATATTCACACAAAGACCTGCACACATATTTACAGCAACTTTGTTCATAATTACCAAAAAACTGAAAATACTCAAATGTCCTTCAAAAAGTGAATCATAAACAAATTGTGGCATAGCCACACAACAGACTACTATTCAGCAAGAAAAAGGAATTAGCTATTAATATATGCAATAACATGGATAAATCTCAAAATAATTATGATGAGTTAAACAAAAGAAAGTGTGCACTCTATGATTCCATTTATATAAAACTTGAGAAAATGCAAACAACTCTATGGTGACATAAAGCAGATCATTGATTTCTTGGTGGGGCCAGAAAGGGGGCCAATGGGAGGAGGAAAAACAGAGAGACTAAGCTTCATGAAGTAAGAATTCTGTTTATCTTTTTTATTTTTGTATCCCCAGTGCCTTGTATTGTGTCTTGCACAGAGTAGATACATAATAAATATTTGAGAGAATAAATGATGCCTGTGCAGAAACATTCCTTGATTGGCATAATGATTAAGAGTGTAGGTTCTAAAATCAGATGAATGAGGTCATACAGTAATTGTGTTTCTCTGTCTGACTTATTTCACTTAGCACAATACCCTCAAGGTCCATCCATGTGGTTGCAAATGGCATGATTTCATCTTTTTTTATGGCACAGTCATATGTGGAAGATAAACAAACACATAGATGAGAAGAACAGATTGGTGGTTACCAGAGGGGAAGGGAGTGGGGGGAGGGTGAAAGGGGTAAAGGGGCACATGCACACAGTGGTGTTTGGAAACTAGACTTTTAGTGGTGAATACAATGCAGTGTATACCGAAGCCAAAATATAATGATGCACACCTGAAATTTACATAATGCTATAAACCAATGTGACCTCAATAAAATAAAATCAGATGAATGATTCTGACCCACAAGCTGTGCTAAATTGGGATTGTAATTTAACCAATTCATGCTTTTTCAGAAAAACTTATGAAGGAGGAGGAAAATATCACCCACCTCTCATAGGTGGTTGTGAGGATTAAATGTGGTAACTCACTTATAAGTGCTTAGCACAGGGTTGGTCAACATAAGAAAATCAGTCAATATAGTACATCACATTAATAGAATGAAAGAAAAAGACTATATGATTATCTCAATTCACACAGAGAAAAGCATTTGACAAGATTTTACACCCTTCTATGTTAAATAACACTGAGACAACTAGGAATAGAAGAGAACTTTCTGAATATGATAAAGGCCATATATGAAAAACTCACAGCATCATATTCAACAGCAAAAGACTGAAATCTTTTCCCCTAAGACAAGAAACAAGAAAAGGATGCCCAGTTTCACCACTGCTACTCAACAGTGAACTAGAAGTTTTATCCAGAGCAATTAGGCAAGAAAAAAAATTAAAAGACATCTGAATTGGAAAGGAAGAAGTAAAATTATCTCTATTCATAGATGACAAAATCCTTTGTATAGGAAATACCAAGGAATCTGCAAGAAAACTACTGTTCAGCAAAGTTGCAGAGTACAAGATCAACAGATAACCAGTTGTCTCTCTATATACCAGCAATGAATAATTTGAAAAGGAAATTAAGAAAACAATTCCAATACAATAGTATCCAAAAGAATAAAATACTCAGGAATAAATTTGATCAAGTAAGTGAAAGACTTGTACACTGAAAACTACAAAACATTGTTGAAAGATATTAAAGAAGACCTAAATACAGGGACAGACATCTCGTGTTCATGGATTGGCAGACAATGTTATTAAGATGGCAATACTATTCAAAGTTATCTGCAGATTCAATGCAATCTCTATCAAAATCCAAACTGCCTTTTTTGCAGAAATGAAAAAGCTGATTCTCAAATTCCTGTGGATTTGAAAGGGTCTCTGAATAGCCAAAATGATCTTGAAAAAGAACTAAGTTGGGGAATTCCTATTTCCTAATTTCAAAACTTACTTTGAAGCTATAGTCATCAAAACAAGGTGGTATTAGTGTAAGGATAGACATATAGATCAATAGAATAGAATTAAGTGTCCAGAAATAAACCCATACATCTATGTCAAATTAATTTTTGACAAGGGTACCAAGACCATTCAATGGAGAAACAACAGTCTCTTTAACAAATGGTGCTGGGACAATTGGATATCTACACGCAAACAAGTCCCTACTTCACACTGTATACAAAAATTAACTCAAAATGGATCAACAACAAAAATATAAGAGCTCAAACCATAAAACTCTTGGAAGAAAACGTAGGAGTAAATCTTCATTACTTTGAGTTTGGCAATGGATTCTTAGACATGATACCAAAAGTATAAGTGAGCAATAAAATAAAAAGTAGATATATTGGACTTTATCTAAATTGAAAACTTTTGTGCTTCAAGGGACATTATCAAGAAAGTGAAAAGACAACTTACAGAATTGTCAAACTATTTGCGTATCATATATATGATAAGATTGTATCCAGAATATAAAAATAATTCTTACAACTCAGTAATAAGAAAGATAAGTAACCTAATTAAAAAATGGGCAGGGATGTAAATAGACATTTCTCCAAAGAAGATATACAAATGGCCAATAAACACATTAAAAGATGCTCAGCATCATTAGTTACTAGGGAAATGCAAATCAAAACCACAGTGAGATACCACTTTATACCCACTAGGAAGATGATAACCAAAAAAAACCCAAAGGAAAACAACTAGTGTTATCAAGGATATGGAGAAATTGTAACCCTAATACATTACTGGTTGGAATGTAAAATATTTCAGCTGCTGTGGAAAGCAATTTGGAGTTTCCTTAAAAAATTACCACATGACCAAGCAATTCCTCTCTTTGGTATATGCCCCAAAGAATTAAAAACAAGTACTCAAACAAGTGCATGTACACACACATTCATAACAGTGCTATTTGCAATAGCCAATAGCTGGAAATAACCCAAATGTCCATCAGTGAGTGAATGGATAAACAAATCATGGTATAGACATACAATGGAATATGATTTAGCCATATAAGGGAATGAAGTACTGATAGATGTTGCAACATGGATAAACCTCAAAACATTATGCTGAGCCAAAGAAGCCAGACATAGAAGGCAAAATCATATTGTATGATTCCATTTATGTGAAAAATTCAGAATAGGTAAATCCATAAATAGAATGCAGATTGGTGTTGCCAGGAGCTGGGGGAGGGAAGAATGAGGAGTAATTGCTTAACAGGTAGTTTCCCGTTGAAGTGATGAAACTGTTCTGAGCTGTTTTCGAACTAGATTCAGGCAGTGGTTGCACAACATTGCGAATGCACTAGATATCACTGAATTGTTCACTTTTAAATGGTTAATTTTATGTTACGTGGATTTCACCTCAAGTTTTAAAAAAGTGTTTGACCACAGTACCTAGCACATTGCAAGCACTTAAGAAAAATTAACCATTATAATTTTTATTTTAGCTTTATTTATAGTAGCTGAAAATTACAAGCAATATAAATATGAAACAGTAGGAAATTAAATTTTAAAATTAAGATACATCCATATGTTGAAATATTCCTCAGTCATTCAAAAACAGGTAAAGGGATATTTAGTGATAATGGAGAAACTCAGTATGTTAAGTTAAATTTTTGTAACCAGACAAACCTCAATAAACATTATGTTTAAAAGCTTGTTCACCACACTCTACATTCATCTCAAGTTTGACGGTAACTCTCCAAAAGCCAAAATATTCAATTTCCCAAAGTAGAACACTCTAAACCCACATCAGTTCAGGATTAAAAGTATTTTTGTATCTTAGATTGAATTCAAGTCTAGAAGCCAAGACTTGGAATCTGATTTCCACAATTTTGCACCTGACCTTGCTCTCAGGCTTTATTCCCTAGCGTCTCTACTCCCTTTTACGTATCACTATATGTTCTGCCTACTCTCAGCTGCAGCCCTTTTCTCTTACTCTCCCCTACGGAAACATCCTTATTTCTCACTTCTGTCGCCCATATCTTATCCGTGGTTACAGTCCTATCATTTCCCGGAGGAACCTTCTTAAATTCCAGCGCTGTGGCTCTCTAGAGATCGCCCAGACTTCTCTTTCTGTCTGGCGTTGTGATTATTCCTGCACACGTCTTATTTCCCCTGCCAGGCTAGGGCTGTAACTTACTCATGTTTGTAATGCCTAAGGCATCTGGCAAGAGTGCTCTGCTCTGATCATAGTAGGTTTTCAATAAATGTTTATGAAATTGAATGGAATTTCTGAAACAGATGGGTAACTGATTCAGATGCCAGGACATAAAAGCAAACTGTTTCCTGCAGCGCCTATGTTTAAACAGACAGTGCTCTGCTCTGCTCTGCAGTGTAAATGCTGCCACATGCTTAGTCAATATAACATTCACCAACACTAAACTAAAATGTCACAGGGACATGGAATGGGTCAACTGGGGATGATTTACAATTCATAGACAAATCACCATTAGCATTTGCCACTTTTCACTTCAAATCACTATGAACATCCCCTTTCTTTAGTGCTCATGCATAAAGAAGACGCTTCTCATAGTCACATAATCTGACCACCAGATTACTAGATATGTTGATCAAGTCACCTTTCTATGTGTGGAATACAGAGGCTACAACCCACAAATTCAAGATTAGTAATGTTCCTTGGTTTGCTTTGTTGATTTTTCAGTTTGACGTTTGAATAATGAGAGGTCTTATTAGGGACTAGAAAGTGGGATATTTTCTCATATGTTAAATTTCTGCAGAGCTAAATTAAGGGCAAACCAGTGGTACAGGTTTGCTAGGGTGAAAAAAATGTCAGGCTAAAAAATTTTAACAGGCTTGAAATGGAGCCTGCTAACCTATGTTTCCAGGAAGCTATCACTTGCCTTCTTCCCTCTGAGCTAGATAGCACCTGAAATAACATGAATAATATGAAATAATAATAGAAATAATATTAGTAGAACTAGCAATAACACAGGAGAAATACTCTTCCTCCTCCTCCTCCTCGGCTGACCGACTTCTGTGCAAGGTAGTTGCGGTCAGCAGAATTTGAAGCCAAATAGTACCTCACTTAATGCTGTTTACTGGAGATGAGGTATTTATTTCACTATCTAAAATGGAAAACTTTTGTTTTTGGAAGATTTTTTTTTTTGAAGAAGTTTAGCCCTGAGCTAACATCTGCCAATCCTCCTCTTTTTGCTGAGGAAGGCTGGCCCTGAGCTAACTTCCGTGCCTTTCTTCCTCTACTTTCTATGTGGGATGCCTACCACAGGATGGCTTACCAAGCGGTGCCATGTCCACACCCGGGATTCGAACTGGCAAACCCCGGGCCACTGAAGTGGAACATCCGCACTTAACCGCTGCCACCAGGCCAGCGCCTAAAATAGGAAACTTTTAATGTGCCTTCCAAGATATTCTTTGACTCGAAAGCTAGCAAAAGGAAATGGAAGAGAATTTTTTTACTGGCAAAAAAAGCCAGAAAAAAACTTTTAAACATATTTTGAACAAGACTGTTTACCTATAGCCATGTGACCTCTACGCTTAGCGAGTATGAGGGATTAATGCTTCAAAGAGGCAGGGGGTTCTAATAACATGTGTGAACTCTGAAGTCAGACCTGCATCATTCAAATTCCATTCCTACTACTTGGAAGAAACTGTGTGTCTTTGGGCATGTTACAAAACTTCAGTCTAAATTTCATCAATTGGAAATTGGAGACAATAATGGTACCTACCACACAGGATTATTATGAGTGTGAAGTAGGATAAATCATATAAAGGAATCAGTTCTCAGCATATATTAAGCATGCAGGAAATATTAGCCTCATTATTATTCAATTATGAGCATAAAAATTATGAAAAGAAAGATAACTCTAAATAAGTTAAGATGTTATGTTCTGTACATTTCATACAGTATATCTTTTCTTTTATGATAGAAAAGTAGTTTCTTTCTGCTCCACTAAATGAGTGTTAACCAAATATTTAAAGGGTATAGGTTTTTTAAAGGTACCAAATTGTTAGCCTTCCTGAGGTACACACTTGCCTCAGTCCAACCCTGAATGTACTCAACATGGCTCACTGAAAAAATAAATAAACATTGAAGGAAACTTATTTCCAAAGATACTAACTTGCCAAGACAAAATAATAGTTCTGAACAACTTTGTATATTAAATCAATACGACCCCCAGCATACCAACTCTCCAGCAGGCCATGCCATTTTATCCACTGGAAATGACTAAACTCCAACAAGACAGTACCTGTTCCATGTCGTAGATTTATCATTTTTTGCTTCAACTCTCGCCTATTTATGACAAAGAATCTTCATAGATCAATGATCCTAAAGCCAGGTAATCCAGAAAAATGGCTTTAAAAAAAAATCTCTTGAAGTGCTTTCTAGGACAACTCTCAGAAGTTGAGACCTGAACAGAAGAGGAAACAAATTGGACCACATTATTTCCTCCTTCAGTGTGTGCTTAAGCCATCCTAGAGATAATTCATGGGCACTCAGGTTTGTTTTAAAGACTAAGGGAGCTGAGGGTGAGGTGGAAGGACACTTCCGGTACTGCCTGGCCATATGATCTGACACCAATAACAATTGCTCAGTTTTCTTACTCGTCAAACCTGGGTAGCAATTTTTAACTTACATGTTTCGTATGAAGTTTAACTAAATAACATATATGAAAGTGCTTTTGAAACTGTAAGACTCTTGTGAGTATTAGTTATTCTTGGAGAAAGAATAGCTCTTTGCCCCTTTTCTCCATCTGACCCTCCAACACCCATTCCTACACATACACATGAACTCACTTGCTCCAAATTTTCTGTCAAGACTATGAACCTATCACCAGCACCCACTTGGCTTGGTCTTCTGCCACCATTACAGCAGTCAGAATCCAAGATGGATGCAGAAGAAGAAGTAGTTGGGTTCATGACCAGTTATCTTAGTCAAATTTCCAGTATAAAAAGAAATCTAGCTCTTGGATGTTTTGTTTGTTTTTCATGATTTTAAAAGGGATTCATTGTACCTGTCACCACTCTTCCTTTCCAGGGTTCTGGTCAATAATGTACCACCTTAGAGAACAAATAACCGAATGGGATCCAAAGTATCCATTTTATTAATCTCATAATCTCCAAAGGGAACTCTGAGAAAAAATAGGAGACATAGCTTGAGACCTGAAGTCACATTGGAGCTTCCTACTTCCTCCCCCACTGAATGGAGGACCCTGAGGGGCACTGAGCAGGTGTCACCTGTCTTACCACTCAGATGCATGGCTGCCAGCCTAGTTGCATGGCAAACACACAGAGATATTCTGTGCATTCCCCATGTGGCAAGACAAAACAGGAGAATCCAACGTTTCCATGAAGGAGACACATACCTTGGTTTATTTTTCCAGGAAAGAATGGATATGGGTTATGACTGGCTGATCCATCTCCACTGTCCTCCCTGACACCTCTGTGGGCAAAGACATTGGCTAGATAAATGCTGGGACCATGGTTATAATCTGTGTCTATGGAACAGAGAGCTCAACAGGTAACCATTGCTTGTTTACTTTTAATTACAGGAAAAGCAAGGCTTTGAGAGTTACCTTTAAACTCTCTTCATCGAATATAAGTATTTGAAAAGAAAATCTTTTCAGTTTTAAATTTAAACTTCAAATGTTTTCTCTTTAGATGAAAGATACTGTATTAGTCAAAGTTCTCCAGAGAAACAGAACTAATAGGATATATATATATTCAGTCTACCAATTCAAATGTTAATCTCATTCAGAAACACTGTCACAGACACACCCAGAATGTTTGGTGAAATGTCTGGACACCCCATGGCCCCATATTATTGACCCATTAAATTAACTACCACAGATAATAGTTAATATTTACAACTCAAATTTTTTGTCTGAAAGCCGTGAGTACTATGGTTCCACTAGCCTTATAAGTTGCTTACTATTCATATTTTCCTATTAAAAAATTGAGAAGAAACAACTTGATTACCTACTCATATTAAATGATCAAAGTAATGTTTTCCTCTTTTAATTACAGAAGTTTTACATTTGCACTTTCTTACTTTTCTACTCTGCTAAGCCTCTTTCTTTCAAAGAACACCTCTCACAGAAACTGATGACTGAGGACTGAAGCTGTTTTTATACTTTCAGCTCTGGATGATACTTTGATGAAAGACCCACAAGTACATTGTTACTGCCCAAAAGCCTCATCAAAATTCTGGGTATGATGACACTGTTTTCAATGGGCTCTCAAGAGGTGATAATTAGCTTTCATTAAACATAATAAATATTAATGCAAGCCAGAAACAAAGTACACACAGAGCCGTACTATACACATTAGTAATGCAAGGGTTTGGTCTGTGGACTATACGGAGCTCCCTGGGAATGATAAATGGTCTAAGACAACACTGAGGATCTCTGGTTACGTAAAGGAAGTCCCTGTTTATGTGCCAGCACTGAAAACTGAAATAAAATTAATAGTCTAAAAGTACAGTCCCAGATTTTTCCTGAGCTTTGAATTCAAAAGGAATTGAGGGATGTTCAATGTCAACTTTTTTAAAGCTCAATTTCTTTAGCTCTGTGTCATATTTAAAAAATTTTTAAAAAGACAGTCTATATTATGCTGTTAAGGACTCATATCAAGCAATACCACACATCTATGGAGTTAAGTACAAATGTATAAGAATACATTGAGGTGAGGAGAGTTGGATATCAGTGTTGAGGGTGTTTCTCAGCAAAACTCACCAGAAAGTTTAAAATTTAAAAGAAAATTCAGGGCCGGCCCTGTGGCCAAATGGTTAAGTTTGCATGCTCTGCATCGGCAGCTCAGGGTTCACTGGTTCAGATCCTGGGTGCAGACCTACACACCACTCGCCAGGCCATGCTGTGGCAGCATCCCACACAGAGGGACTAGAATGACTTACAAGTAGGATATACGACTATGCACTGGGGCTTTGGGGAGAAAAAAAAAAACAAGAGGAAAATTGGCAACAGATGTTAGCCCAGGGCCAATCTCCCCCCCAACAAAAACCCCAAAACCACAATTAGTTACCACTGTATACCAGAATGGCTAAAATTAAAATGACTGACCATCTCAAGTGTTGGTGAGGATGTGGAGGAACTGGAACTCTCATGAGAGTACCCAAATTAAGCAGAGGCTGAACCTGGGTGACTGGCTTTCTCTGGAATTCAAGATCAGTTTGAATTGAGTCAGACTGTCAGTAACTAATTGGAAAATACCTCACACTCCAGCATGGGCATGATAACAAACTTTTGGGGGTGTGACATGGTTACTCAAAAGAAGAGGATTAAAATTTCTAATAACTTGTTCCATTTACTTAATTGCTTTAATCTAAAAATGGATTTGATATTGAGAATTTATGTTAAAATAGTCTTTAAAACCCAGTGGGAACTTTCACCAAATGGTGCTGGATACCTGTTCGGAAAGAAATGAACCTTGATGCTTAACTCACACAGTACATGAAAATGAATTCAAAATGAATCCTAGATCTAAATATGATAGGTAAAACAATCAAGCTTGCAGAAGAAAACATTAGAGAATATAATACTGACTTTGAGGTAGGCAAAGATTTCTTAAACAATATAAAAAGCATAAATCAAAAGAAAAAAATAGATAATTCGTACTTCATCAAAATGAAAAACTGTCGTTCATCAAAAGCCACCATTAAGAGAGTAAAGAGGAAAGCTACAGACTGGAAGAAGATATCCTCAATATTATATCTAATAGAGGACTCATATCCAAAATGTATTTTAAAAAATGCCACAAATCTCTAAGGACAAAAGCAAAAGACCTAACTAAAAATGGATTAAATAAGTTTAAACCACAAGTAGTTGCCCCTGCATACTAGAGTGGCTAAAATTAAAATGACTGACCACACCAAATGTTGGCAAGGATGTGGAGGAATTGGAACTCTCATATACTCTTCATTGAACTGTAGAATGTTACATTCACTTTGGAAAACAAGTGAAAAACAAGCTTCAAGTTTCTTGTCGAATTAAATATACACTTACTATATGACGTTATTCCAGCAATTACACACACAGGTATTACGCAAGAGAAATGACAGTACGGTCATGCGTCACTTAACAGGGGGTATACATTCTGAGAAATGTACCATCAGGTGATTTGTGTGAACATCACAGAGTGCACTTACACAAACCTAGATGGTATAGCCTACCACACACCTAAGCTATATGGCTCTAATCTTACGGGACCACTGTCATAGATGCTGTCCCTTTTTGACAAAATGTTGTTATACGGAGCATGAGTGTATATGTGTATACAAAAACATATCTACACAAATGTTCGTAACAGCTCTATTCTGCCAGTATTCATAATAGCAGAAAATTCAAAATAAGCTAAACATCCATCAACAAATGAATTGATAAACAAATTGTGGTACATCCGTACAATAGACTATTGCTCAGCAATAAAACGGAATGAACTATTGATACACCCAACAGCTTAGGTGAACCTTAACAATATATGGTAAGTGAAAGAAGCCAGATACAAAAGAGAAAACAGTGCAAAATTTTATTTATATAAAATTCTAGAGCAAGCAAAACTAATCTATGCTGACAGAAAACAGATCAGTGTTTAGCTGGGACTGTGGATGTGGGCATTGCAAATAGGCACAAAGCAACTTTTTGTGGTGATGGAATATTCTATATTTTGGTTGTGGTAGTGGTTAAATAAGTGTATATATTTGTCAAAACTCATCAAATTGAACACTTAAAATGAGTGGATTTTATTATATGTAAATTATGTCTCATTACAGTTGATTTGTTTTTCGTAAATTGGCTAACAACTTGAACAGGCACTTAACGAAAGAAGACATCCAAATGGCCAATAATCATATGAAAATAGGCTCAATATCATTATTCATCAAGGAAATGCAAATTAAAACCACAATGAAATGCAACTATATACTCATCAAAATGGCCAAAATTTAAGTGCCTGACAAATTTTGGAGAGGATGTGGAGCGACTGGGAACTCATACATTGCTGGTGGGAGTTTAAAATGGCACTTCTTTGAAAAACTATTTGGAAATTTCTACTAAAACTAAGCATTGCTTGTCCTATGAACCAGCAATCTACTGCTAGATACATACACAAAAGAAACAAGTACTGACGCCCACCAAAGACAGAGACAAGAATGTTCACAGTAGCTTTATTCACAATAACCCAAAACTGGAAACAACCCAAATGCAAGTCAATAGGAGAATGAATAAATAAATTGGGGTATATTCATACAATAAAATATGATACAGTAATACAAATGGGTGAACTACTGGTACACATGGCAACATGGATGAACTCACAGACGGTATGTTAAGAAGAAGAATCAGACACCAAAAATTCTGCATGGTTCCATTTAGTTTAAGAACAGGCAAAATCTATCAATAAAGATGGATGTCATACTAGGGGTTATCTCTGGAGGAGTGTGGCCTGGGAAGGGACACTAGAGAACCTTATAGGGTGCTGTAAAAGTCCTATGTCTTGCTCTGAGTAGGGTTATATGAGGTATGCATATGTAAAAAGAAATCGTCAAACTATGTATTTAACCTTGGTGCACTTTACACACTTTACCATAGGCATATTATACATCAATTTAAAAAATCCATTGGGATCTCTAAATGCATTGGTCTTCTGCTGAGTAATTGTAAAGATACTACTGGTGACAGCAGCAAAGCTCAAACACTTGATTTGTTAATATGAGACTCCTTTTTACCAAAGAAACACACAGCATGCAAGGATATACAATAAAAATTATTTACTTTTAAATAAAATAAAAAGTTCATTTCAAATTCAGCTGGAAAAATTCTGGAGTAATATTTGGACACCAAAAGTCCCTTGCAGTGGCTAAAGTTGTTAGAGAATTTCTTATTAAAACCGTCTTGCTCCACTTATGTTCCTGAAACATTCTTCCTTTATTTGATTTCCTTGATAGGTTTAAAATCTTTTCTTCAAGGTGACAAGCACCTTGTCTCGAAATAACTGGCTTCTCTCTAGGGAGGTGAAAGATCATTTTGTAAGCGAAAGCTGACAGATGTGAATAGCAATTTTAACCTAGAAAAAGATCATGGGTCTTTGGGAATTCAATCTCCAGTCTTGCTAAAGACCTGACAGAGCCTGGGCAAGGAATGCAGATTGGAAGAGAACAGATTTCTGCCGACCAAGAAAACCAAAGGAAGATCTCATGAATATTGATTCTGGACCTGCCTTTTCTCTACAGAGAGAAATGCAGACACAGTACAATCCATGTTGCAGTGTCTAGATCCAGTCCAATGGCATGCTGATGCAACATTATCAAAAACTCGTCAGACCACAATCTAGACGTATTTCTTCACTTTCATATCATGTTTCGGAGGATAGAATCTATTTCACAAAATTGTTACTAGGCCCTATTCTGGGAACTTTAAGTTACAGTCCAAGCAAATAAGGATCTGCCACATAGTAGGTGCTCAAAAAAATGCTTGAAAGGGACAGAATCTCAGATCCAGTCTATGTTGTGGTTGGAGGATGGAAATGATGAGGAAAGAGATAAATGGAAAGAGGGCAGAGCAAAGAGTTGTTGGCTGCTTATGGAACATGCTGCAAAAGTCTTTTCACTTTTTCATCAAGTACCAGGGCTCTTTTATGGAATACGTAATCTGTCCCTAAAGAAAATGGCAGATCCCATATATTAGGATTCTTTCTGTTCATCCCAGGAAATGTACCAGGAAATAACTGGTACTATAACCAATTTTCCAAGGACTGAGTTAGACACTCCTCTTTAAAGATGCATGCTGAATAGAAGCCAGACCTCAAGTAGTGCACATGGTGTGTGTTTCAAGGCATGGTGTTGGTGATGAGTTATTAGCAACTTACTATGTTGAGAAAAATTCAATTGATTCTACATCAAAAAGGAAGAAACCCTAGTTGGAAATATTAACCTTTATAAAATAAAATACTGAAGTGGTATCTCTGACTTCTTCACTCAAAAACTGCAGTCTTTTTCCTCATATTTAAGCAACGATAGTGTTTCAGAGCGTAAAGAGACCATATGAGCAACCTGTATCCTACTCTGAAAAAACTGATTCACAGAGAAAAATTCTCTCTGTGTAGTGATTGCAAGAGAAAAAAATATATATTTGTCAAATACTTTTCATGGCCAATTCTTTTAGCAGTCCTCACCCTTCAGAAGAATTTTAATTCCAAGAGTTTTTGTCTTTAATAACTACTTTATAAAATGCAATAGTTTGGACCACAGTATTATACTACTATCATCGAACTGTTAAGAGACTAGAACTTCATTATTCCAACCACTAAAAAGAAAGGATAACTATGTAATGTGATAGAGGTGCTAATTATCATTACAAAGACCATCATAATTACAATATATGTGTATCAAATCAACGTACTGTACACCTTAAATTTACACAATGCTATATGTCAAATATATTCAATAAAAATAAATTAATTAAATTGAGTGCAATACCTTGAATGATGGGGAGAGAGAATCCAGTTGTGCCATGTTTGATGTAGGAATGAAATAACCTTTGCCCTCGTAAAACAGATTTACTTACAGATGGAAATATGTGGCAGGAGGAAAGTGTTTTGCTGGTAAGGAAATTCCTGGTGGGCCATTGGGGAGGTCAAACGACAACCGCTGAAGATTCTGCTAGTTTGAGATCAGGTTCCTCTCTAGCTGGGACCTGAGTGTAGTGTAAGGTCCCTGGGAGGAATCCATGAGATATTCTTGGCTCTTCTCATTTTCTGTACAGGAATCCGCTCCAGACATCATTCATAATGCTGGAAACTTCTAGGCTTCCTGTGAAAGTTAGCCCATTTCTCCAAAGAACAAATCTAGTTGCAAGGCAGTCCTTCCTTGTAAGCTGAAACCTGCCTGTCGTTGCTTTCTCTCATTGCTTCTTCCCAGTTGTGCTCCCTTTAACAATGCCGAGAAAATCTTTTTTGCACATAATTGCCTCTCAAATATTTGAAGGCAGCCAATGAGACTCCCCTTAACACTTCTACAGGCCGAAGTCCCCTGGTTCTTTGAACTGCTTCTTGAAGAACACTTCTCCCCTTCTTGGCCGTCTTGTCCTGGAGACGTTCAATTTAATCAGTACCCATCCTAAACTGGGGTGTCCAAAATTGAAAGCAACATTCCAGATGTAATCATACCAGTGAGAAACCCAGTGGGAATTTTATTTTCTGTGGTTTGGACACCACTCTGCTATTAACGCAATTGGGATTTATGTTTTTTTTTTTAATTTTAGCAAATACATCAAATTGTTGGCTTATGCTGTGGACAAGCAAAACCCTCATATCATTTTTATGTAAACTGCTGCCAAACCACATCTCCCCATTCTGTACTTAGGCAGCTGAATTTTTAAAGGTAAATACAGAAAAGAACGTTTGGGTTTTGCCTATCATTCCAACCTGTCAAGACTATTTCGAATCTTGATTTTTATCATCAATCATATTCCCTCCCTTTTCCAGCTTTCTGTCATCTCCAAACTCGATAAGCAAATCTTCTACGTCTTCGTCAAATCACTGATAAAACATCTAACAGGACAGAGCTCTGTAGCTTGCCTCTAGACATTTCCCTCCAAATTTATGAGCTTTTCCACCAAATATTTCTGAGCACCTACTATGTACCAGAAACCATGTCAAGAAAAACAAAACTAAAAAAATATGTAAGATATGGTCTCTGACTTCAGAGAACTTTTTCATTTAATAGATTGTACAGTGCTATTGATATTTTTAGGGTGGGGAGTTTTAAACAGCAATTATTCTATGAAACTTTGATGCTGTCCCTTTACAGCATACACAAGAATACCCTGAGAGACCTGGTCAAGCATCTAACTGACCCAGGATGTGCTAGATCTCTGGTAGCTCTCCGTACCTAGAATATTATCAAAAGAGAAAGTAAAGTCAGTTTGACCAAACTTATCTTAGTAAAACTTCATGGACCCTTAGTGATCACCACGTTCTTTGTAAAACGGGGCAGCAAGTATAGTCTAGATTTAAATTCTAGTTCCAGTATCTTCTAGCTGTGTGATCATGAACAAGTACTGATTTCTCTGACACTGAGTTTCTTCATCTGCATTGTGATAATAATGAGTACCTCACACAATTATTATGGGGATCAAATTACATACATATGTAAATTATTGTTAAAAATAGTTTCCTTTCTCCTAAAAGTTCATTCGCCATTTGACAGTCTCTTCAAGAATTTTTCCAGACTTCAATCTTGTTAGTCTGTATTCTGAATTCAGCCACTTCATCCTTTGCAGAGCAGGATAACATTTCTCCATCCCCAGGGTATTGGCCTTCCCCAATCTCCTTGATTTTCCTCTGAGGCCTTAGACGGCTGAGATCACATCTGTGGTTCCTTCCAGGCCGTGGGATGATCTATGTCTGGCTCTGGACATGGAAATGCTTCTTTTAAGTGGCCAAGTCCTTTTCTGCAACTCCTGAATTATGTTGGGTTATGATTTCTTCGTTGTGTGTTTTTCTGCTCCTTTCTATTTGAATTCCCCTCTCCTCTCTGAAGACCATAAAAGCAAAAATATGAGATAAGTGGCTCTGCCTTCTTTCTGAGTTCGACTAACTCAGGATTAGCCATGCTACTTCTAAAAGCCTTTGGATTAGTTAGCCTTGCTACCTCCAAAAACTAATGGATCTGTACTTAGGGATTTTATTTCTTATGGATTTTTGTCAAGGAGTAAAGTCTCACAGTTGGTGTCACCCAATGCGTCTGAAAGTTTGGTTGAGAGAAATAGTATTTGTAACAGATTGCCTGAATGATATACATTCCATTCATTCCTCTAATACCCTATACTTCCATCTACCTGACCCCTCTAAAATTTTGTTTGTATATTCTTACTTAACATTGTTCAGGTTGATAAGACTTACATTCTATTCAGAAAATATAATTCCCATAGAGGGTTGGTAACCATTCAACAATTAAACAAGTTCAGCACTCATTACTGGCCCTCTCCCCCAATGGTCTCTCTATTCCTGAGTTCTTCATTTTGAGCCTTCTCATTGTCTGGATTTCTTGTCAAGTTGTTTTTCTAAGAAAAGCACCGTGTACTAAACTCTGAGCTGCTTCTCGCCTGTTTCGTTATACTTGAATGGCATCTTCTCTTGGTATGATATTCTTTGGTCACACCACTTCCTGCATCTCTTAACATAAACTGTTCTACTGTCTTCACTATGAAAAGCCTAAGGCCAGCCTGATTTATCTCTGCTTGTAGGGTAATTTCTTTATTTCTTTCTGGATGCATTAAGAATTCTTTCTTTTTATATGGAACAACAAAAGACCCCGAATAGCCAGAGCAATCCTGAGGAAAAAGAACAAAGCTGGAAGTATCACCCTCCCTGAATTAAAAATATACTACAAAGCTATAGTATCAAAACAACATGGAACTGGCAGAAAAACAGACACACATATCAATGGGATAGAATTGAGAGCCCAGAAATAAAACCACACATCTATGGACAGCTCATTTTCAACAAAGGAGCCGAGAACATACAATGGAAGAAGAAAAGTTTCTTCAATAAATGATGTTGGGAAAACTGGACAGCCACATGTGAAATAATGAAAGTAGACCATACATAAAAATTAACTCAAATTGGATTAAAGGTTTGAATTAAGACCTGAAACCATAAAACTCCTAGAAGAAAAGATAGGCAGTATACCTTTGACATCAGTCTTAGTAGTATCTTTTCAAATACTGTGTCTGCTCAGACAGGGGAAACATAAGAAAAAATAAACAAATGGGACTACATCAGACTAAAAAGCTTCCACAGGGCAAAGGAAACCATCAATAAAATGAAAAGACAACCACCAACTGGGAGAAAATATTTGCAAATCATATATCTGAAAAGGGGTTAATTTACAAAATATATAAAAAGCTCATATGACTCAACAACGAAAAAAGAACACCACAATCAAAAAATGAGCAGAGAATATGAGCAGATACTTTTCCAAAGAAGATGTGCAGATGGATAATAGGCACATGAAAAGATGTTCAACATTACTAATTATTAGGGAAATGCAAACCAAAACTATAATATCACCTCACAACTGTCAGAGTGGCTATTATTGAAAAAACAAAAATAGCAAGTGTTGGAGATGATGTGGAGAAAAGGGAACCCTCATACTCTGCTAGTGGGAACACAAACTGGCACAGCCACTATGGAAAACAGTATGGAGAGTTCTCAAAAAATTAAAAATAGAAATATCATATGATCCTGGTATTCCACTACTGGGTATTTATCCAAAGAACATAGAATCACTAATTCAAAAAGATACCTGGACCTCCTGTTCATAGCAGCACTGTTTACAAAAGTGAAGATGTAGAAGCAAACTATATGTCCATGGATGAATGGATAAAGAAGATGTGATATATGTACACAATGGAATACTACTTAGCCATAAAAAAGACAAGATCATGCCATTTGCAACAATATGGATGAAACTTGAGGGTATTATGCTTAGCAAAATAAGTCGGACAGAGAATGACAAATACTGCATGATTTCACTCATATGTGGAAGATAAACAAATAAACAAACACATAGATAAGGAGAACACATTGGTGGTTAACTGAGGGGAAGGTGGTGGAGGGAGGACGATGGGGTCAAGGGGCACATATGTATGGTAATGCATAAAAACTAGACTATTGGTGATAAATACAATGTAGTCTATATAGAAGTTGAAATATAATAACGTACATCTTAAATTTACACAGTTATAAACTAATGTGACTTTAATAAAATAATTTTTTATAAGAAGAATTTTCTTTATCCTCAAAGTTTAGAAGCTTAGCTATGATATGTTTCACTGTTGAACATTCTATATCAAAATTTTCCAGAGTCTAGTAATCTGTCAAGCTGTTAATTTTTCATTTGGGGCAGTTCTCATGCATTTTTCTTTGAATACATCTTTTGTTCCATTTTTTGGCTTCCCTACTTCAAGATTTTCAATTATCTTTATGTAGGACCCTCTTGTCTGTATTTTATATCTATCAGCTTCTTTCTAATTGCTACTTTCTCCTCTATGTATTTTTCGTCTTAATTTATTATCATAATCTCAAGCCTTCCTCTAACTGTTAGGATTCAGTTTTAATGAAGTCTGTTTTCTTCCTTGGTGTTTTAATTTCATTTCTTTGTCATCTTAATACTCTATTTCCTTAATTTTACAATCTTTTCTTCATCTCATTCAGTTGTTTTAACATCCTAATCTTTCAGCTTATCCATGGTTTCACTAAGTTATTCTACAGTATGAAGCAATTGTGTTATATTTTCTCCTGCTTCTTGATTTATGTTTTCTTTGAGGTCCAGTGGTTTGTCTTTCGTATCACGTGTTTTGTTTTGTTTTTTTAATTTTAACAATTGACATAGCAATTTTGTCTATTTGCTTTGCCATTCCTTTTCATTCAGCTCATTTTAGACTGACTCTGTCTGGGCATTCTATTGTTCTTGTCTCTCTTCCCATTCAGTCTGACTAGAAGGTTTTATACTTCCAATCTACTTAAGGACTTATATTCTAACTACTTTCTATAGCCTGAGGAAATGGTGGGAAGACTAGAAACTATGGTCCCGTTCTCCTCTGAGATTTTGTTAGACGTCCTTTACGTGAGTTTGTGCCACTGAGTCCGGGAATGTATCTGATTCTCCGTGCATCTGAATATCCTCGAGTTGTTCAGCCTGTGGCGCTTCCTTTCCCTTAGAGAGAGTCAGCTCTCTACATTCCTCTGTTTTTCTTTTGCTATTGCTTTCATTATTCCTCATTCAAGAAAGTAAAAAGATGAGAATATACTCTCCTTCTGCTTCTCTCCAGATTTGGGGGTATTTGTGTGTAATCTCAGGATTTTCTCAACATATCAATGTGCCATATGGAAAAAGGGGCCAGTTAGCAACCTAGCTGTACTGCCCTTCCAAACTCTGGTCCAAAATCTGTATCTGTCCTTAGCTGCCAGGTGGTCACATTTATTGCATTAGGTTTCCCCTCATGCTTTGTTAGGATGCTGTTGGGGAATTTTGTTGTTAGCTTTTACTATATTTTTTCATTTTGTTAGATATTGAGGAAGGAAAAATCTGGGGTGCCACTTCAACCCTGAATTGAGCTTGAAAACCCTCAGTGCTGTCTTTTTGAAGATGCACAGCAGAGATTTCTCTTCAGCTTCAGGACAGGGATAACCGTACTTCCAAGCAAAGGGTCTGTCTTTATCTCATGGATTCTGAGAACTGAGTAACTGATTATGCTTATCGCTTAGAAGCTAATTTGAGATTCATTTTTAGCAAAGTGAATAGGATCTTAGCACATGTATTTTGGTACTTTCTGCATGCTTGACTTCATCTTATTTTTCTTATCCTTATTTCCCTTTATTTTCTCACTTTTTAGAAGATCTTGCTTTACTATAAGTGTCTTTGTAAATAATCTCAGATCCTTCATGGAAGAAGGTGAGTTACAAGTATATAAACAAGCAGTTGCACCCCCTCTCTACCCCAAGGTGACAGATCTAATTCCTTGTTCTCCTAGCTTTGACATGGCTCAAAAAGGAATGTTTTGTTGTTATCGTCAGTATCCTTTGAGAGCAGAGTTGCTTTAGCTTTCCCGACATTATTCTTAAGGTTGATGCCAAAATTGTGTTTGTTCTTGGTTATGTGCCCTTCCTTCCATCTGCATTGAAACACAATTTGCTTCTGCATCTCTTAAAATATCTGGTTCTCTTTGCATCCTAATACAGCTTAAAGATCCACAAGCAGCTTAGGTGGAGGGTGGATAAGATACCTGGATATTAATAAACTATCTAAAAATACTCATAGCACAAAATTTTGAGACTCAAAGTTATTGGGCTTTGAGAAGAAAAGCTGTTAGTGTTTGATATCCAATCTGAAACCTTGGTAATAAATAGGAGCAGGAAAAGTTGTTTTAAAATTCTAATATTTGCTTTATCTTTTAAAAATAAAACAAAACACTGCAAAGAAAGTTGACATCCCTTTGACCCTACCATTATCCCAGTCCATCCTTGCCTCAGACTCCTATCACGAATTCGATGTATTTATTTGAGCCAATGTTTAACAGCTTTGTGTACTTGAGTCTGTCCCTAAGTAATATTCAAACCCATATACTAGGCTTTTCCTTCTCCTACTATGGATGGTTATTGTGCTCCTACCTAAGGCCAACCCTCACCCTGAGCACTGGATCCACCCATTCTCGCTTCATCAAGGATATCACACCAGCAATATTCCTTTGTCTCTCCTGTATCATCACATTTTCCCTCTCTATTGGATCGTTCCCAATGGCATACAAATGTGCTTAAACATTTCTATCTTAAAACAAGCCTCCTCTAACCCACGTCCCTCCCTCAGCTCCCATCATGTCCCTCTGTTCTCATTTACAGCTCCACAAGCTGTGTAGACACATCTGCCTCCAAGTCCTTTCCTCCCACTTTCTCAGTACCCACTGCAGGTTTTCATCCTCATCACTCCATCAAAACAGCTCTCATCAACGCCGGCTCCCTGTTGACAGATCCAGCCATCAGTCCTCATTCTAATTAATCAATCTGAATAATTTTACAGAATTGATCACTCTTTGCTTCTTGAATATCTTCTTCACTTGGCTTTCAAAACACCACTCACTCCTGACACTTTCTTGTTTCACTGGCCTCTCTTTCTATCCCCAACCTCTAAACAATGGAACCCCCAGGGCTCATTTTCTTCTCTTCTTTCTCTATACTCGCTTCCTAAAAGATCTTGCACAGTTTTGTGGCTTCACTACCATTCCTACACCAATAGCTCCCCAAATTTTCACTTACCTATCCATTTCCATATTTTCTGCTGGAAGCAAAAAATCTCCTCCCAAAACATTCCAGCACACTAGATATCTAATCAAGTTCTTCTTCTGGGACATATTCCCCCTATAGCCGTCTGTCTTTATGTTCTGGTTTATTTCTCCCTAATTCACTGTGCATTTTCACCCCAAGATCGCCTTTCATCTCTCTCCTGTGTGGGATTTCTTGTATCACGGGCCACAATATTTCACTTTCTTGTTGGCCCCAACTGCCTCTGTAGAAAGGAGGTAAAATGTTTGAGATCTTTGAATATCTGAATATGCCTCCATTCTGACTTCACTGTGTTTGAACATTTAGTTTAGTTTAGATTCTAGTTTAGGAAGTTTTTGCCACAGGATGCTTAAAAATTGCTTATTTTTTTAAGCTTCCAGAGTTACTGTTTTCCTTTGTATATGACCTTTTTGCGTGCGTATGTGTTTGCTTTTTATGTTTTTTTCCCCTCTCTGGACGTCTTAAAATTTTTCCTTGATCCCAGCACTGAAATGTTGTGATGATGCGTCTTGGTGCGGATCTTCATTCTACCATATGCTGGGCACTACATGGCCTCTGTCAGTCTGATCATATTTGTCTTCTGGCTCTGGAGAGTGGCCTTTAATTACAATAATTAATTTTCTCCTCCTCCATTTTCCACTTTCTACTTCTGGAATTACTATTATTCAAATAGTGGTCCCTCAGGCCTGGCCTCTAATTTTATCTTTTGTCTTGCATTTTTCATCTTTTTATCTATTTTCTGCTTTCTGAGACATTTGCTCTTCCTTATCTTTCAAACCTTCTATTCGATTTTCATTTCTGTTGTATTTTTTTATTTCCAAGTGCTCTTTTTTGGTGTCTAAACATTCCTTTTTAAAGCCTTCTGATTCTGCTTCAGGGTTGCAATATTTTATCTAGTTTTTTCCTTAAATATTTCTTCTCCAATCTTGCCTGTCTTCTTTAATTTCCTTTTCTAGTTTTTGTTAGTTATTTTTACGATGAGAAGAGGGGAGAATTTCTGTATTTCATGTTAGAAACTTCCCTCAACAGGCAGCTGTTGGCTTTCTGGTCATATCCAAGAGTGGGGCCACCAAAAGCTGATTGGAGCCTTTGAATAAATCGAGAAGTCTGCAGGTGATCTGACGAGGCTATTTCTCTCCAGGACGCTGCACTGTCAGGGTCTTTAGACCTTTTCTCTGAGCAAGTCAGAACTCCTAGGGAAGAATCGTTCAATTTCTGCTTTGAAGATATAAACCTGGCTGCTGGAAGCAAGGGAGGGAAGGGGCCACTCACATTTCAGAGTGTGAATTTTCACTTCTTCGTGTTTCCATTATGTGTTGAAACTTTCCCTACCACTTGGCCTTCAAGCTCCAGTCTTCCTTCAGGGAGAGGAAAGGGCCTTCTCTCAACAGGGAATGGATTATGAAGATCCAGTTGCTGCTTAAGTAGATTCTCAAACGGTCTCAATTTCTTGGCCCCCAACTTTCTGCTTTCAGTATCTGGTGCTACTAATTCTTGAGCCTTTCTGTGATACTAAAATATTGCTATTGCTGCTGTGTCCTTCTCTCCTCTTTCTTTGTCCTTGTGGGGTTTCCACATATTTTATCCTTAAAATCTTAGTTATTGAGGTTTACAGAGGTAATGGATGTAAACATATGCCTTCATTATGTTATCTTAACTTATTGCTTATCTTATTAATTTTTTGATGTTTTCTCTCATACAGATCTTTGTAATTTTGATATAGAAAAAGGTTTTAATATTTTCTTGCACAAATTTATGTCTTATTTAAGAACGTCTCCCTATCTCAAGTTTATAAAAATTTTTTGTGTTTGTCTTCTTTTAGTTAAATAGTTTAAAATAGTTAATATTTCAATTAGCTAACTATTAGTTAAGAGTTACTTAACTAATTAATAGTTTAAATAGTTAATAGTTAAGTTAAACTATTTTAGCTTAAAATAGTTAAGATATTTTCACAAAGAGCACTTGGAAATAAAAAATATAACAGAAATGTGAATACTTCTGGGATTACTATTTAAATATGGCATGAGTATTTTTTTTCCATATGAGAATCTAGTCCCGATACTATCAACTGAATGATTAATTTTTCTCCAGTTATTTTTAACATATATTCAAGGTTTTAGTATATGATGGGGTCTGTTTCTGACCTTCCTGATCTCTTATATTGATCTGTTTGTTTCTGCATCACCATCACACTGTTTTAATTGCTGCAGTTACGCAATGAGTTTCATATCTGGCAGGGTACAGCACCCCTCCTGCTTATTCTTTTTCTCGATTTGTCTTGGTTATTTTTAGATATTTACTATTCCATGTGGATTTTAGAATCAGATGTCAAATAAATCGCCATATGATTTTCTGGAGTGATATTGATTGGAATTAGTCAATCAATTCGTGGAGAACTCATATCTTTATGATATCAAGTCTTCATACCTATAAATGACGTATACCACCCCATTTATTTAGATTTTCTTATTTCCATCAATATAATAGGTTGAACCATATGAAGTTACCCATACTTGATAATTTTTGACCTACAAAAAGGGAATTTCATATAGTTCAATGTAATAGTTCAAAAATATTTCGGAAAGCTCTTAGCCATCTTTTGGTAGGTTCATTTCTGTTAACTCTTTTTTTTTCCTTACTATTGAGAATAGGATTTTTTTTCTGGTTATGTATTCTAATTGTCTACTAGAAGTTGTTGATATTTTTTTAAATTGATCTTATAGCCAGCAACATTCTGAACTATCTTGTTAGTTTTAATAACTGGTTCAGAGATGGAGAGCTTTCTTAGTTTATTCCTCATTTTCTGGAAGACTTTTGTGAAACAAGAATAGTCATTTTCTTGCAGGCATAATAAAATTCACCCTTAAAATCATCTGATGAGTGTCATTTCCCAGGAAGATTTTAAAAATCCAAGAGCTTTTGATTTATTCAGATATTTTACTTCTTGAATTAATTTTGGTAATTGATACTTTTCTAAATGTTTTGCATTTTCTTAAGTTTGCGAAATCATTGGTATTAATGTGTTTATAATAGTCTCATAATTTTTAAGTCTCTTTGTATCTACAGTTCTGTTACTTTATTATTCTCAATTAACTGTTCTCTATTTTTCTTGATCAGTCTTGACCAAAGTTGACTATTTTTCATCTTTTCAAAGAATCAGCTTTTATTACACTAACTACTGTAAATTTCTTGCTAGTTTTGATGAAATGCATTTTTGCTTTTAATTTTCTAATTCTTTTACTATATTTTATTTAGGTTTAATTCTTAATTTCCTTTAATTCCTTGAGTTGAACACATAGGTGATTTCTTTTCAATCTTCTTATTTTCTAATAAATACATTTATATATAAAAATTTCCATTTAAGTACTGCTTTATCTGCATCCCATGAATCATTAACATGCATTTTTGTTGCTCATTTCTAAATGTTTCATATTTAATCCATGAATTAATTATTGGAGTTCTGAACATTCCCTTTAAAGTTGATATCTGATTTTATTGCATTGTTATCAGAGAATATGGTCTGAATGATATTGAGTGTTTGAAGCTTGTTGAGTCTTCCTTTGGGACAAAGCTCTGATCAATTTTTATAAATATTTCAGGTGTTCTTAAGAAAAATGTTTATCTCTATTTCTTGGATGCAGAGTTCTATATATCTATTACATGAAGATTGTTTATAGGGCCATTCAAATCTAATCTATTCTGACTATACTTTGTCTGCTTGGCTTTTTTTGGGGGGCAGTGTGGGGGGAAGACTAGCCCTGAGGTAACATCTGCCAATCTTCCTCTTTTTGCTGAGGAAGACTGGCCCTGAGCTAACATCCATGCCCGTCTTCCTCTACTTTATATGTGGGACGCTTACCACAGCATGGCGTGCCAAGTGGTGCCATGTTCGCACCCGGGATTCCAACCTGCGAACTCTGGATCGCCGAAGCGGAACTGCTTGGCTTTTTATTTTCCAAGAAAGGTGTGTTAAAATATTCTACAGTTATTACTGATTTATTCATTTCTCTTTGTAGTTTTCTCAGTGTTTGCTTTACATACTTTAAGTTATTCAAGATTATAATGTTTTCTTGGTGGATTAGTCTTTTTATTAGTATGAAACGTCTTCCTTTGTCCCTATGAATGCATTTTGCTTTGAGTTCTGTTGGGACAAGTATTAATCTCTCTACATAAGCTCTTTTTTTGGTAGATATTTCCCTGTTTTATTTTTTTCATTCTTTTATTTTCAGTCTTTTCTTCAGCATCATTTTGATACATTGAATTTTTTTCCTTATCAATTTGAGAGTCTTTTAATTTTAGTAAGTAAATTCAACCATTTGCATTAGTTTTGGTTACCGAAATGTTTGGGCTCATTTCTACCACTTTACCTTACTTTCTCATTGACCATGATTTCTGTTTACTTTTTCTCATTTCCTCCAGCCAGAGAATTGCTACAATTTAAAAACTTACATCTATTTTTGATTATGGAAAATTTTCAGCCTTTATCTCTTCAGATATTTTCTTTTTGCCACACTCACTTTTATCTTTTTCTAGATTTCCTATTAAATATGTTAGAACTTTTCAATCTATTCACCATCTGTCTTAATTTATATTCCATATTTTCTATCTCTTAGCTTCTTTGTGCTGTGTTCTCCAATTCTATCTATTTGTTAGGTATTTTTTTCTTCAACTGTATTAAATCCATGGCTCATTCTCTTCTCTTCTCTTTTTATAACTTTTATTGAAATTTTCGAGATTTCCAATGGTGTTATGTTTTTATCTCTGCCTACTCTTGCTGCATAAACTTTCCTTCTCATTGGAAGGATTCTAGAAGCTTTTTAAAAATCTCTATGAGCAGTCTCAGCATGCACATTTTATAATCTTCTTTAATCTCTTCATTATTTCTATCTCCTTGGATATGAGTTCTCCCGTTTGTTACATCAGCTGACTATCTTTCTTAGTGATGCATTTCCTCGTGTTTATCACTTTTGTCTGAGACTTTATCTTGCACAGGAGCTTTTTTCCTCATGCAAAGTCCTCATTCCATGTGATTTTTCAGTTGCTTCAGAAAGGCCCTTCAGGTTGAACCAAGTCTTTCATTGGAGGCTTGTAGACTTTATCCGTGTGAGAAGAACTAGTTAGGAACTAGTCGTGCCCACATATCATCTTTGCTAAGATGTTCTCACAGCTGCCTCTCTTTTCTTTCAAGATCACAGGAAAGTGGCACATTGTGGCTATGTCCTAGAGTCACATATACAGTTAATTCAGGCCATTTCTCTGTTAGGAGAGCTATCCAGCACCCAGCTTCATTCTGGTCTTTTGCCACAAGAGGGTTATGGCCATCGACTCTTTCTGTGAGGGTCTTGTAACACTCGAACACATTTTCTACATCTGCTCACTCTTTTCTATGGGCTCCATGGCTGCAGCATCCACTATGGTCTCTTTAGTAGTCCTGGAACATGGAAATCCTCGACCATCCCATTTAAACAGAGCTATTTTAAATATATTCCATATAGTTCACATTTAATTTGTATATTAACAAACATTGTAAGTAATTTAATATTTAAAAATATATTTCATTCAAATTGCTATTTTTGAGAGCAAAAGGGGAATGATGTGTTCACCCAGCCATATTGATTAATGTCAAAATCCACTTACAAATATTTTTCCCTTAACAGTATTATGTGTACCAATATTTCCTGTTTACAATGATAATAAGAAACCAATACAGCAACTTTGGAATAAGAACCAAACTCCCACAAAACAAAAGCAAAAGCAAACAAAAAGAAAGACCTGAAGAATTACTATTATATTTTGTTTTATGAAATTTTGAAATATCATCAGAATAAGACCATTTGTGTCTCCCAAAAATAAGAATAGTGATTTTTGTTATTTTCCCATAGTAGACATTATTAAATATAGATTTGTGTTTTTTCATGGATATTTTCATATATCTTTCTTTGTAGTATGGTGTCAAAGCAATTAAATCAATGGAAGAAGTCCTAGTACTCTGAAATTATTCTTCACTTGGTAATAACCGCATACAGATTTATAGCTATTTGACAGATAATTATTTGATTTTTGTGAAAATATTTTCCCCTTGCTTTAAAACTTTACATACATGTATCCAGAGAAGTTTTACTTGGATAATTACAATTCTTTCCCTGTAATAAAGGTTTTGTTACAAAATGTGTTTAGTGCACACATTCCACAATTTGCCTGTGAACCTTTGAACTTTATAGTGGATGATAGTGCAAGAGGTAACTCCGTTCTTAATGACTTTCCACGTTTCCATTAAACTTTAAGTATGTTTGAAAAGAAGAAGAGGAAAGGAAATCTTGATTTTCTTGCTTCATGATTTGCTTACCTAAGAAATAAAAAAATACAGATGTTCTTGCTCCTCTAAAATGTAGACATTATGGTATAAATACCTTTATAATTGAGTTTCATGGCTTAAGTTTTAAGCATATAGTGGAGTAGAAATCCTGGGATTCAGCAAAGGATCTACAGAGTAATCTTTATTTGTTCTACTGAATATTACTGGATTTCTGTCATTTATGAGTTCCCAGATACAAAATGAGATTTAAAAAGTGGTTGGAGGCCTCTCACTTATTATGTTTTTAATGTCTGTAGACTCTGAAGTAATAGCTTGTCTTTCATTTCTGGTATAGGTGATTACCATTCTCTCTCTTTTCTCTTGATTGATCCAGCTAAAGGTTTGTTGAAATTAACCTTTTCAAAGAACAACCACTCGACTTTGTTAATTATTTTCTCTGTTGCCTGTTCTCTACATTTTTTTTAATGTTATGCTCCTATCTTTAGTATTTCCTTCCTTTTATTTACTTTTGGTTTAAATTTATTCTTCTCTTTCTATCTTCTTAAGGTGGAACTTTAGGTGACTGATTTTATATATTAATATATATATATAGTTTAAAGATTGTCACTTGAGCTAACATCTGTTGCCAATCTTCGTTTTTTTTCTTTTTCTTCTTCTTCTCGTCAAAGCCCCCCAGTACATAGTTGTATATTCCAATTGTAGGTCTCTCTCGTTTTGCTATGTGGGATGCCACTTCAGCATGGCCTGATGAGTGGTGCCATGTCCATGCCCAGGATCCAAACCGGTGAAACCCTGGGCACCCGAAGCAAAGTGCGAGAACTCAACCATTCGGCCATGTGGCCAGCCCCATATATATGTATATTTTTAAATATGAGCATTTAAAACTGTTTCTCTCCACTCACTGCTTTAGCTGCATTCCACAAATTTTAACAGGCTGCATTATCATTATCATTCAATTCAAAATATTTTCTAGTTTCTCTTGTATTTCTTCTTTGATCCGTGAATAATTTTGAAGGGTTCTGTTTAATTTCCAAATATTTGTGATTTCCTCTGAAACAAAATTATTCTTACTGATTAATTTCTGATTCGTTTCAGACAATATACTTTGCATGATTTCAATACTGTTAAATCTATTGAAACTTGTTTTATGGACCGACATATAGTCAATCTTAAAGAATGTACTGTGCATTTGAAAAGAAGTATATTTTGCAGTTCTAAAAATTTCAGTTAATAGTGTTGTTAAAATCTTCTACGTCTGCTGATTTTTTTTAAACTCTAACTGCTGTATTAATTCCTAAGAAAGGAGTCTTAAATATAATACTATGGCCGTGGAATTGTCTATTTTTCCCTTTATTCTGACCTTTTTTGCTTTATGTATTGTGAACCTCTGTTATTAGGTCCATACACATTATAATTATGTCTACCTGGTGATTTACCCCTTTTCTTATAATCAAATATCCCTCTTTGTCTCTGCTGAAATTCTTTGTCTGGAAGTTTATTTTGTCTGATATGAGAATAGCCACTCGAACTTTCTTATGCTTACTATGTACATGGTATATCTTCTTCCATCCATCTATTTTCAGCCTAGCTGTGTTTTTCTTTTTAAAGTACTTCTCTTCTGGGCAAGACATATTAAGAGTCTTGCTTCTGTCCATGCTAACAATCTCAACCTTTTAATTGTAGTGATTTGGATCACTAAGATCTAATATAATTATTGATATAGTGTCGATTTAAGTCTACCACTTGATTATTTGCTTTCTGTTTGTCCCTCTGCTTTTCTGTTCCTCTATTCCCCTTTTCCTGCCTTCTTTTGGATTGTTTGAATATTTTTTAATATTTCTGCTATGGACTATATATATTTTCCCAATACTATGCTGAAGCCCAAATGTCTAATATTTTAGTGTTTGGAGATGGTGCCTTTAGCAAGTAATTAGGTTGTGAGGGTGGAGCCTTCATGGGGATTAGTGCTCTCATAAGAAGAGACACTAGAGAGATGTTTTCTCTCTTGGCCAAGGCAGCTGTTTGCAAACCAAGAAGAGGGCTCTCAACAGATACTGAATCTGCTGGCACCTGGATCTTGGATTTTCCAGCCTCTAGAACTATAAAAAGTAACTATTTCTTGTTTACGCCATCCAGTCTATGGTATTTTTGTTATGGTGACCTGAACTAAGACAATTGCATTATAATTTATCTATTGGATCTTTAACTATACTTCTTTGATTCTTTTATTAATTTTTCTTTTACTGGTTGCTCTAGGGATTACAATACACATGCCTAAGCTTTCATAGTCTACTGAGAGTTAATATGGTACCACTTCCCATAATATGTAGAAACCTTGCAACTATATAGAGCCCTTCAACCTCCCCTTCCCCAGATGTCTTTCATGAGTCAATTGTCCTATGCATCACATTTACAGACACTAAACTCCCCACAAGACAATGTTCTAATTTTTGTTTTAAACAGCCGTATGTATTTTTTAGGGAATTTAAGCAAAAAACCATTTATTTTTGCTCAAATATGTGCAATTTCTGATGTTCTTCATTCATTTCTGAAGATCCTGATTTACTTCTGGTATCATTTCCCTTCAGCTTGAAGAATTCCTTCAGCAATTCTTTTAGAGTGGAGCTGCTCCTCTTCATTAAGAGATTCGAATGGAAGATTCGTAATGGAAAGCAAAAATTGATGCTAGAGATATTTTTTTCTTCTAAAATATATTAAGTGTAAGAAAAATACTGAACACGTTGGTGTGGCTGTTTTAATGTTGTGTGATTGGTTGTCTTTAGGAGATGATACATGATGAAGACACATGTGCAATCATTTGATTGAAGTGGAAAATTTGAAGCTCAGTCCATGCACAAGTAGCATTTAGCGATCAACCATAACTTGACACGTGTGGTCCACAATACGTTTTCTGACACTACCCTAGTGCAAAGATACGCTGCCATCTAGTTGGTGTTTATCAATATTTTATAACATAAAGGAGTTAAGAAAGTTGAGGAAACATTGGGTAATAGGAGTCACTGAAAGATGCTGTAAGAAGGCAGAAGGGAAGTAGAAACACCTTTTTTCATTCCCTAGGGTGGCCAAAATTCTGGGCCCTGAAAATTAGTGTATGACAAAGCCTAATGTATCATTCATGACACTGTCAATATTCTCCAAGTATGCCCCACTTTCTTGGCTAGGGTTGAGAATGAAGAAAGAATAAGCGTATATCTATACAAAAATTTGTACACAAATGCTTATAGCTTTTTTATTTGTAATAGCCCAAAACTGGAAATGTCCCAATTGTACATCAACAAGTGAATAGATAATATATTGTGGGGTATATATATAAAAAATATTAATTATAGATAAAATATTAATTACATATTACATATAATGTTAATATATAGTATTATGGAATATATATTATGTGGAATATTATTCAACAATGCTTTTTAGTGATCAACTTATATTTAGTCTTTCCAAAGCATTTAGTTTAGTTTTCATGGGAAAAAAAGCTGTCATTTTATCCATGCTCATATTTAATAGGTTTATATATTACTTAAATCATGAGCAACGTGAGTAACAACTTCATCATGAGCAGATTTTGGAAGAAATATAGTTGACTTATGTTGAGCATGGAATTGAACAGGCGGAAGTGAGACGGTGCAGGCAGACCAGGGAATGGCCTCCCAGGGAGTCCACAGGAGGTGGGCATCTGTTGGCAGGTTTGGCAGAGGAGGGAGAGAGTTGGTGAATCTGGCAAGTCCGTCACTTGGTGGTCAGTTGAGAGAGACTTTGCTATATTGCCAAATTGCCCTTCAAAGGGGTAAAGATTTACACTTTCACAATGAGATTAAGAAAGTTCTCATCTCTTAAAAGCACTAAATGTTTTAAAATCTTTGCCTATTTTGAAATAGTTGAAAATAGTATCTCACTGTTCTTTCGATTTGCATTGCTTAGATTCCTAGTGGTCATTTTTAGGACTTGTCAGCCAGTTTCTGTATAACTGGGACATGAAGATTGTTCACAGCAAGGCGGCTCGCCTCTCCTGCACTTTCTGGTGGGTGGCAGCCATAAGGAAAGAGGGGGAAAGAGGCCTGGGGGTCTTTCTATCTGTGACTTGGGCACTGTAAAGCCCAGTAATTGAACTCTGATCATGTGGGTTTGTTCAATTTTCTTACATTTTATAATAAAGTATTAACTCTGTTTAGTCCAGCTGATAGAAAAAAAATCATTGTTTTAAACTTGGACTCTTAATTTTTAAGTTCTGAACTAAAATAAAAATTCAGGCCCCTCACATGTTCCAGCTTTCTTATCCTGAAACCTGTCATTATTCTATTATTATGAGTGTTTGCAGAGGAGAGGAGAAAAAAATAGGTTATAGTAATCTCACATTCTTTCCTTATAAACCTTAATTAGAAAGGTTTCATGGTAATGCTTTCAGCTTACCTAATCCATTTCTTCCTTGTAAAGCTTTTAAACTTTGCACAGTCAGGAATGGCTTTTATCCGGTGCACAAACGAAATAAAAATAAAAATGCAGATTGAGCTATCAGCTACTTAATACCAGTAATCCTAGGAGTGCAGAGTAGCAGGTGAATAATGATAGAGCCCCAAAACTGGCAGACAAGGAAAAACAAGTTGTATGGATTTCACTGAACTTCCCAGGACTCTTGACAACAGATCGAGTCACCCTATCAAATATTTTCTTGAGGGCTTCCTTTCTTCAAGTCCTTAAGGAATTCAAAAAATATCCTGTCCTTAAGCATATAATTTAGATTTTTATACTGTATGTAAAGATTGATGCTACATCACCCTCCAGGAGTATCTTGGAGATATAAGAACCTGTTTCCATCCAGCACATGGATAATCTGTGAGTGTTTTAAAATGTAGTGTGTTGATAGAAAATTTGAGATATAGTAAGGCCTACAGATGAGGAGATGATTGTCATTGAAAAGATAGTTTTTACTCATAGTTCTGGACAGAAGGGGACATGTCACGCCATGATGGGCCACACAAGTCGGCACCGGGGTTGGTCAGGAGACAGAGGGGGAGGGAGGAACTGTGGGCAAGAGCCATTATTGTGGTTTCCATGGGAAGGAACAGGGGAGGCAAGGTAAGCAGGCTTCAGATTGGCTAGTTTGAGTTATTTCAACAGACTCTGGGGCATAGGGGCTATCCCTAGTTATCCGGTACCTGGCCCTGGGGTGACTCGGGCAGGAGGCTAGTGGCCCAGGATGTGAGAGCTCTGATAAAGCAGTGATTAGGCTGTGAGCTTTGGACTAGCTGGTGCCCATTTGAAAATCATGCGTCAGGCCCAGCTGTTTACTTTCTCTACAAACTGGCTCATCCCGGGAGGGGCAGACTCTCCAGGCACAGCAAGGCCCACTCAGCTCAATAGTCCCACTCATCTCCGTGTCGCATTGCAATTGAGTCAGTCACTCCAGGCACAAGCTAGATTTTTACATTTCAGTGTGTGCACTATTTACTCAGCCCTCTGGGTCTCAGAGACAGCAATACAAACAACAAAAGCTTTCTGCTTACTTAAGAAGCTGGATAAAAAAACAGCAGCTCTGAAACAAAAGTTAATTCTCTACATTTTCATGACAACATATTTGCTCGAGAGAGTGGAAGTTGCATAAAATAGAAAAATCGTTGACATGAACACTTGCAATACATTCAGAAAACCATAATTATGCATGGCAGAAAAAAGAGGGGAGAATTTTCACATTATCTATCATTTGCTTCCAATATTAAGAGCAGCTACATCTTCTCACCACCAAAATCAAATGAAATCATAAGGATGTCAAGAACTACATGGAAATATTAACCTAAGGATTCATATGACCCATAGTAGATATATTAGACTAGAGAGAACCTTAACACCCAAGAGGTGAGATTAGCAATTAATTCTCCTTTCTCCTCAGACCAAATACATCTTGCTCAGGTCATAGCCGATTTCCAGGAGTGCTGTCTGAGGTGGGGGAAGGGAGCTGGAGTGGGGTTGGGGCAGAATTCCTGCCTCATTAGTAGCCAGGCCCTCAGAATGGAGTTTCAACAACATAATAAGTTCTGGTTTAATAGCCAGGCTTCAAGAGTTTGAAGTCTGTATCTTGCCATTTTGTTTGTGCTTTCACGTGACAAGAGATAAAGAAGAGAGTTGAGATTTGGAAGAGGAGTGGTGCTGGGGAACCATCCCCATAGGAAGCAGGTAAACTCCCTCACAGAGCTGACATGTGACCAGGGGCTTTTTGAAATCCATGACTGACAGGCTTATGAACGCCAACCAGATCCAAATGTGACTCCAGTCACTGTGGTCACACAGCTGGGAGAAATGCAAAAAGAAAAATACTATGAGAAAACAAACCAGACTGCCTCATTCAAGTGAGAAAGAGAATTATAAATTTCCTGTGATTTGTAGCATCACAATGATGGGCTGTTCCTGTGCAACAAAAAGATGGAAAGTCTGACATATTAGGGAGGTTGGGAACACAGTTCCTCCCTTCTCGGAGTGATAGGATACAGATTTCAAACGGGGGAAAACCTGTCTAGTAAGTAGAAACTGAGAGTTGGCTCATTTTCTTCCTATTTGCTAACTTCCCAATACTCTGTAGAATGCTATCGTCTCCATCATACGGAGCGAACAAAGGCTCATGGAGTTAATGACAGACTCAAGAGCAGGTACCTAACAAGAAAGTGAAACAGATCTCATTTCCTATCACAGATTCTTTTCACTACACCCTCCTTGTCTTTCTGGCCATCAACTAGCCTATTAGCAACACCATTCCACTAGAAAAACAGAGGACGGTGTGAACTGAGATGTTTAACACTCAACCAAGCATACTGAGAAAACATCTTAGAATTTATGGAATAATTTTTATACTAGTGAAAGGATGGGACTTATGTAAGAAACATTTAACAAGAAATATGGAAGTTTGGTAACTTTTGTTTCCAAAGGATTAAAGATGTTTACAGAGGATTAAAAATACACCAGATAGAATGAAAACTCAGACAGCTATGTGAATAAAGCCTTTCTTTATATAATAATTTGACAATAATTATTTAGCTGTATATTTTCATTCCAACACAGTTCTCAATCCTCCTCTTTATAGATTCTACAAAAAGCAGGAAAATTCCCGGTGAAGTCAGTTGTTGATCATAAAGTTGATAGGCTCTTTTCTTTATCTCTGGTCTTATAAAACAGTGAGCAGAATGGCAAAATATATCCTTCAGATTTTAAGTCTGAGTTTATAGACTCCTTTTGCATTTTTCCTTTCTTTTAATCTCTTTTTATGTTTCAGCCACAAAGCTACTCTTTTTGCGATAGCCTCGCTATCCTCAAGAATCTATAAATTCTTGTGGCTAAGAAAACTCCACACAGCCCGTCGTAATGGAAGGGGGAGGCATGAGTGGTGGGTCAGAACAAATCTGTAATGCATATCACAACTGGCCCCCGCTGCTCACCCAGCCTCCTCCAGCCACATCACAGGCAACAACACTGCTCTCTTAGGCCACAATTTGAAATCCTAATATAAAAGGCAAAATACGACTGCAAAATGTTATTTACACTTTCTCTTTTTTCCCCACAATTTTTGAGGATTTAATTCTGACAGGGGAGTAGAAGGAAAGAACTGATTATGGTTGAACACGTCCAAGAAATATGTTGTGCAGAATGCAACCTTCTCAGAGATTACACAGCTCAATTCTTGTTAGTCAATCATCTTATTTATTTTTAAAATTTTCTAAATTGGCATATTGTTTGTCTTATTTTAACTCTAAAATGACCCTAAAATTCCTAAATTTTAAACACTCATATTGGCATTTTTGTTCTCACATTCAAAATATGAGATAGTCTTGGGATTTATTGCGGAAAAAAACTGGTAAAAGCTAGACAGTAAACAAAGATACTAGCACAGAATGCAGACTCAAACTCAGAGAAAATCTGCTATGGCTCAAAAATACATTATTTTAAGCTCCCTATACTTTTCTTAAAATTCTCTTGTTTTGTTACTTGCCACGAATCCTTAAAGAGTTCAGAAATCGAGAAAGTTGATAAATTAAGGCTGTAAAAAAAGGGGTTCTTAAAAATACATGATTAAAATTTGGGGGAGAAAGTGCAAGCTCAATGTCGAGGTAGATGTCTTAGCATCTTTAGATTATTATAGAATCACTTAGCAGGATAGAGGCTTGTAGCTGGAATAGATCTCCAGACAGTATGTTAAGAAACAAGGCTATTCTGGCACATCCCAGCGCCAGATTCTCTAGGTCTTTCCATCATTTAACTTCTCCAATACCACGATGCACAGGTATGTAAAACCCTTATTAAATTGCTGGGCCTTGCAAGGTATTTTGAAGGAAAGAGGAGAAAGAACAGCTCCATTGATCTTAAGGAAACGCATGTCTGCACATATTTCAACACCAAAGCAATTTTTAGCTTTACACCAAAATGGATTAGGTTTTAGTCGTATCTATAAATTCTCTGAAGAGGCTGTGGATTATAGTGGCTTAGATTCCGTTAAAATTACTGAGAGCAGAAACAGATTGGAAAAAAAGGTAGGCGGCCCTGGGAAAAAGGCTCTTGGCCAGTACAGCCCCCTGGGGTTCTGACTCAGTCCTTCCAGTCAGGCAGGTAAGGAAATGGGCTATAGTGGGTGGCTGTCAATTAATTCTACCTTATGCAGGTCTTGATCTCATGTGCATTTTTTCTGCATTTATGGAAGACATCAGTTCCTGAAAAAGTGTTTACTGCAAATAAAGAGTAATCCAAATACATTTTTAAATTACATAAATAAAAGTAATCAGATTCACCCTAATGCCCCAAATCATTTGGGGCTCTCTAAGAAGATGAAGGCCTTATCCATTCTAAGGCTGGATTTCAGCTTGCTGTCTCACTGTAAATCCTGCAATAACCCATCCAGAAATCACTCTTGATCTGAAAGCTCAGTAAAGAACTAAATAAACTTGGGTTTATTCCTCTAAGGTCATCAGGCTATTGGTAACTCTAACTGTCTCAACATTTAGTTTTGAAAATCAGTGTTAAATCACCCATCACCACTGATTATGAGGGCCTGACCTCAGGTCAGCATCAGAGATGTAGGGGGGTGGAGCAGGCCAATGGCCCTCCAGATTCTAATCCCAGAGGGTTATTTCTATCCAGTCAATTCTACAGACATTCGTTTGGACAGATCTTAAGTTCCCTCCACTCTATTTTTTAAATGGACTTTTGGGATTTAAAGGTGAAGGGAGTTAAATTCTTGTATTGAGATAATACCAATGGACACAGCTAAATAGATAATGATTCAAAACTAAGAACTTTTTCCAGCTGCCTACTTTTAAAACAATGACATCTATCTTTAGAGGCTTGTCCCATGGCTCTAAAGCAAGGGTAGATGAATGTATTTGAGAGAAGTCATGAACCCTCTGAAATTGTACTTAAAACTTTGTACGTATTGACCATGTGCAGTTTTCATCAAAAACTCAAAGAAGTCTCTGGCCCAAAAAAGGCTGAAGAGCCACTGCTCTGAAGAACATTTTCTTCCCAAACAAATAATGACGTCCTTTGATTCAATTCTGCAAACAGCAACTGAGTCATCTCCTTGCCAGATATTTGGCTACATAGTGGAGCTACAAACGTGCATATGGAAAGGGAAAGTGTGTCCTTTATGAAATTCCTACTGTGTGGCACGCCCAGGCCTACAGGCTTTCTTTTACCCATCTCCTTTAGTGCTCACACACGTCTTAGGGGTTCATTATAATTATATGTCATTTACAGATATGGAAGTCAGCTGCCCAAAGTCACAAACTATTAAGAGGTGGAGTGAAGACTCAAAACTATGTTCATCTGAAGATGGAGGAAAAACCACAAGTCAAGTAATGTAGGCAGACTTTGGAAGCTGGAAATGGAAAGAAAACAGATTCTCCGCTGGAGCTTTCGCCCATGCTTGCTCCTTCCTTGCTGTCTCCCTGATGATACGATTCAAGGCAGAGGGAATGGCCTGAGTGCTGAATACATGCAAGCAACACACTACTTCCAAAAAGAGCTGTTTTGTCCACTCCTTTCTCATCTCTGCCTCCACCACCCTGATTGCAGCCCTCACATCTTTCCCCTGGACCAAGGCAACAGTGTTTTTATGTGATTTTCCTGTATCCACCTTTGGTGGCTCTAGTGTCATTCTCCACGTGACAGCCAGGGTGATCTTTCTAACAGAGCACATCACATCCTGGCTTAAAACCTCTGTTGAGGATGGTAGTGATCATTTACTGTATGTAGTACCACCCTTAGACCTGGGGAAGTGGGGCTCTTCAGCGGGCCCCTACACTTTGGGGTGCCTTCCTTCACATTTTCTAAGCTCCCTCCTTCAAGTGCCTGAGACCAGCAGGGGCCCACAGAGACATCAGGATGCAGTGCCCCTAGCCTAGACAGACATGTGTGAGTGCTGGTCCCCGTTTCTCCCCTTTGGGGGCGCTGCCTAACACACCTATAAGATTGTCCTTGACTGGTGCTGGCTAGATTCCAGGAGGGGGCCTGGCAAAGTCATCACTCCTGTTGGTTAGTATAGTATTTCTTTTGAGAGTTCTTGCAAGATTGGGCTGTCAGAATGGTGCTGGCATGCTGATTTAGGGTGACACTTATGTGGGACACAGGACAGGTTTAGGGCTCTTGTATAGTTTCCTATTGCTGCTGTGACAAATTAACACAAATTTAGTGGTTTAAAACAACACAGACTTACTATCTTGCAGTTCCGGAGGTCAGAAGTGTAACATGGGTCCCCAGGGCTGCATTCCTTCTGGAAGCTCTAGGAGAGGATCTGTTTCCTTGCCTTTTCCATCTTCTAGAATCTGCTGACATCACTGGACATGTGGTCTTTTCTTCCATCTTCAAAGCTAGTAGTGCAGCATCTTCTCTCCTCTCTTATGATTACATCAGACCCTTATGATTACATCAGACCCACTCAGATAATCCAGGATCATCTCCCCATCTTTTTTTTTTATTAAAGATTTTATTTTTCCTTTTTCTCCCCAAAGCCCCCTGGTACATAGTTGTATGTTTTTAGTTGTGGGCTCTTCTAGCCATGGCATGTGGGATGCTGCCTCAGCATAGCCTGATGAGCGGTGCCGTGTCCACGTCCAGGATTTGAACTGGCGAAACCCTGGGCCGCTGCAGCGGAGTGCGTGAACTTAACCACTCAGCCACAGGGCTGGCCCCTCCCCATGTTGAGATCCTTAACTGAATCACATCTGCAAAATCCCTTTTGCTATATAAAGGAACATGGTCACACGTTCTGGGGATTAGGATGTGGATATGTCTGGAGGGCTGTTATTCAGCCTACCACAGCACTGGACTACCCACAGTCCACTCCCACCCCTGGGCTTGGGCTGGAGTGGGGAGTCAGCCCTTGCCTGTTTGTGTTCCCACTGAGGTGCCAGCTCTGGTCTATAGCACCTGAGGCAGTGGGGGTGGTGGCAGGTGTCCTTTGCCCTGTCACTCACTCTAAAGATAATAGCTTAGTCACCAACCCTCCAACCTCACTACTGCATGTGAACCATGTGTGTAGCTCTCACACAGCTATATGGTGGCATCCTCTTAGGCTACTTCACTGAAGTGGGTTGTTGTGAAACCTACCAGATTACCCACCCCACAATAAAACCTAATAATAATTCCTGGTTAATTAAAGACCTAAAAGAGAAGAAAAATTAGAAATCTTTTTAGAGGAGACTATAAGAAATATCTTTATGACTTTGAGATAGGGAGGAATTTCTTAGATACGATACAGAAATCATATAATAGACAAAAGATTAGTATCCAGAATATATAAAGAACTCCTATAATAAAAAAAATAAACAGACACTCCAATTGTTTTTTTAATAAAAATTGGCACCTGAGCTAACAGCTGTTGCCAATCTTCTTTTCTTCTTCTTCTTCTTCTCCCCAAAGCCCCTCCCAGTATATAGTTGGATATTCTAGTTGTGAGTGCCTCTGGTTGTGCTATGTGGGACACCGCCTCAGCATGGCCCAATGAGCAGAGCTATGTCCGCACCAGGATCCAGACCAGTGAAACCCTTGCCCGCCTAAGCAGAGTGACCAAACTTAACCACTTGGCCATGGGGCTGGCGCCCTAATTTTTTAAATATGCAAAATTCTTGAACTGGTTCTTCACGTGAAAGGAAACCCAATAGCCATTTTCATGATAATGTACTCAACTTCATTAGTAATCAGGGAAATGCAAATTAATACCACAAGGAGGTATTACAATATACTCATTAAAATTAGCAAATATCAAAAATATCTGAAAATACTTGATGTTTGTGTTTGCGTGAATGTGGAGCAATAAATACTCTTCTTTACTGCTGGTGGAAGGTAGACGGGAGCCATCACTTTGGAAGATAGAGCTATGCTATTTAGTAAATTGGAAGATACATATACCATATAACCCAGTTATTTCAGATTGGGTTTATTCTCTGGAGACACAGGTGTTTATGTGCAGAAGAATACAAGTATGCTCATAGGAGCATAGTCTGTAATTTCTCCAAACTGGAAACAACCCAAATGTCCATTAATAGTATAATGGACATATAATACCATACCCAGTGGAATAATATGCAACAACGAAAATGAGTGAAACCTATGCTCAATCACTCATTCCATTCAACATTTATTGAACTGTGTTATTCCAGGCACTGAGCCAGGAAGTCAAGATAAATTAAGACAGACTCTCTTCTAGAAGAACTCTGAGACCAACAAAACCAGTTAAACAAATACTTAGAATTCAGTGTGATCTTAGCAAAACACTACACTGATAAAGGATGCTTTATGGATTTATCACACTGTATCTTTTTCTCCCTCTTCTAGCAAAATGAAAAAAAATCTTTTTTCCTCACTTTTCTCTTTGAAATTAAAACAGAATCATGCTGAGGAGATATATAGCATATTAGAAAAAGAATATGTTAAATTACAACACCAAGAGCAAATTTTAATGGCCTAAATCCCATGGACTTTCAGAGTAATTTCTCTGTTGCCTTATGATGAGACATAGCTGTGCCTCTCTCGGAAAATTGGTTGGCATTTAATCATATGGGTTCTGTGAATTGTGAAACTAATCAGGTCTCTTTTATGAATTGGCTTCTAGACGATTAGAATCAAATTTGTATCCACCCCACAAGCATGGATGATGCATTTTTATGTCATATTCCTTGACCTCTGTTTTCCCTTTCCCTTCTTGTCTGCTTCTAATGTATCTTTCTGCATTCTATTACTTACATTTTATGTATAAAGGTCAGAATAAATCCTTCCTGGACCAAGCTAGGGAATGGATGAATGAATACAATAGGATAGGATATGACAAGATACTGTCTCATCTGCCTTCAAGAACAGCAAGTGTCTTGAGGAGGCAGACTATGTATTATTCATCTTTCTGCCCCCAGCATAATGCGAGGCACAGAGCAGGTGTTTTAGTTAGCTTTCCCTAGATTATGCTGCAGGATGAAAAAGCTCAAAATCTCAATTTGTTTGTTTACAATAACAAATACGTATTTCTTGTTCACATTCTATGTGGTCTGCAGGTCAGCTGAGCGCTGCTAGGCTTGGTACCACGTCTTCCCATTCTGGAATCTAGGCTAAAGGAGAAGCCATTATCTAAGACACGGTACTGGGGGCCAGCGTCAGCCGTACCATGCAATGGCATTTAAAGCTTCTGCTCAGTCATGGCAAAAGTCATGCCTGGTCACTCCCATTCACCAAAGCATGCCAGGAGAAGGAAATTGTGAACTGTGAATATTCAACAAATATTTGCTAAATGAATACAATGGTAGTTAAATTAGAATACATGGTAAGCTTCCTGTGCCATGAGCAATTGCTCTCAGGTAAAGAACACCCCTCCATCCCCCAGATTTCCCTCACAAAAGATTAGTTGTCAAAGAGAGATGATTCCAGACGACAGGAGCAAAGTCTTCCTTTCTATGAACTATTTCTTCATAGTTCAATGAGCAGCGCCAACGAAAAGTGAGAGAGGAGAGTTCATAGTCTGATTAATTCTTCATCTCCTTGAACAAACTTTAGTGTGCAGAGGAATCACCTAGGGAGCTTGTTAAAAAATATAGATTTCCACTGAAATTGACTCTATGAGACCAGGAGCTTATATTTATAAGCTCTCCATGTATTTCTGATGCACAGTCTGGTGTGGGAACCCTGCTAGACAGCCAGGGGCAACTCGTGCCTTGTTGGAGGAAACTTCTTCTAAGGCCCCTGCCAATCTTGAACCTCAGGGAGGAGCAGCCTTACCTTTCCCAGCCCTCACTGCCCTCTACTGCAGGGAGGTGTGTGGGGAAGAGCCCCGTCCCAACTCCTCTGGGTTCCCCCCATACCTGCGCCTGCCCCTGTCGCCACGTAATTGCATGACCGTATAATTATCTCTGTCCAGGTCTGAGCATCCCACTTGAGTGCTGGGAACTTGTCTCATCTGCCTTCACATCCCCGCTGCCAACTGGGGACTTACACAGAGTAAATGCTGACTGGATATATCAGTCAATCTCATTAGTGATCCCGATCTATCACAGCAGGGGTTCTCAAACTTTAGCACGTGCAGAATCAGCTGGAGGACTTGGTAATGGATCACTGGCCTCACCTCCAGAGTTCCTGACTCACTAGATCTGGAAAAGGGCTGAGAACTTGCACCTCTGACACACTCCCAGGGGATGGCATGGTGCAGCTCCCTGCCTGGAGAAGCCCTGCACTAGAGCGCTTCACTGCAGCTTTCCTGTCTATAAAATTAGAAAAACAAGACCTGCTCAAAAGGCTTCACAATAGCTTTCAGAATCGTACACCATTCTGCCATGGCTTTAAATGTCCAATGACATCAAACCACAAAATTAGAAGTGACAAAACCTATTGTTAGTATGCTATTACTGAATTCATTTTAGTTCAAAAGGCTCCCAAGGGCAGGAATCTTTGGTCCCTGCTGTATTCCAAGAACAATCTAGATGCGTAGTTAATTGCCTCATAAATGTTTGTGGGATGGATGAATGAGGGATCCCAGACACATCCTCTGGTCTTCACACCTCCTCTAGTCTAGGGGTCAGGCTCTTCTCGCCAATGACACTGGCAGGTGTGACTTCTGGCACATTCTTCTGGCAAGTGTGAGACCTGGCTCTCTCCCTCCTCAGCCTGGAGCATGCCTCTCAGTAGGAAGATGCTGGATTTCTGCTCTCAAGGGTCATGGTGGAAAATTTCTAATTCTACAGGTTTTTTTCTTTAAAAAGAAAATTAAATGAAGTACAACTCTTACAAATCAAAAGCCTTTGCCTTTTAATTTATTGTTTTGGTTTTGAATTTCCTGCACCTCATTTGGAACTCAAAGTCAAAAATTTGACCCTTTGTTCTCGTTGGATGCTTTTCTGTCCTTGTAGAGCCAGGAGCCTTGGCCTTACTTTTATAAGTAAATGGCCTTAAGCCTGTTTGAGGGCTATGAGCAAAGGGAATAAAAGAAGAATGCATCAATTAGTGTTTCAAAATAGTACCCAACTACACTTTATTTTGTTTGTATCATACAAGCATGTAAGATATCATATTACATCATCATCTTATTATATGATCATATTACATCATCATCATCATCATAACAAAACAAAACCCTATAGAAAATGTTGCTTTGTGTACCAAACTTAAACACCTTCTGAAGAAGATGTGGTAGCATCATCCAGCACCAGAGGGGATCCACCCATCCTTTGTGGAACTTCACTGGGGGAGACTGAGGCTTCGAAGGAAACCTCATAAACTTATTAACAGTACAAACATTTGTACTCAGCGAACTTCTCCAGGCAATATTCTGTCAGAAGCCCCTCAGTCAGAGGCTGCTCTGTGACAGCTCATCACAAGTAACGTTGTCAGAAACGCAGATTTCCTCTAAGGTCAGGAAGAATGAAAACGGGCGACAACAGCACTTGTAAAGGAACATACCTCCTGTTGCCATCTCTGTCCTGCTGTTAACTCAGCCAGAAGGAATTCAGGGCACAGACCGGGAGAGTGTGAAGTAAACTGAATGAATGAAGGGGCTCTGAAATATGGGTGCACCAGTGTGGCTGGGACCTGCTCATCCCAAGGGTGCCCCAGTTGCAGGTTTTGGGAACAGAGGGCTCCTCTGTAAACACTGATGTCAGATGTTGGAGAGAGAAAGGGACTATTTATTGAGTGTCTATCACGTGCCAGCATTATTACTGAGCACTCTGCAGACATTATTTTATTTAATCATGGAAGCAGCTCAAATGCAAAACCAATGATGCAGTGATGCATTTTACAGACATGGAAGCCGAAGTTTGTGGGGGTTCTGTAACTTGCCCAAAACTACACAAAGCAAGATTTGAACCCTGGATTGTAACTTCGAGCCAGTGCTCTTTCCATAACATGAGACCTCGGCCTTCAATGGTCACAGTTTGGTTTAGAGGAAAGAGAACAGAGCAGCCAAGACTGAAAAGTGGCAACAAGGAAACCTGGGCCCTGTCAGAGGCCACGGCTTGTACAGGGCTTCTTGCAGTGCAACGTCTGGTTTTCCTTCCTCATGATGCAACTCAGTGTGGGACAGGGAGGGGAAGCCTAGGGGGCACTCAGAGAGAGAACCAGGATTCTGTTTTGGGGTGCGAGTCCCTGTCTGAGGTGTGAGGAAAAGGCAAGTTGTTAAGGAGACAAGGCCACCCTGAGGGAGAAGCCAGCAGAGAGCCTTTCCTTGATGTCTCCCCTAGAGAATTCCTGAGATTGGCTCTACACTGCTCCCCACTCCCCCCTCCATTCTACTCCACAACATGGGGGTCTTTAAATTGAGCTGCAAATTGTCAATTCTCCAGAAATGGGAATGAGTGGAGGGCACGAGGTCCTGTTTATATCCAGTTGCAGGGAGTTTCCTTTGCTGCTGAAAAATGTAAACCGCAACCAAAGCCGTCGGTTTATGTGGAGATGCTCGTCCAAGTGAGCAGGGACAGTTTAAGGATAAACACTCTTCAAATCTCATCTGGAAAAACTTCTTCAGTCTCTCCATACTGTGACCTCAGGAGACCTCGCTGACTTGGATGGGTTTCAGAAAGGACACTTTGGGAATAGCAAAGAAAGCTCGCCCAAACTCTGAGGCAGTCTGTCTGAGAGCCTCCCAAACTCTCCTCCTTGGTCTTCACAATGCACCCCAGACCAACCTGGGCAAGGAGAGACGGTCTCACTACTGACGGGTCAGGAAACTGTAGAGTCTTCCAGCTGGTGTGGGGGCCATTAACGCTCCTGCAGCTTCCTTCCTAGGGGTGCTCGCCCTCAGAACTGTGCCCTTCTCATGGCAACCTCTGCTCCCAGGTATTTTTCCTGTTCCTATTGCTCTGTTTCATGTCAGCCTTGCTTGCAAATTTCCACATTCCCTCTTCATCAGGTACAGCTCTAATCGAGTCAAGAGAGATCTTTCTCCGCACACTGCCAGCATTCCTCCAAGATTACCTGAACATCATTTGCTCTTCTTCTTTCCTGCATGGAACACTCATCTTTCTTATCAAGTTTTTTTAATAATAAACTCTGCTATATTTATTAATAATAATAAACTATCGGTTACTTGTTAGTTTCTCTTAAAGTTAAAGATAGTGAGGTTAATATCCTCTCTTACAAGTTTTGGTAATACAATACAGTAGAAACAGAATGGCTATTGAATCAAATACATTTATTAACTGGAGGAGTTTGGGAAAATGCCATAAGCTTCCTGAGACTCAATTTCCTCATTTTCAAAACGGATGTATGAATAGTTACTTCATATGGTTGCAGGAAGGATCAAAGGAGATGAAGTGCCTTTCACAATGCCAGATTGCCAGGTGGATAGGGTAAACCTAAATGTTAGGTCCTCCTCTGTTCCTCTTCAAAACATTATGTATATTTCAGAAAATGTCATAGTTCTTTCCCTGAAATCTGTCTTCACAAGCCAACAATTCACACCACATTGCTATCGAGAGGGATTTGCACAGCTTGTCTTCCAGAACTCTGTGCAGGCTCTATGTTCAGGAAGCATAAACTCTTCAATTTATCTCTCCCTGGGCCTGCATATCTGAGAGAGACGAGAGGAAAATTTCAATGGCCTGTCAATAAAGACTTTTCCATAGAAAAGCTCTATTTTAAAATAACAGTTGCTGGTTTTTAAAATGGTTTTAATCAATGGGGTAAAACCACAAACCACTTTCACATTTGCGTCCTCACAGTTCCTCTTCCCACTACCCCTTGACGATAACCTTTGTAAAGCTCATAACTTACCTATCACTTTCAGCTGTTAAGAAAAAAGGTCTTATTTAGTGCCTAACTGACTTTTGGATATTAAAAGATCTGATCCCATCTAGTATGAAACTTGAACTTCATAGCCAGTTCATAGCTTCTCCCCATCACCCCCTACCAGTCAGGCTTACCCTTCGCTGAGAACCCTGTGGTGGGGAAGAGTTGACATAAGGACTTTTGTCCTTTCTCTAGCTAATCTTCTGGCTCCTTTGATTTGGGAAAGGGAAAAGGATTAGAGGAAGGCAGGCAAAGGCTAATGGCACTGGTGCTTTCTCTCGGCTAGCGCTAGTTGGTTCTTATGCCCTCCCCTCTGGCAGGCATACAAATGCTGGTTTTGTCATGGCATCATTTAGAGTTCTTTGGAGCCCTCCCCCTGTCCCCACTCCATACCTCCAGGACATTCTCATTGCCTGACAGGGACAATGAGCTCTTCAGCAGACCTTTAGAGACCCATTTCTCTCTTCAGTTCCAGCCCCTGGCAGTCGACCCCAACCCCTGTCAGGGCTGCAGTTGCTCAGCTCAGCAGTCAGCCCTTTGAGCAAGGTTTCATCAGGACAGCTCAAGCCTGGTGACTGTCTGCAACTGCCATACTCCGGGTTCTTGAGGAACTCTCATCTTTCCACAACAAATGGGGAAGGCCTAGCTCTCTCCTTGCCCTCTGTCAGTGGGATTAATGGGCTTCTCTAGCTGTCCTCCTACCTTCAGAGTATTCCAGATAGAAATCTGTCACCAGTCTTTATGTTCACATATGCCCCCAGTCTGTGGAAACATGTCAACCTCTTGTTGTGCTTCACTTCCTCCACTCCAATGCCCCTGGTGGGTCCAGGAGTGTCTGCAGCTCCGTGAGTGTAGAGCCAAGAGTGAGATGCCAAATGTCTCTCCTTGTAGCACCCACATTCTTGGTGAGCACGTCTTGAAGAGCCCCATCTCTTGGCTTGGAGGGTTGGAAATCCCTCGCTAACCCCACTAGGCCAATAGCTTTTTCTCCTTGGTGACTGATCTTGGTAGTGGTGGCTGGAGGTCGGGGAGAGGTTTGATGGTTACCAGACAAGCTCTAACATCTTTGAGTAGATCTGGCCTAGATGTGTCCTGCTCTTCTCTTTAGAACATGGAGGCATCTTTCGTTTATTTTCTCAGCTTTAAGACTTCAACTAAAATACTAAGAAAACAGAAAAAAATTGTCCGATTCAACATCTTGTTATAAATTCAAATAAGTGACATTATAACTACTACTTATATGCAATATAAAAACTATATTTTAATTCTTTTTAGGATCTAACTTAAGCAAGATTTTAAGATAGAACCCAACTATCTTTCCTTTTTTTGTGTGCCGAGGAAGGTTTGCCCTGAGCTAACCTCTATTGCCAATCTTCCTCTTTTTTTTTTTTTTAATGTGAGCCGCCATTACAGCATGGCCACTAAATCTGGGCCGCCAAAACAGAGCACACTGAACTTTAACCACCAGGCCTTCTGGGCTGGCTCCCCAAGTATCTTTTTTCTTTGGTGAGGAAGATTGGCCCTGATCTAACATCTGTTGCCAATCTGCTTCTTTTTGCTTGAGGAAGATTGTCCGTGAGCTAACATGTGTGCCCATCTTCCTCTATTTCTACGTGGGACGCCACCATAGCATGCCTTGGAGTGGTGTGTAGGTCCCCACCTGTGATTTGAACCCCGGAACCCCAGACCACTGAAGCAGAGCACCCAAACATAACCACTACGTCACCGGGCCATTCCCCCCCTCCAACTATCTTTCTTAATTCAATCTTTTAAAATTACTACTTTATGAAAACTTGCCTTTAATTTCTACTTTAAAGAATTTAAAGCCTCTTGTATATGAGTCTAGGAAAGAGTCATCTAGCTCACCAGCTGCTGCAAGCCAGTCACGACAGTAACCCCTTTTATTCAGCAGCACATGACAAACATAGATTAGATGCTTTACAAATAGTCCACGTTTTTAAAACAACCTTGCAAAATGGGTATTCGCCTTCTATTTATTCCATTTCACACATGAGGAAAATGAGACTCAGAGTAAATAACTGGATCAATGTCACACAGTTAGTAAATGCCCAGCACTGGAATTCTGCCTATCTCATGCTGGCAGGTGTAGTCTTTCTATATCCATGTTACAGCCCAAGTGGCTGCTTACAGCTCTGCTTATATTTTAAGTCATAGGATAAGAGCTTTTTAAGAGAAGTTTTCCCAAACTGGAATCACCAAACACTATTCAACAGGCGGTAAAAAGAGGTACTGGGGAGAGGGTAGGGTATTCCAGAGCCAAATGCATTTGAGAAATGATGAGTTAATAAAGTTGAATTTACCGTAATGTTTTATTTCACCGTAACATTTCTTAGAGGCTTTATTTTTTAACAACTTTACTGAGATATCTTTGACATGTAAAAATTGTATATATTTAAGGTGTACAACTTGATATTTTGATATATGTATACATTTTGAAAAGATCACCACAAACAAGCTAAATAACTTATCCATCACATCTACATAGTCATCATTGTGTGTGTGTTGAGAAGATTTAATTTAAGATCTATCCTCTTAGCAAATTTCAAGCATACAATATTAACTATAGTCCCCATGCTGTACATCAGATCTCCAAAACTCATTCATCTTGCGTAACTGAAACTTTATACCCCTTAAGCAACATCTCCTCACTTACCCCTGCAACTCTCTTATTGATACATTATTGTTAACTCAAGTCAATATTTTATTCAGATTTCCTTAGATTTTACCTAACGTTCTTTGCTCCAGGCCACCACACTACATTTAGTTGTCTTGTGTCCTTAGGCTCCTCTTGGCTGTGACAGTTTCTCAGACTTTTCTTGTTTTTGATGACCTTGATCGTTTGGGGGGTACTGATCCAGTGGTTTGTAGAATGTCACCCAACTGGAGTTCATATGATGTTTTTCTCATGATTAGACTGGGGTTATGGATCTTTTGGAGGAAGATTATGGAGCTAAAATGCCATTTTCACCATACTATATCAAGGGTATGAAAGTCAAGAAAGCACTAAAAAAAAAAAAAAAAAGACATCACTGTTGATGTTGACCTTGACAGCCTGGCTGAGGTGGTGTTTGTCAGATTTCTCCACTGAAAATTGTCTTTTCCCCCTTTCCATGCAACATTCTTTGGAAGGAAGTCAGTCTGTGCTGTCCACACTTACGGAGTGGGAAGTTAGGCTCTATCTCCTTCAGGATGAAGTGTCCACATAAATTATTTAGAATTCTTATGCATAGGAGATGTGTCTCTTTCCCCCCATTTATTTATTTATTCATCACTTACATCAGAAAGAACTCATGGATATTTATTTTATACTTTGGGCTATCATCCAACAATACTTCATTCTCTTGCTCAGGTTGCTCTAGCTTTGCCCATTGGGAGCTCTTTCAGTTGGCTCCTGTATCTCTTTTACATACCTCATCGTTGGGTGTTTTCTTTTTTACTTTTCCTTTCTCCTTTATTCCTTCCTTCCTTCCTTTCAGTTCTTCCTCACTTTCTGGCACTACAAGTTGCTCCATGCCCATCTTCTGTACTCCCTGACACCACGATCTAATTTGCTTTGTCACTTTTCTCCAGATTCTGTGCCCCCGTCTCATAGTGCTTACGTTAGAATCGCAAAGCCTGTGGTAATTAGCATGTTTTTGAATCAGTACAATGATTTGACATGACAGACTGCTCCAGTAATCTTTAATGTTAATGAAACTGCTTTTAGAGAAGATAAGAATTAGGTTCATTAAGAATTATTTAATTTATACAGCCAATTATGAACTGTATGCATGAATGCAGAGAAGAGGAGATAATGGAAAATAGAGATAAGCCAAAGTAATTTCTATTTCACTGGAAATAGTCAGACAGTCACAAGCAGACACCTGCCCCCTCCCTCCCTGAAAACTTCAACAAAGTGGTGGGCCCATTTATCTCTATCCTGAGAGCTGGCTGAACAGGAATTGAGAAAGACCTAGGCTTCTCTCAAAACTCTATAAAATAAATATTCAAGAATTGCTGTGATATAAAACATCAAAAACTAAGGCTACTGCAAAAATACAGCATAGTTTATCTAGTTTATTTAAAAACATCTGGTGTCAGGCCAGGAAATCTTTGCTTTGACATGTAAAGTTTACAATGAACCATTCTTTATTGTCTCTACCGCAATTCAAAACCTTCCCACTTGAATCTGTATTTTAATAAGATGGCTTATGATGATGGTGAGCAAAGGAATTCTCAGAATTATGAAATCTGATGGTCAAAAATGGATTGAAAGTTAAAAGAAGACTGGGATTCTTTTGGAGAATTAATATATATGGCAGATTAGGCAATTATGGCAATTAGAGTTATTACTTGTCAACATTGTATTACAAGACAAAAAAAACAATAAAAGATATCCTTAAGAATATTTTTGTTTTCTATGAAAATAGAATTATCTGTAATATCGTGCCCCTTTTGGAGAGAAAGAGCCAATAAACTGATGATATGGAGTGGTCTTGAAGGAAAAATATCTGCTCACTAACTATGGTCTGAAAAACAAATGAGTTAGTATCAGCCATTAGAAAACCATAGACAGAAAAACATAAGCAGATATTGCCCTGCATTTAAGTAGTTTATAGAATTGTTATGTATCGCCTGTTAATACTTCTGGTTTCTTGGGAATACATTTTGCAACTAACTGATCCTGTCTGGATCATTAGGAAGCTCAGCATAACCCTGTCCATAAGCAAGTATGTCTTGGTGGATAGAATCACAAAGCAACTTAACACTGCTCACCATCACTTTGATTTTATTCAGCTGAAGTGGTTTTCCCCCGCTTTCTGGGTGAAAACCCTAGCGATCTCATAACTTTCTGATTAACCTCAATGTTACAAAGTCCTGTAATCCCAGTAAGGGGCAAAACAAAGTTTCAAATCAGAAATTAGAAAGTTCACACTCATGTATTAATCAAAGCTTCCAACTTCATTCAAGTTATGACTGCTTCCCCTACCCCAAGTTGAATCATATTCTGGGGAAGAAAAGTGTTACCAGCTTCTTCTTGCTTTCTAGCTACTGTTTAAGACCCCTCTGAGATTGGAGAGAAGGAAGAAGGTGAGGAGAGCAGGGAAGTCCCTTTTTGACTGGTGCTGTCTAGCTGGCCCTATGTTTTCTGAGTGTTGCTGATGTTTAAAGGTGATGCATTCCTTCTGGATGCTTTTGTCGGTTCTTGGACCCCTTCTTCCCCTTCATTGGAGATTTTTCATCTGCACTTCCCCTAATGCAAGTGAGACACTCTACTCCAGCTCATCCTTACTCCTGGGCTTCTAGCAGTCTGCCTCTATTTTCCATTGAGTCCCATCACTTCTCCAAGGAGCCCTAGTAGACAAGACCTTAAACAACTCTCAATGGATCGTGGGAAATACTCGTGCTTCCTTTTCTCTGACAAACTTGGAATCAAGGCTTATCCATTTGGCACCTCTTTTTCAGCTCTGTTGTCATCAGCTAACCAGCCCATCACTTATCTTTAGACCTCAGAGGGGAGTTAGTCACCAGGATACTGTGTTCTTCCAATTTCAGGGAACACGTATCAAGCTCCGCAAATGATCCTCTCTAGTCCCTCCATCGTGATTTGCAATGAGGAGATAAACACTTCCCTCTCTCTGATGGGAGAATAGGACTCATGCCACAACCCTTCACAAAGAAAACTTATTAAAAACCCCTCTGCATCTCCAACAGCCCAACTCATACCCTCATGTGGGTGAGAGGTTTAGTGTGAAATACTTTCAAATAAATCCTTCTACCAAGTTCTACGTGGTGGTCTGGCTCTCAAATTCACTTTTTTTTTTTTTATATCTGGCTGTTAACTGTCTTAGCCAAAGCTATTATTTCAACATTTCTAAAACACACATTGCCTAAACTATACATTCCAGGACAGATTTATTGCTAATTTTCCTTGTTCACTATGGCTAACTGGGAGTATATATTTCTAGCAACTTTTGAAATATATTGAGTGTTGTCTGGGATGTAAACCCAATCTTTTGTTCATTCATTTGAGCAGATGTGGGGGAGTGGATGCAGTTTCAGGAACTCACCAACATTTAAACTCTTGCTTTGTCCCTTGAATTCTCCTGTCCTGTCTGTTGGTTGAGCACTTTCGCTTTAAGAACGGGCAGCTGCTCTCACATCATCATACATCCTACTCTTGGTCATGGTCTAAGCTCTATCCGCGCTCTCTCTCAGGGGCTCAGCCTCAGTGAACATTTTATCTCTCACAAAGCTCAGTATAGAAAGACTTGCTATTTTGATTATTTGTTTATTTGTAGAATTATAAAAATTTATAATTTGAAATTTAAAGATTAACCAATGCTTTTCTCACTCTGGCCGCATTTGCTTACCCTTTAATGACAGTGGGAATGGAAATATGGTTACTTCCCCTAAATTTAGGGAAGAAGCACACATAGTGATTACAAGAATACAAAGAAACATTGGTTAATATTTCAAATTAATTTGGATGTTTCCTATAAACTGATCTCAAACTTTAGAGGATATATGTCATATAAGTAAATACATACATTAATAAGCCAACAGCTAAATAAATATATGTGCTACCTTAATTTCCTGGTATCAAATTGCAAGAAACTTCCAAGTCAAGTTTGTAAGAATGAAGAAGAGTTAATTCAATTTTTCGACTCAACAATTACAATTCAAGGATAGATTGGGATTTTGAATGAGAAGATCTGGCGTCAAATCCTGGTTTCACAATTTGCTGGCTGTATACTCTTAAGCAAATTAGTCAACTTCTCTGAGATTTAATTACCTCATCTATAATAAAATAGATGGTATAAAAACTACCCTATAGTGTTTCCATGAATATTAAATTACTCTACAGCATTGTTATTATTACTAAAAAAATACTGAGGCGATGAGGCTATGTTCCAAATTATACTTATCACAGAAGGAGAAGTGATGTAGGAGGCATGGGGAATGTGCTAGAGGTTAGGGGGTTATGTAACTATAAATTAAATTATTATTAATATAATAGTAAAATAATATAAACCTCAATAGATACTTGGAACAGAGGAAAGCAAACATAAAATTTGGGGAGAGGCAAGTGAAGGTGGGTCCAGGACTTGGTTTCTGTTCAGGTGGGTAAGATATAAACAATGAAGCAGGCCAGCAAACAGGACAGCCTCCTCCAGCCCTAGGAGCTAAGAGAGTAGGGGGTGTGGTTAGACCACAATCAGATTCAGATGGCTCACTGATTCCCCATATCATTTAGAATGCTTTTGGCTACAAGTAACAGAAAGTCTCCACTCAATTGGCTTAAACTATAGAATTTACAAACTGAGATGACAAGATGGGTGTGTGTTTAGGGAGAGGCGGAGCATCTCCAGGAATGGCTAATACAGCAGTACAATGACATAAACAAAGTCACAACCATCCCCAGACTGTCAGACTCACCTTTTGATGGGCTTCAGGTGCCACATCCTTATGACAACATCCGGAGGCAAAAAGAAGAGGCTTCTCTCTCTTTGTTTTCCTTTTAACATCGAGAAGAAAGTTTCCCAGAAGCTGCCTGGGCAACTACCCCTTCTGACTATGACATTCCCAAGTCTCAGCCCATCACTGGCAAGAATTACTACTGCTCTGGAGCTGGCAAGTGAACCCACCTGCCGGGAAACAACTAGCCTCTTAGAGATGGGCAGACACCTAAGCAAAGTCTGCATTCCAATAGGAAGAAAGAAGAGGGTTGTCAGGTGGGCAACCAGCGTGGTTGCCTGATTGTGGAGACTGAGCTGAGAGTTTTGGGGCAGCTCTTCTGAGACATGCCCACTGCAAAGTTGCCCTCAAATATCGAAGGCTTCCTTCAAGGCAAACTGAGTAGGCAGCCTCTTTCAGAGATCTCTGGAAGAGGGTGCCACATACTCAGAAAACCTCCCAACTGGAAAATGTTTTCAGTTTCTCGAGACTTGTGTTCTTTTAAATAAGGGCAGAACCTTTCATTTCTCATAAATATTCATTGCATTCTATATGAACAGCATCCTCTGGAGCACAGCACAGAATTCTATATTGATAGGGCTCCCTGGAGTTCAAGGAAACTGTCAAATACAGGTCCTAATGTGGATATATGTTGACTAAGGTAGTACTCTAGGATAAATGAGTTTTGATCAACATGTATAAAAACATCATCCTGAATCCACAACAGTTTTGACTGTGGGAAGAAGATAAAAGACCAGTGGGTCACTGATGGTGTCATTGCCAGCTGGTGCTTTTATGTAATTAGAAAGAGTCACCTCTTCTTCTGGGGTGGCAACCCCATCAGATTATGCAGAGCCAACCCCATGCCCTGTGTCCCTCGTTTTATGGAATGCTTTTGAAGGAAGGCAGTTTCCACTGAGAGAAGGAAAAGATACTTAAAAGAAGACTAAGGATGGGGAATGTATTTTGTTTAGTATTAATTCTGTTTCCTTCCATTGTGGTGATACATTCTTATCATCTACTTGCATTGAGGTCAGCCTTTCATGATGTCTGGTGCTGCTATATATTTTTTCACCCACATGGCTCATTTTAGGGCTATATCCTACGCTTTCTTTTCCTCTCACTCCACATATTCTCCCTGGCTGAATTCATCAACTCTCCTGGCTTCAATTCCCAAGTACCTGCTGAGGATTCCCACTTTCTATAGCCAGCCAACCCAGGACTCTCTAAACTCATGTATCCAACTATCTCCTGGTGGCTTCACTGAGGGACAGAAAGGTGGTTTTCATGATTTCATTATGTTTCTCTGTATTTTCTGAATTGTCTAGAGTGAGCATATATTTATTTGATAATCATAAAAATAACGTTATTTATTGAGAAAAAAATAGCAGACACGGGAGATGTTAGATTACTCTTGATGTATGGCTGCCTTATGACAGCTACAGTGCTGAACTGCTTTGTTTATTCAGCATTTAATTTCCTCCACAATGGTAAAAAGTGGGCATTATTATCTTCCTTTAACGGAGGAAGAAACTGAGGCTCAGAGAAGTCGAAGTCACACAGTTATCAAACTAGAGAGCTTGAATTTGAACCTAGAGCTGTCTGGCTTCAAAAGCTTTGCTCTTTCTAATGCATGTTCTCCCCCAGCAACAGTGCAGACTCAGTGGGGAAGAAAACAAAAGCAAAATAAAAAGAACACATCCAAATTGCGTATATTGTCCTTAGGGTGTTTTACCTAACAGGACTTCATATCCTTCTTTGCCTTTTATTCTCAAGTGGTGTTAGCCTTTTAAGTTCCTTCAAATATTGGCAGAATGAGCTGGAACACCAAGTGAGGCCTCCTTGCTCTTTTTAAGCAACAGCCATAGACTATAAATCTTTACTGTTCAACCTGAAACTCTACGACTATTATTTTTAACTTTTTGAAAAACTACATATCCCATCATGCCAACACATGGACTACTTTCATGAAAGTGTACTACTGTTGATATTTTAGGACCTCTAGATCCTGACCTGAATTCTAGTTGCCCTAAAACTATTCTAAACATTTACTGAAACTTCAACAGGTGATTTTAATTGATCGAGCAACTATAAAACCCTTTAAGTTTCAAAAATATTTATCTGATTTATGTCAGGCACAGTGCAAGGGGTAAGGGTACAAAGATGAATAAGACACAGCACATGTTCCTTGTCATCAGAGTGGCACATCAATGGATAATGGTAATACAACTTGGTAAGTGACTAAACTGAGGTAGACCCTGAGGAAAGACACCCGACTCCCTCATGCTCAGTGAAGCTTTCTGTAGGAAATGACTGCTGAGCCAAGTCCTGAAAGATGAGCAAACCTAGGGCATACATTTGGGAGCCATCAGCTGACAGGTTACTATTCAGGTCATGACTAGATGAGGAGGCTCTGTGGATAGAGAAGTCCAGCAGTTCGGAAAGGAACTCTGGGGAGAACAAGAGATTGGGGATGGCCAGACAAATAAGAAATGTGAAGGAGGTCAGTGAGGACAGGTAAGAGAGCTAGAAGGAGAACTGGCAAGAGATCTTTCCCAGAAATCATGGCAGTAGAAAATTCTAGGGAAGAGGGAGTGGCCAACAGTATGAAATGCAGCAGAGAGGTTTAATAACAAGAGAAATGAAAATTATTGTTCAGATTAGAAATTATGGCATTCATTGATGGTCTCTGCCAAGAAATTTCAGTCCAGAGGTGAAGACAAAAGGTAGATTACAGAGGGTGTAAGCGTGATGTAGTGTAAGTGCCTGACATTAAGATTTTTTATTGTAATATGAGTTCTTGACATTAAACATTTGATCACAGAGACATCCATTTCAAAGACATCCATCTCAAAAAAACATATTACTGGCTATATGACTCAGCTACCAGCAAACCAAGTAGGTAAGGACCCAGGCCACCCCCACGCATGAAGTAAGCCTTTTAGAAAGCCTAGGGTAACCTAGATAACTGTTTGCTTGGGTGATCCCACTTCTCCCTTCCTGCTTCCTAATTCCAGCTCCTAAGCTTTAAATTTTCCAATAAAGAGTGAATCTCTTCCAGACTTTCATGAAGGCAGAGCCCCAAGTCCACACTTCTTCTTCCCTCTCTATCCATGACCTAACTGTGTGGCCCTTGGCATGCCATGTACCCTTCAGGATGTGTGAGTAATAAATCTTGTTTTTCAAAGTTCCCTGCTGGTTGTGGCTGACGTGTGTCCTGCAATCATAATAAGAACCACAAAGGTTGGTCCAGACACAACACTGACTCTGGTCAGAGAAATGTCTGTGGGGTTCATTACAAGTAATATGGGTCCAGGCAAGCAACTCAGGCCTTCTTAGCCTATGGCATCACTATTGATGGCTGAGACCAACACAAGTGAATGCAGAGATCAAGAGGTAGACATAGGGGCCCGCCCAGTGGCTCAGTGGTTAAGTGCGCATGTTCTGCTTTGCTGGCCCAGGGTTCGCCAGTTCCGATCCCGGGTGCGGACATGGCACCGCTTGGCAAGCCATGCTGTGGTAGGCATTCCACATATAAAGTAGAGGAAGATGGGCATGGTTGTTAGCTCAGGGCCAGTCTTCCTCAGCAAAAAGAGAAGGATTGGCAGCAGATGTTAGCTCAGGGCTAATCTTCCTCAAAAAAAAAAAAAAGAGGTAGACGTAGTCAATGTGGATTAACCTTTCAAGAAGCTTGGTTGTGAAGGGAAGGAGAGATTAGGGCAGTAAACAGACAATGCAGGCTCAAAAGAGAGAGTTTTTTGGGTTTGAGAAATTTAAACCCATTTCTATGGATTTTCAAAAAAGAGCCAATGATGAGAAAAAGTTTGAAAATATAACCTCCAGGAAGGAAATTGATGGAACAATGGCGTTCAGAGAGCAAGGAGGGATGGACCTTGTACAAGAGTAAGGATACATCCTTTGAAACTAGAAGGAGAAGACAAAGATGAGTATAGAGTCAGCAGGTAAGTTTGTAGATGGGAATGGGGGTAGCAAGTAGGAAGTGGGTTAACCCACAGAGAGTGTGAGTGATACCGAGCAATGGGCTTGCTCTGCTCACTGTGATCCGAGCCAATTAATCACGAGTTAGAGGTTGAGAAAGGAAGTTTAATTAGATTAGCCGGCAAATTGGAAGACCAGTGACTAATGTCTCAAAAACCCATCTTCAAGGATTAAAGAATCTTGAGGCAGTTATAGAGGGAAAATGGGCAGTAGGGAGGGGGTTTCCTTCAGGCATGACAGACTCCAGGATCTTTCATTGTTCCATTCTTCTGTCAGCTGTGATGGATACCTTGTAGGTGTATTTCCTGCCTGTGTTCAGTCTTTTCTTGGAGAGAAACTCTTAGAACAAAGTTTTAATTTATCATGCTATCGAGGAGTACATACGTAAGCGGGAGGCCATAAATTAGGAGAGCATGTGAATTTTTTAGAATACGTGCAGAGCAGCAAGTAGTCACATAGAGGAGGGGCTGGGGCCATTTAGGAAAACAAGATGGCCTCACTTTTGCTCACTTACATGAATCAGGGACTAGGGAGACAGCTGGAGGATTGCGAAGGTTTGTGACAGACACAAAGGGAAATGAGTGAGAGAGCAAGGCTGACTCTGGGGAAGACTTCAGATGTGTGGTGGCAATAGTCTCCAGAGTTCAGTGATTTTTTTTTTTCTAGCAGTATTCTATGGTACTCAAACCTTATCACAATGATTGCTCTCCCTAAACTGTTAAAGCCATCAGAAATCCCCCAAGATCAATTGTAGTCAACACTGGCTGTACCTCAGAATCACACCAAGAGCTGCTAAAAAAGAAAACACGCAGATTCCAAAGAGAATGATCTGGGATGAGGCCAGGGTAAAGGTATTTTTGAAAATATCCCAACAATTCCATTGTATATCCAGAGTTTTGAGCCAATGGTTTGAGTAGGCACCCTTCAATTATCCATATCAAGGGCTAGTTGGGAGAGAAGTGCAGGATCTGGGAGGAACACAGATAACTGAAATCTATAGACAACCCCAGATCTCATTTTCGCTAACGGCTTCAGCCTTTTTATTTTGTAACTAGGTGGTAATTAGTACCAAAATTGACTGTCTTGATTTTCTTCATTTCTGTCACTCAGGATAAGATAGTGGTGCTAATTAACAGTGAAATGGCCTGAAGGCAGCCAAAAGGCAAGAGGAAAAAGGGAAAGAGAAGTGTGTGGTTCCATAAATCAGATCTTCCTCCCTGTAGTAGCAGGATTAACAGGCATATGCTACTTCCTGTGTGCAACACGCTATTGTAAGAATTCCACAAATACCTCCTTTCTTCTCACAACAACTCTATGAGGCAGGTTCTTTTATTATCCCCATTTCACACCTGAGAAAACTGTAGCACAAAGATGATATTAACTTGCACAAAGTCATAAAGCTAGCCAGTGGTAGATATGAAATCGCATCCAGGTTATCCGAAATCACAGTCCTCTCTTAATCGTTACACGCATCTATTCAGGAAGCTAGTAAACTCAGTAAGTAAAGAGGTGAATATATTAAAGAAAGGAAAAGTGAGAGAACTCTGTAGTTATTGTTCAGAAAGTATAAGAAATATATTTCTGAATGGATTCTGAATGCTAATTTTTTTCTGGCTATATTGCTGATTCACAACATGGCATCAGTTCCTGAACTAAGACTTTGAAAAAGTTACTTTTTGCAAATGAAATATTTTAGTACCTGAAAGGCAATACAATTCACCTTAAAACTAAACCCTTGGGTGCAGTGGTAGGTAGATTATTGCTACTTTCCTAAAAATATCTGCTTAAATGAACAGATTATAAGTAATATTCTTTCCACACACTTCACTGGCGCCGTTTTCTTCAATAATGAAATTTCCATCTTGCTTATCTCATTTGTATTCATTGCACCTATCAGGCAACAGAACCTTGATTCAGTTAGGGTTTTATTAAACCCTCATCATGTAGCTAATTCTATATCTCTTTCAAAATGTCAGAATATACTGTCTCATGGTGAGCTGTCTATAGTCAGTTTATCAGGGACCTAGGCGTTCGGGGTGTGCTTTGTTAATCCATCATGTTAATTAAATTACTCCTTGTATAGATTATGGCAGAATGTCCCAGGTGGTGGAGACCAGGCAAATGTCAGTATGCTCATTAATATTTCCTCAACATTTGCAGGAAGGAAAGCATTATATTTTGTCTCTGGTTCTCTCTCTTGCAAGTGGTCCTTCACCTCAGCTGCACATTGGAATTGCCTGGAGAGCTTTAAAAAGTGCTGATGCCTCGGTCCTACCCTCCAGAGATTCTGATATCATTGATCTGGGGCTTGGCCTGGGCACAAGGATTTTTAAGAGCTTTCTAGGTGAATCTAGTGGGTAGCCTGAGTTAGGAATCCATTGTTCAAGAGCTAGCAAGACTGTAGGTAAAAGCAATAAGAGACTAGGTGTATCTTCCAAAGTCACCCACATTTTCTTTTTACATTACATGACTCAAAACTCTCTAGGCCTGTCACTCTCTTGCTCTCGCTTCTAGTCTTTTTTTTGGTAATAGGTACGACCTTAGTATTTTATTTGTATTTCATTCCCTGCGATAATTGTACCGTGTGCTTATAAAAGTCTCAACATCTCACTTGAGTTACGGAGATATCATGTAAACCAATAGTTCTTTAGGATGAGCTTGTGTACGCTAGGAGCACTGAAGCATTTTGATTGGGAGATTTTGCTCATAGTTCAAAAGTCGGAGAGGCACATCTACAAGCAGGCAGGCTGCCATGAGTGTTCTTGCAGTGATGTGAAGTTAATACCTGTACTTTTTTAATAGCACATATCTATTTCAGTACTTATTATAAGTAAATAGCTGATTCAACAGATTCTGAAGAGCAAAACCACAATGTCTTTCCCTAACATAATGACTAAAAGACATGCATGTCTTCCTCCTACAGTTTCCATAACCCACCTTAAGGACAGAGAGCATATAGAGGGATATACAGGGCATCCAGGAGACTTTAGTGTCATTGAGCATAACGTCTTTTCACATTCAAACCCCACCTCCCCCTTTAATAGTTGTGTGACCATGAGCTAATTATGTAGCCCATCTGTGCCTCAGTTTCTCCATCTGCAGAATAGGATAACGATCATCCCCATCTCATGGCTGACGTAGGTTAATACATATAAAGTTCTGAAAACAGACCTGGACACATGGTAATCACTCAATAAATGTTAGCTACATTTTTTTTCAAGGCCCTCTAATTGGAAAACATCAATTTCAACCAACAATTCATCTGCCACTCCTGAGAGCAGAACTCTAGAAAAGGTGGCAGAACTGGCCCTAGTGGGCACAGGGGGCAGAAAACTTAAGGACCCCAGCAGCAGACCTTGGCTTTCTGCCTCCTAATACTTAAAGGTATCAAAGGGCATCTTCTCCACCTACTGGTCCCATTCCACTGTGTGAAATTCATCTTCCTCATTCTTCAGAAATGTAAGCTCCATGAAAGCAGGGATAATGCATATTTTATTCACCAATTGAACCCAGTAATTAGCCCAGGGTCTGGCACCCAAGAAGTGAGCAACAAAGTGTTGATTAATCTGGAAGTCCCAGTGGGGTAACATATTATCAACTATTAACACTTTAGCTTAAATTAGACCATGCAGTAATCCTGTCACTTAGTGGTTCTCAGGTGTATACAGAGACTGAATAAATTGTGTTGGGGGCAAAGGAGAGTTAGAGGTAAGAATAGGCTTGGAGGTTGCATGGTGTCTTGCCCATAGAGCAAGCAGCTTTCCAGAAAAACTAAAAGGCAGCATGGAGTTATGGGGTACCAGGGAGCAGCCAAAGGAGCAGAGATCTAGTCAAGAGGCTGTAACTACACAGAAGAGGAGGGAAACCCAGGCGGGAGACTCAGTGGAGACAAATAGGGGAGCTCAGTGTTGTCAGCTGTGAGGAAGCTCCAAAAAGATGAGAGCAGAAAGTGAAAGAAAAATATACCATCAATTAACCAAAAATTTCTTTTACTAGGTTTATTCGTCTGCTGGGACTATGATAACAAAACACTATGGACTAGATGGCTTGCAAACAGAAATTTATTTTCTCACAGTTCTGGAGGCTGGAAGTCCAAGATGAAGGTGCCAGCAGGGTTGGTTTCTCCCGAGGCCTCTCTCCTTGGCTTGCAGATGGCCACCTTCTCCCTGTGTCCTCATAGTGCCCTTTCTCTCTGTGAGTGCATCCTAGTGTGTCTCTCTCTTCTTATAAGGACACCAGTCCTATTGGATTAGGCCCCCAAAACACGAGGGCTTCATTTAACCTTAGTTACCCCTTTAAAGGCTCTATCTCAAAGACAGCCCCACTGGGGATTAATGTTCAACATGTGGACTTGTGGGCAACATAATTAGCCCATGACACTAGGGTTTGTGGTGCCTGGCATTTGTGAAATAGAGTAGCAGTCCTCAGACTGTGGTCTCCTATCCAACAGCATCAGTTTCACCTGGGAACTTCTTAGAAATGCAGATTTGGGGGCTTGCCCACATGGTGATGCAGGCTCAGTGAGCCGAGGAGTTGAAAGAAAGATTTCTTGGACTCTCAAGGTCTGGCAGTAGTGCTCTCTTATTCAGAGAATAGCATGGAGTAGCATGGGGACATGACCCATGGGCAGTAAAGAGCTGCCATGTGTTGAAGATTAAAGCTAAATTTATAAGGCATAGATATGTGAGTTATTTCTTTACAAGACAAAGGAAAGATGATGTAAAAAGTCATTAAATGGTATCAGTGCAGGTGGGGTCTGGTTATTGGGTGGTCCTATAACTTTAGATAAGAATCAGATGGGATTAAGTCAGGATGTCCTATGCTTCCCGGAGGATGTTGGTGGTGGGGGGAGTCAGTTACATGAGGTTACAGACAAGCGCAGTAAACAAGAGCAAGATTATTACGCAGCTTTAAGTCCTGGCCTTCCCCATTAAGAGTTCCTCGAGATAAGGTCATCCCCGATTCTTCCCGGGGCAGAGAGGGAAACACCCTTACAGATGGAGGTTCCCCTTACAAATGTACAGGTCTCTTAACAAAGGGTAAGTAAATTCTACCTTTCAGAGTTTCTTTCCTGTCTGCAGTTTTTAAAAGTAACTAGCCCAAAATAATCCTCATCAATGGAAACCAGCAAACTGTTTTAACAAGCCCTCTAGGTGATTGTGATGCAGACTGAAGTCTGAATACCACCAATCTGGGTTAATGGATCTACTCAAAAGCACTGGCAAAATGAAATTAGCCCTGCATCCTAGTGAATGTGATGTAGTGAAAAAAGTTATTTTTTAAAAAGAGTTTTGGGCCAGACACAGCGGCATAGTGGTTAAGTTTGTGTGCTGTGCTTTGGTGGCCCAGGGTTCATGGGTTTGGATCCCAAGCATGGACCTACACACTGCTCATCAAGCCATGATGTGGCAGCATCCCATATACAAAGTAGAGGAAGATTGGCACCGATGTTAGCTCAGGGTCAATCTTCCTCACCAAAAAAAAAAAAAAAGGTCTTCACAACAACCCTAGAAGGTAAGCAGAGAAGATATCATGAACTCTACTTTATATGAAGAAACAGGGGCACGGTTCCAGAACTGAGTTTCCCAGGCCACACATTATTGCACAGTAGAAGCAGCAGTAGGGCTCAGGTTCCTACCGGTCTCCTCTGATAAATCCAATTCTACAGACCACAGTCAGGGGTCTTCCTGGTTTCTCCTTTTTACAGTTTGAAGTCTGATCAAACCTTACATATACATCAATTATCAATCACATTATTATTTTTTCAAATGAAAACTTTTATCTGACCATGGCTTCATGATCAGGATCGTAATTAATATACAGAGCACAAGTTCATTAAAATTAAATTAGGACTTCAGGTTTATAGTTGCGAATCAGATGCAGGGAAATTTGAATGCATCGTTAGAACACTGGGGACAAAAATCTATGAACAAAAATTTAGCAAATCGCTATAAATTCGCTATAGGGCGAATTTCGAGAAAGAAGAGGGCACAGATGAAGCTGGTTCATCAGCACTTTCAGAAGATGCATTTAAGCCCAGTCCTCTCTACCAGGAACATCCTTTGGCTTTTGTTTCCTTCTGAGAAAATCTCCACCACCATTAGCCAGCTCCAGGAAAGCTATGATACACGAGAGCTGAATTTGAACCCTGGGGAAATAAACATTTGGGAAAGCCAAACATTGTCTTGAAAACTGGCAAGGGTGAAGAATATTCTGGGGTAGTGCATAACAGGAAAACGACTTGCCAATTGTTTGCAAACATGTCCCATACAACGCCTGTGTGGCAGGCAGTGTTATGCTGGCTACATTCATACAACAACACAAACCAAAACAAACTGTAAAATGCGCTTCTGTGCCCAGAATTTTTATTGGGATTAAGTGCTCACCCCCTCAATTTCTGCTACTGACTTGCTGATTTACTTACGGTAGAGTAAATCATCTACTTTTCATATGTCAGTTTTAATATACTTTAAGGTAGTGGTTCTCAACCTTTGCTGCACAGTCGAATCAACTGAGGAGTTTTTAACAATCCAACATCCAGGCTGCACCCCAGGCCAATTAAATCAGAGTTTCTGGGGGTGGGCCCCAGGCGTTAGTAATTTGTAAACTCCCTCTGTGATTCCAGTGCACAGCCAAGGTCTAGAGCCACTGCTCAAAAGTAATATTTACTTTTCGTCATCCCTCACACGATAATTACAACAAAGAAACAAGAAACTAATCTAGAAAACAGAATTAGAAAAATTCACCCTATAAAGAATAAAGTGGCAATTGTATTATTTTCAGCCTTGACCAGATAAATGCCTGTGTTCAATCCAACTTCTTTAACTAGTATAGCCCTCAGTGTTTTATTCCTTGGCATTTAATCTAGAAAGAACAAAAGAAAAAGCTTAGAAATCTTGCTGTAGGCTGCATCTACTAGCGGGGGAATAGGAGCACTGATCAATTGTACCTTAACAAGATAAGCAAGAGGACTTCAATGCAACTGGAGGAGTTTCCAAGAGACAGACACTCTCAACTGGGCTCAAAATCTTCATTTAAATCACCAGTGGGTTTTGGTCATTTCTGAGAATACTGTTTTTTCCAGATCAGTCAATGGAAAAAGAAAAAAAAAAAACCAACTGACTAGTTTTACCATCTCATACTTTCACATCCTTTTGAAGAAAGACCAGTACCATGTTTCTGAATCTACGAGAGTTTATGCAGGATAATCCTAGAGGAGAGGAGGAGGAGGAGGTTGTTGCTGTTGGGAGCTTGAAGGTGGTTCCATGAGCTCCTTCTGCTCCCATCCTGGGAAAGGGAATGGAGGAGGGGGATTGTCAAGTCCTTCCGCTCCCTAGTAGAGACACCAACAGGAGGCACTAACAGGAACTTCTAATGGGGCAGACCAGGAATGCTGTGGATGTACACTGGCTGCTGTGGCCATAGAGATGCAACTAAAGACCCAGTACTCAACCTTGACCCAGAAGAGCTGCCCGCCTTCCAGGACCATGAGGGCTTGGACACAGTCCAGAGAAGAGTAAGAGAGGCTCTTTCCTGGATGCTACAACCCTCTGTCTACCTAGACATAAAGGAAGGGGTCTCCTTTATGACTGGGATGGAATTTGCTGGTAATCTGGTAGGATAGGGGCTTGAAGAAGATTAATCTTAACTTAGGGTTTTAAAAGACTGAAATTTTTATACTCAAAGTTATAGAGTAAAATTCATGCCCAGTATCCTGGTATTTCACAGACTGACCTAGTCTCAAGAGTGAGAGCTATACCCATCAGAACACATCTAAATTTCAGAACCATATTAAATCACTGATGTAAAGAGAATGGACTTCTAAACAGCCAGTGTTGCCCACTTTCAGAGACATCACCAGACTCCTTAGGATAGGCCTGAGGCATAAAGATTCATCAGCAAAAGTCCAGGAATACTGTATGTTCTTGATAGACGTAGTTTCACTTTCACTTCTGGCAATTTCTCTGGGAACCAGAACACACGCAGGGAACAGCGACATAACCTGAGGCTTCCTCTCCATAAGCGGCTTTCACTTCTTCCTCCAATAAACTTTTACTGAGTGTCTACCAAAGGCCAGGTGCTGGGGAATAAAACACTAAGTGTTATATTGGCTAAAGAAGTGGGATTTAACTCAGGTGTTTATGTCTGCTCCCTTGTTAATTCCCACTAAGTGAAATCTAAAGACAGAAACCACAGGGGCAAATAGAACTGGAGCTGAGCAGCAGTCATGAAAACGTGGAAGCTAAAAAGCAAGTGGAGGAGAAGTAGCTGACATTTTAGACCAGAGGTAGCTGAAATCTTCACTAGCAAAATGGGGAAATCAAGAAGCAATGTGATTTGCAGCACAGAACCTCAGAACCAGTCAGCAATTGGCAGCACCAGTCACCTCCAAAAGGAGGGCTAAGAGTGAGGCTGAAAACAACAACATCAGTTAAAAGAGTGTTTAAGAAGCAACCTGGCAAAAGACTAGAGGTTTACTCTCTGGCGAGGGTGAACCAGGGTATTCTAGACTGCGGCCACAGAGCACAGCCAACAGCGGGTTGAGTTACCATGGTGAAACAGGAATTAGGTGAAAGTCTACTGAATGGTGAGACCCCCTCCCAGCTTACATCCTGTACAGGTTTCCTAGGCCACTGGGAGCCAGGTCCACACCCCCCAAGGCAGGAGAATGGAATATAGTTCTAGGGGGAGGATCTGACCTGTCCAAGGCAGAAAGATTGGAGGTCCCCAGAGAAACAGGCAGGACAGACCACCCTAGAGTGAAGCCCAACAGGCTATGTACCCTACCTTGCCTAGAACTTCCAATAAGAGCCAGATAGTCCCATTCTTAAATATGACCAGCCAGCCAAGATATCTGAGGTTTAAAGCAAATAAATAGGAGGAAGAAGGTACTCGGATGAAATAGGAACAAGGCAAGCAGAAGATAATTTTAAAAAGGAAAACCTGTCACTAATATTCTCAGAGACATAAGAGATTGCATCAATGAAATAAGAACAGAAAGAAACATTCAGAGAACTTAAAAAATTTATAAATAAATAAATGGAGAGAGAGCTCTTAAAAATTTTTTTAAAAAAATGATAGTAGCAATGCAAAGCTGACTGTTAGGGATGGAAGATAAAATTATGAAATTATGAGAAACAGTGCAAAATCAAGAGAAGGAAAATAGGAAAGAAAGGATGAAAACAACAATGAGAAACATCCAGATAATAAAAGTTCCAGAAAAGACGAACAGAATGGAAAAAAATTCAAAAAATGTCCCGCAAGAAGAATATGAATTTCCAGATTATTTGCTACTCACAATGGATGGAGACAGACCCAAGCCAAGACACAGTACTTTGAAATTTCAGAATAGTGGACTCAAAGAGAAGACTCTAATGGCTTCCAGAAAAGAAAAAAGAACAGGAAATGTAAAAGGTATGGGAATCATATTGACATCAGACTTCTCACAAGTAACCCTGGAGCTAGAAGACAGGGGCGCATGCCTTCACAAATTGAGAAGGAAATATTTCCATCCACAATTCTATACCTTGCAAAAGTTTAATCAAGTGATGGTCTGAAATATTTTAGTACCATGTGCCCTTACTTAGGCAACAACTGGTGGATGCAGTCCTCCAAAATGGTAGAATAGACAAGAAAAGGAGGGATGGGGAGAAAAGAACATGGACTCCAGGAAACAGGGCATCCAACAGGGCAAAGGGAACCCCCAGAATGCCTGTGAAGGGGGGCCCAGGGCTAGGATGGGCTGAGCCAGAAACAGTCCAGGTTGGAATAGGACAATAGAAGCCACGTCTTCAGGAAGATGACACCAAAAAATATGATGAAACTATTTTGGAAAGATGAGGGCAGGAGAAGTAGGTAGAGGGGAGCTGAAAGAACTTACCCTTATCTCCCAGAAAGGAAAGTTGATAGAGAAAATCTAAAATGTAAAAATCAAGAAATAGAAGGATAGGCATATTACTGAGAGATTTGAAAGTAACCACAAAAAAAGAAAGAGCTAAGGGATGAAGGTGGTTGCCTACTCGTGTGGAAGGACATGGAAAAGGTGGGGGAGACACGAATGAACAGGAGGTAGAGGATGGGGGCTTTTCCTTCTTTTTCCATAATAGGCATTGAAGAATCATTTGACTTTTAAAAGTATGTATATGCAAAACTTTGACACAAATTGAAATTAAACTTTTTAAATGGTACTGTGAATGCCCTCAAATGAAACCTAGTGAACACGGAGGAAAGCATGTTCACTCCCACAGTGTGGTGTGATAGCTGCTGTCTTAGAAGCATTCACACAGAGTTATGGATGGATGCTCAGTGGAGACATCCCCTAAACATCAATCAGGGTTCCAGGAACCAGTTCCTGGAGGAAGTGATACTGCATTGAATTTAGAAGGATGAGTAGGAGTCTGCTAGATTTAAAGGTGGGGACAGCAATTTGAAGCAAAGGAATATCAAGTACGAAATCACAAAACCAGAGAAAAAGCAGGGCATGTTTGAGGAGCTCACTCAAACAGAAGGCCAGGCCTGTGTGGCGGACTAACAGGAGATGCAGCTACAGAGTGGCCAGATCATTAAGACCGTGTAGGGTAAGGGGGAAAGTTAGAAGTTTTCTCTGCCCTCAATGATGGGTTTTAAGCAGGGAATGACAAGAGTAGAATGACAGCAGTGTAAAAGAGTCATTGAATGGGACCTGGGAATGGAGGGGGAGTATGAAAACTAATAAGGAGACTATTGAAGAAAACTTGCAAGAAGAATAAAGCTGTGGCCCTTGTGAAGGAAAAGACAGAATGGATTTCAGTTATTAAGAGACAGAGTGGAGGGCTGAAAATGAGAGGGAGGAGACTGTGACATCTCTTGGGTGACTTCTGACTTAGGTGAACCAGAGGGCAGAGGTGCCATTCATCAAGACAGGGAATCCAGGAGAAGGACCAGACTGGGAGGGAGTTGCCTGAAGGACATCCAAGTGGAGATGTTCAATAGACATTTAGGCACCAGGGTTTGTAGCTCAGCAGAGGGATATGCTAAATTCATCACTGCATAGGTGGCAGCAGAATGTATCCACATGAGAGAAGTCACCCAGAGAGAGAAGAGAGTAAGAAAAATGGAAGGCCAAAGAAGGATCCCTGGGGAACACTGACTCTTAGTGGGTGGGTGAAGGGACAGGAGTTGCAAAAAGATAATGCATGATTCACATACATTGAAATCTGAGAATCTCTCAAGAAATTGTGATTTCATTACCCCAAGTAACTCTCTGCTATTCTTCAGAATCCATGGTTTCACTGAGCTCAGGCAGTTTAGGAAAGGAAAAATGAGAATAAACCCTTTCTCCCTGTTGGCCGTACAAGATACAGACAAGGAAGTAAAAAATGACTCCCAGATGTATGGGGAAGGGAACAGATGATAGGAAACTATCCTGTGTCATAGGATAGGAAGAGGAACAACCTGGGGAGAAGATTGTGACTAAACCAGGAGTGGTTAAGGGCAGAACCACAAACAAAGCTTATTATCTTTATCACGTCATACAATGAACATGATTTGTACAGAGCACAGCAAGGAGTCTCCTGAGTAATCTTTTCTTCCTTTCATAGCAAGTGTCCCACACGTGGCAAGTGAACTCAGTCTTTTCACGTTTAGAAAACTTCAAATTCCCTACGAGCAGGTAAGTTGTCAGGTAGTTAAACATATCAACATGTGCACGTGGGCTAATTGGGTTTGTTGCCTTTTGAAACAATTCCTCAGGTTTTTACTAAAAAGATTAGATTAAGTGGTTGAACTAAGAAAGGGGCACTATTTGGCTTTTGAGGCATTCCTTAAACACTTCCCTCTTAGGGAGCACATTAGACTGACAGAAGTTTTAGAAAATTCCACTCCTACCTCAGACATCTTTGTTCCTCTCTCTTTGTGGCAGTGGGTTCAGTGGTGCATGGGACTATTCCTTGGTATTATTGGAGCAATGGGAAACAATCAACAAACACACACTAAATATAAGGATTGCTGTCAGTGAGGCAAGATACACAACAAATGTTAGAGGGCACATTACTTTTTGGGTGAGAAGCTAGTGCAGTGAACTCAAGAACAAGAGGGAGAAACTCTGTGTTCTAGACCTAATTTAACTAGCATGTGGCATAACCTGGGGCCAATCATTCTTCCTCGCTCAGAGACCAGACTTCTAAAGTAATGATTATAATAATATTAACCCTGTTCATAGGAAGGTTGTGAGGATTAACTTAGAAATAATTATAAAATGACTTTGCAAATATTGTATTAGATCAGAATACCTAACTCCAGGCAACATATCTTTGCAGTTGAAATAAAGTTTGAAATTTCTTTGAGCGTTCATCAGTGCCATAAAAAGAGAATGGGATACAAACACATTAGCACAAATTAAAGTCATCCCTAATAAGTTAATTTGTATTAATGGACTACATTGCTCACCTAGCCACACAAATCAACAAAATTGCCGTGAGTGTACCAGGTCACATGCCAAATCTAGACAATTTTTTAAAAGAAGTTTGATGGTTTTCACCAAATTGACATCAATTTTAGAAATCCGGATATAAGAGTACTGTATCAGACAGAGTCCTGGCAGAAAAGAGAATCCAACCCAGGTGGTTCAAAGAACTTTCAGAAAAATGCAGGTAGAGATAAGGAACTGACAAAAGATGTTGACACCCCTAGAAACTAGCCACAGAAGAAGCGGTTGCCACCCTTAGACCTAAGGGGCAAGTGAAGGGAAAGCATTTCAGGAACCAGGGAGAACTGAAGCTGTGGGACAGAACCTGCAGGAGGGAGTGCAGCTGAAGAATCCAGATTTTGCCAGATAACTGCTCAAAGCAGTGAGGGAGCAGGGAAGACAAAGCCCAAATTATCTCTTCCATCACGTACCTTGTTCATGTCTCATTTGATATTTTTATTTGATTATAAAATCTTTGTTGATTCAAATCTCTACATCTTAGACCTGTTGCCTTTGCATTGCAATCAGTAGATCCCAACCTTACATAATTAGGTATGTTTGGGAACTAAAGACAAATTCAAGTTAACGCATAATTGGGCTAACTTTGAGAAGCAAATATATTAGTATTAAACATCAATACTAAGTCCTAGTCATTGGATTCAGGAACATAAAATAGTTATTCTAAAAAGGAAAATCCAGTTCTTGGGTTGAAAACCTGTTAGACCTCCCAACCTCCAGTTTCCTACTGGTGCTTCCCACTGGTTGAACCCGAACAGAAGCCAGAGGGTCAGGAGATGCAGTTTATAGGAGCAGCCTCCTAGGGCACAGAGGAGGGTTGAGGAAGGCACAGAGTGGATCTGTGGGATGGTAAATGGAAAGTAACCAGCATAAATATAACTCCCAGAATTTTGAATACACCCTACCAGCCCATCTTTGAAAATAAAGTTTGTGTCTTCCTTTTAACTAATTCATGAGTCACTGAAATATCCTACTCTACATTGTTTTAATGGCAATCCCAATTAGCAACAAATTCTATATGGGCCTGGGTTTTGATTAGGCATGCTCTTGACTAAGTAACAGAAAACCCAGCTCCAGTGACTTAAATGAGCGGGATTCACCCATGAGAAGTTTGGAGGCAGTAGGCTGCTGGCATCGTCAGCATTCAAAGACATCAGAGCCAGAGTCAGCTCTTCTCTGGGCTTTTACCTCATGCATTTCACCTCAAGGTTGCAAGATAGCTGCTGCAGCTCCAGACACTATGCCTTCAAGGAAGGGGGAAGTCAGAAAGCGAAGAGCAATGTCAGCTGCCTCTGTCCATTTTAATCAGGAGACCAGACACTGTCCTAGAAAGCTCAGCCAAATCCCACCTTTGTTTCATGGGCCACAACTGCAACACTCTTCTAACACACTTACAAAAGCAAAAGAGGCCTGTAAGCATGCATTTGGGTGAACGTTCCTGCCTTTAACAAAATCCTAGTTCTGGCAGCAACAAAGAAGCAGGGAGACATTTAATAGGCAACTGAAGATGTCTGCCACAGTTAAATGTCATTTATATATTTTACAGTTTGTTACATTAGATGCTCAAAAGAAGCCCATTAATACTCACTAAACATTAGAGAAGAAAAAGTCATGTGCACTTACTCTTCTTTTCTCGAATAAGTGGACCAAAGGGGTAGTGTGTCTGTCATCTGAAAGCTATTACCCTGTCAACAGCCATCAACCCATTTCTTACAGCAGCTAGGAGAACTGATTTAAAAGAAACATCTCAACTCAAGAACATGATTCTGTCCTTTTTAGAATCATTATTTTGTGTTCCTGAATCCTAGTCATTACTAGGGCTTATATTTAGTACTAATATTTAATACTACTATATTTGCTTCTCAAAATTAGCCCGGTTATGCTGTTAATGAATTTGTATTTAGTTTCTGAATATACCTAATTTGGCATCAACTCTATAAGACTATGATCTACTGATTGCCATGCGAAGGCAGCAGCACTAGGATTTAGAAATCTGAATCAGCAGAGGATTTGTTATAATTAGAGATATTGAATAAGATGTCCCTAGATGTACCATTTTGATCAGTTACAAAAGATAACATGTCATAGACCAAGAGATATTAAATTCCAATTACTGTCTTATATCCAGTGATCCTACTGCTTGTGTTAATGAGTAGCTGCCAAGTAACAGTTATTTAACAGAAAAGAGGAGCACAGAAACCACATTTCAGACTTCCGATGGCAGTAATTTATCCCACATGTACATCCCCAGCATGGTGTGTGACCTTGAGTTGCTGTCATTTCAGCAGGTTTTAAAATTTCTTTTTACCATTATTTTATTCTGCATTACATTGCATCTATTATTCATGTGAATCCTGGAGCAAAGCTAATCTTCCTGCCGCATCACCTTGTTTTTCTGTCACACTCCCTTTCTGGCCACTTTTGCCCCAGAGCTCTCTCGATGGAAGCGTTTGTTACACAATCAGCCTACAATGTCAACTGCGCCCTATGGGCTTAACTTGGCACTGGGTCGTGAAGGGGAAGTTCAGTCATATTTTGGAGTGCAGAGTTTAAAATCTGAACAATTCAGGTATATCCAAAACACTGAGACAACAAAGTTTCAAAAGCAGCCTGATGCAAAACCCTGACTGATATTCAATGTAGTGATACTGTTTTATGTTTTAGTTCATCAGTATCGTTAAAATATAACAGAAAAGAGTCCATGACCATAGTGAGCCACAGTACATTGTAGGCTATAACTCTGTGGTGCTTTAAGAATGAAAAGTTTGAAATGAGGTTGTAGGATCATTGAAGGTCAGTCCTTCAAATATTATGGACAAAAATGCCTCAGGCATCTCCTGACATGCTTCCTTAAAAGACAGCTAGAAGGACATGCCAGCATTTGTCCTTTTATCTTTTTCCATTCTTCTGTCCTGCTGCTGAGAGCATGGCTGGGGCTCTTGGCACCATCTTGGATCATGAGGTTGAAGGTCACACCTTAGGAATGGTGGAGTAGTGAACTGGAAGGAGCCTGGGTCCCTGAGGACCTTGAGGATCAGCTCTGGGCTTTCTACTCAGGGATCTCTATGTGAAAGAGAAACAAGCTTCTATCTTGTTTAAGCCACTCCTGTTGTGAGTCTTTATTATTCACAGTCAAACACATTGCTAAGAGATGGAAGCTCAAGTTACAACAATAATGATAGGTAATATTTATTGACCTCTGTCAGAAACTGTGCTGAGTTTTACTTGCATTATCCTCTTTAATCATCACAACAACCCTGTGAGTCTGGTACTATTATTTTACAAACAAGAAAACTACAACTTGAGGAAGTTAACTAACTTACCAAGGTGCCTCAGCCAGGAAGTGGTGGAAATGGGATTCAAGCTCAGGCACCTGACTCTACCACCCTTGCTCGGAGCGTTAACCAAGGTGGGAAATACCTTTGTGACTGACTCATGGTTCCTCTATACAGTCCATGTATCTCATTTCAAACAATATTTTTGCCTCATTTTTTGGACCTTCTCTACTTCCAAACACCCTACCTGTTAAACAAATGTTTACTTCAATAAGTTACAATACTCTGTGTTATCCAAGGTTAAAGAAGGGACGGATGACATTTATTCTGATGGAATATACACATAATTGGCTTGTGCTTTGCAGAAAAAGACATAATTTAATTTTTCTTACTGCTGTACAATGGGGAAAAAGAAGTAAAAGACAGAGACAACATCTTGAAGAATGATTCAGTGAGGAGGGATGTGGTCAGAGAACAATCTGCAGCCAGTACTGATGCAATCCTCTACAATGTAATATTGAAAGCACTTTATAGGTTAGCAGCTAGAGGAAGAAAAAAAATATAAGCTAAAAAAGTGCAGTGTCTTGCCAAAAGAGGAGTCTCTTGCCAAAGAAGTTGACCAGAGCAAGCTGTGGTGAACTAGACCAGGATACCTTTGTTTTTCCATTATTATAATGAATGCACTATAGTTTCTACACTGGGATAAATTTCTTTCAGCCCATTCCTGGATCTTTGACAAAGTTTGAAGGAGTTTTTGGTTTCCCCAATTGTATGTTTTTCCTTCATTCATTACTTTCAGTTAATATTACTGGGCCCCTATTAGGTGCCAGGCATTATGTTAGGCTGAAAGATGCTTATGAAGATAAAGAAGACATTGCCCTGACCTACTCTAGTTAGGGAGACACACAAGGAGAATGCAGTGTGAGTTGGGGGCTAAGAGAGGGTAGAAGTGCAGCAGATGAGGCAGGAGCAACCCGCAGAGGCTGAAACACGATGGGCTCTTCTCACTGTCTGAGAGGTTCGGACATCATCCAATGGCGTGGAGAGCCCTGAAGGATTTTAGGCAGAGGTGTAACAGCAGTTTTGTTTTAAAGCTCTAACTCCACACAGAAGAATGAAAGATGGATTAGATGAGATCAGAATGAGGCAGGCTTTCTAGTTAGGAAGCCAAACTACCATAATCCAGGAGAAAGATTATTAGGGCACAAACCAAGGCAGTGAAATGGAATAAAAAAGAGACTGAAGGAAGAGAGATCCCATAGAGAAAATCAACAGGCTTAGTATTTGAAGGGATGAGAGAAGGGGTTGGAGAGGAAGAGGAAGGGATCTATGAGGATTTTCAGATTTATGGCTTTCTGGGTTGATTTGGATTTTTTAGAGGTAGCTGAGATAGAAGAAAGGCCCCTTCAAGCTTTGGCTGCAGAGATTTTTTTTTTCCTTGGTACTACCTCTCAGCAGCAGTGGACAAGTCATGCTAATTTCTTAAACCTCAGTTTTCTCATCTGTAAAATGAAGATAATTTTTTCTTAGGATTTTAAAATGAGAATTAAATAAGAAAAGTAAGAAAAGAGCAAACAAAATAGGACCTGGAACAAAACAGAACCTATATTAGTCAAGGTCCAGTTCAGGAAACAGAAACCACACAAGGTATATCAAGCACAAAGGTATTTAGTTAAGGAAATTAGATGCATGAAAAATATTGTAAAGACTAGGGGAATGACTGTCAGGGCCACTAAGCTTTTAGGCACACCACTGCACCTATAATCTGGAGGTCAGGAAGCTGGTGTTGCTGCCATCCAGAAGTCAGGAGCCTTCAAGAAACAGCTGTCAATGTTACAGGTGTTATGTAACCCCCAGACTAGTGATGGGCAGTGAAATGTGAAGCTGAATCATCATGAAACTCACATCTGCCAAGGGCCACCTGTCAACCACAACTGCTGCTAGAGGGAGAATGGCTTTCCCTCCCTTTTGCCTCCCAAACACATGCAAGCGCATTTCTTCAATAGAATATCAATTACATCCAGAACTCTACATGTAATTCCCAGGTTTCTGGCTCCTGAAATATAGGGCAAAGCATAGAAAATAATCAAATGAATAATTAATAATTATGAGTAATTACCAATGAATAATTGGATATGAATGATTAAGAGTAAACACCACCTAGATCAGGTCTTAATAAATATGATTTTGGATACAGAACTCATCTAAACAGGAGGAAAGCAGGTTTGGGAGAGGAGACCATCAATTCAATTGGGGATATTTTGACTTCAAAGTGCCTATGGAACATCCAGAGAGCTGTACACAGAAAACTAATTTAGGAGGTAGGCCAGGGATATAAACACAGATTTAGGAGTCATTATTTTAGTAGTGGTAGCTTAAATCATACAACGTGAATGTCCCTTTACTTATTCACACCATCCCCAGGAAAAGTGTACAGATTGAGAAGACACTAAGACCAAGCATAGGGCCCCTGGATCTTCCAACATTAAAGGGATGAACAAAAGTAGAGGAGCTCACAAAGAAGTTGGACAATTTTAAGAAGGAGGCTGTGGTCTGCAGAATGTTAGCTAGTACTTTGTTGAGAATTTTTTCATCCATACTCATCATGGATATTGATGTATGATTCTCTTTTCTTGTAGTATCCTTATCTAGCTTTGGCATCAGGGTGATGCTGGTAATTTTACAAGAAAATGAGTTTGGGACTATTCCCTCCTCTTCAATTTTTTGGAAGAGTTTGACAATGACTCGCATTAATTCTTTAAATACTTGGTAAAATTCACAGTGAAGCTGTCTGGTCTTGAGCTTTTCTTTGCTGGGAGGTTTTTGATTACTGATTCAATCTCTGCTAATTATTGGTCTGTTCAGATTTTCTATTTCTTCATGTTTCAGTCTTGGTAGGTTGTATATATCTAGGCATTTATCCATTCTTCTAGGTTTTCCAATTTGTTGGCATATAATTGCACCTAGTAGTCTCTTATGATGCTATTTGTATCCTCCCTTTTTTTCTTGGTAAGTCAGCTAAAGCTTTGTTAATTTTGTTCATCTTTCAAAAAACCAACTCTTAGTTTATCTTTTTTATTGGTTTTCTATTCATTCTTTTATTTATTTCTGCTCGGATCTTTATTATCTCCTTCCTTCTAGTAACTTTGGGCTTAGTTTGTTCTTCTTTTTCTAGTTCCTTGAGTTGTAAAGTCAGGTTGTTTATTTAGATCTTTCTTTTTTCTTAAGGTACATATATATCACTATAAACTTCCATCTTAAAATTGGTTTTGTGGCATTCTATGAGTTTTGGTACATTATGTTTCCAATTCCATTGGTTTTGAGATATTTTTTGATTTCTCTTTTCATTTCTTCTTGAGCCTGTTGCTTGTTCAGGAGTGTGTCGTTTAATTTCCACAAATCTGTACATTTTCCAGTTTTTCTCTTGTTATTGATTTCTGGTTTCACACCATTACGGTCAGAAAAGATACTTGATATGATTTCAATCTTTTTAAATTTGCTAAGATTTGTTTTGTGACCTATATATGTTCTAGCCCAAAGAATGCTCCACATCTATTTGATAAGAATGTGTATTCTGATGCTGTTGGATGGAATGTTGTATATGTCTGTTAGGTCCATTTGGTATAGTGTGTAGTTCAAATCTAATGTTTCCTTATTGATTTTCTGTCTGGATAATCTATCCATTGTTGAAAGTAGGGTATTAAATTCTTCTACTATTATTGTATTGTTGCTTATTTCTCCCTTCAGATCTGTAAGTATTTGCTTAATACATCTAGGTGCTCTGATGCTGGGGGCATATATATTTACAATTGTTACATTCTCTTGATAAATTGATCCTTTTATCATTATATAATAAACTTTGTCTCTTGTTTAGGTTTTTGACTTAAAGTCCCTTTTATCTTTATATAATGATATAAAGACAAAGTATGTAAGTATACCTACCCCTACTCTCTATTAGTTTCTATTTGCATGGAATATCCTTTTCCACCCCTTCACTTTGAGACCACGTGTCCTTAAAGTTGAAGTGAGTCTCTTGTAGGCAGCATATAGTTGGGTCTTATTTTTCTTATCCAGTCAATCACTCTGTGCTTTTTGATTGCCAGAGCAATTAGGCAAGAAAAAGAAATAAAGGCATCCAAATTGGAAAGGAAGAAGTAAAACTGTCTCTGTTTGCAGATGATAGGATCTTATACATAGGAAATCCTAAGGACTCCACCAAAAAAACTGTTAGAATTAATAAACAAAATCAGTAAAGTTGCAGGATACGAAATCAACATACAAAAATGAGTTGCATTTCTATACACTAACAAGGAACTATCTGAAAGAGAAATAAAGAAAACAATCCTATTTACAATAGCAACAAACACAATAAAATGCTTAGAAATAAACTTCACCAAGGAAGTGGAAAATCTACACACCGAAAACTATAAGACATTGATGAAAGAAACTGAAGATACAAATAAATTAAAAGAAATCCTGTGTTCATGAATCAGAAGAGTTAATATTGATAAAATGCCCATACTGCCCAAAGCCATCTTTAGATTCAATGCAATTCTTATCAGTGTACAGCATGGTGACTATGGTCAACAATCCTGTATTGTATACTTGAAATTTGCCGAGTAGATCTTAAATGTTCTCATCATAACAACAACAAAAAGGTGGCAATGACGTGAGGTGAAGGATGTGCTGACTAACCTTTTTATGATAATCATTTCTCAATATAAACATGTGTCAAATCATCACATCATGCATCTTAAACTTACACAATACTATACGTCAATTATATCTCAATAAAGCTGGGGGGACAAAAGAATGCTATATAGTTTGAAATTAGCAAATGCAATGCCTCCAGCTTTGTTCTTTTTCCTCAAGATTACTTTGGCTGTTTGGAGTCGTTTGTGGTTCCATACCAATTTTAGGACTGTTTTTTCTATTTGTGTGAAAAATGTCCACACTCAAAACTCTTGTGCTTACAACATTGAAACCTGATTTTGTATTTGTCATTGAAACTGAGGCTTAAAGAAAAACAAATTTTCTTTGTACTTAGGGTGGGTTGGTACTTCAGGTCATTTTATACAAATGGTATTTTTGTTGATAAAAGTCTAGGACAAGTTTCTATGTAGGTATTAGACTTTTTCCTGGACTCAGGGTTTTTAAAGGTAATAATGATATTAGAATGCTTAAAGAGAAATATAGAATGAATGAAGGACACTTGAAATTAAGGCTTTAAAACTTATTCCACATGGCTAGAACCTTACATCAAATACTAACTTCACAATTTAAGATTCAGAGTTTTGAGATGGAGGGAAATAAAGAGACCATAGTCCAGTGCCTTAAATTACAGATGGAAACTGAGACTCAGAAATGACCTAGTCAAGACCACACAGTTTGGAAGAATGAGAAGTAGACGTTAGAACCTAGGAGTACTAATTGAGGATCCACCCACTAGACCTCATGTCTCCTAAGAGATACAGAGAGTGCTTGGAGAGCCTCAGAAGAGGCTGAGGGCTGGAAAAGAGCGTGTTAAATGAAAGATCAGAGGATTTGGGATTATTTAACTTGGGAAAGGAGAAGAGTGAAGGGTGCTTAATAGTTTTCCAGTACACAGAGAACAATACTTTTTATCTCTCCTAATGAAATAAATAATAAAATTTTCTCCACAGTTTGCCCATGCTGTTCTTTCCACTTAAAATATTGCTTTTATTTACTCTTCACCTACCCAAATATAGCCCGCATTCGATGTCATTAGACAAGTCCCAGGTCTTTCTGAACCTTCCCCATATGAGCCCATTCCACATGGAACTTTACCTTCTCAGGTCTTCTCCTTTAGCACTTATGGTTGGGACCATGGAGACTGACACATGCATTGTCATGATGACTAAATGTTTCCCTAGGGTGTGTCTTTCTCCTTCAGAGAGCTCTATCCCAATCCTTCAGTTTGTAACCCTCTTGACTTCTGTCATTGCCCAGCATAGGATTGATCTTATATAGATATCCCATAAATACTTGGCATTGTAATTTATGTTAAAGATAAAATACATTCTTCTAATGGTGAATATTATTATTAAGTAGGATAGAAAATATTCTGTAAACTTCTTTAAAAGCACATGTTATCTATCTAGGAAATTTAAGGTCTGGAGGCACAAAGATACACAGACGAACTACAATCTTTTTTCAAGTCTGAGCCTTATGATTCTGTCATTATCTGCATTGAATTAGAAAGTATGCCTATCTCAAATATACTTCATTGAGAGATGAATGTAGAAGTTTCAGCTCTCTCTAAGGTTGATTCAAACCACTGCAGAATCAAACTTATGAATCACTCAATTGAGATATTTGTGATGATCTTCCACAACACACAAATAAAATAAATAAATAAACTCAACGGCTGATTTAACAATCATATGATCCGAATGTTCTAGTTCTATCCAAATAATGAGAATCATATGCTAAGTCACATGCATTGTTATGATGTTACAAAAGACGCCAAACTATAGATGCGTTCACTCTTTATGAATGGTTAACCTAGTATTTATGAAATGTCATTTTCTTTCAGAAATTTTTCTGTAGACTCTTCTTTCTGTTTTTATTCATGTATTTACTGAAGTAAGTGATACACTGGAGAGGAGAAGATATCACTAAGTAACCTTGACAGATGAAAAGAAGAAAATCAATTATAAGAAAAAATATTGCTGCATATTTTAAAGGCTCATTCTTAAGGATCTTTACTATTATCTTAACTAAACCCCCCCTAATCTCATGCTTCCAAGGGTCTTACTTTTACTATAAAACATACATATGGGGACTTGCCCTAGCATATGTCTATTAATATAATAAACATGATATTTGGGATAATGAATTACCTACTCTCCAGTAGAGCTCATTAAAATGTTGCCTCTCAAATTGCCTTCTTGAGAGGCAGACCTCTTTAAAAAATTAATGGGAGTCATGAATTGAGTTTGTGAAATTTGTAGCATCTACTTTTAGTAATAGCTGTAACTTTCCTACAGATAAAGATGGTATTTAGTGCCCTCTGGGAGGTTTCCATGTCTAATAATGTTAAATATAACATAATTTTAGAATAAGTAGGGCTTTTAAATGTCCTTTAAAGTATTACACAGCTTAATGAAAGGAAAGAACCAAAGTGTATTTGTCACTTCAACAAATTTCAGGCTTCTACTTAGCAAGATTTAGGGTCACTTAAAAAACAGCCATGCTCTCCAGCAGGATTTGAGAGGTGGCTTTGTCTGGAACAGAGAGTTCTCCCAACGCAGAGATGGATCTACAATAAAGCTAATGAAGCTGACCCTTCAGGGCCCTTCCCTTGCACAGTGCTATGAATGCCACAGCTGCTAGGTTAGAGTGTCCTAGGAGTGGGGAGCAAGCATGTTCTAATCGGGAAGCAGTCCCAGGCACTTATTTCTGGTAAATTGCCTAAAGAAATCTCTGCATCTTCAAGTCTTCCACAATTTGTTGTGATTATTTTCTCATCTTAACTAAGATCACTTTTGTATCTTTGTATTTATTTTCTTAAAAGAATCCCCAAATCATGTAAGTTTAAGTCTCTACGAAACCTGGATCTGACCCTGTCCAACAGCAAAAAGGATTTCTTTGCAAAGGAAATTTGTTTCAAAGAATCTTTTTAATTGACATTTTCTGAGTTTCGTTAGCTTCACCAAAGCCCCCAATGTAATTTGTTTGAATGTAGGCAAACGGTCTGTATAAATCATCCTTTGGATATTGGAAGTTAATGATGTCAACGCTAAGCTTCAGAGCCAAATGAGAGCCCTAATTTAGATCAAGCCCCACAGACCATCATAACAACAGGTGGATCAGTGCAACAGAAACCACCAAGGAGATCATAATTCCATATCTTTACTAGGGAGGGTACTACTACAGTGTCTGCTTGAGGTTCTGAAGCATCAAGTAAAAGTCAGGGTAAAATGCATGATCTACCCTGAAATCTCTCAACAAAAGCTGAGTCCCCAATCACAGAAAATTCTGCAGCCAGAGCACACCGTGACAAGTATTATGGCACAGAGATTCAAGCCCATATGAGAAAAAAGAAAAATCAAAGAATTTCAGGGGCTTCTGGGCACCATGTATCCTACTGACTGTATTCTGCTAAGCTAATGGACATGGACCATTTATGATCCACTGATACTTGCCAATTATCCTGCAAGAGGTGGGCTAAGGCCACATAAATGATCAGCACTCAATTAGGTAAAACATTTCTCTCACTTTTAATTTCATGAATTATTAACGTGTCCTCTACTGTAGAAAATTTGCCAACTTTAATAACAAGGATATGGCAGTCCTCCATTGTAGTTAAGGTGAAGTACATTGTTTTTAAAAATAAATTATTTTCCAGTAACTTCTATCATCTGCATAAAATAAAGTTTCAGCATTTAACGTAAATCTTTTCTAAAATTCTCCACAAAACTTAAAATGTCCAAGGACAATCTCTCCCAAGAAAAAAGTACAGTTGCTCAGCCTAATAGGTAAAGGCATTGAGGGGGGAGGGCCTTGTGGGGGGAAAGAGGTGAGGAGTGACAGCGGAGATAGAGATCAAGGTTAAAGCCTGTGAGAAGCCCAATCAACTTTCTCAGGAGAAACTGGCTACTAGCCAATGCTCCAAGTATGGGCCATGTACTTCTGTACATGTACTTCTGAGGGTCTCTGAGACATTCTCAGAGTATTCAAAAACCCAAAACTATTTTCATAATAACACTAAGACATTATTTACCTTCTTCATCATGTTGTTTTGTATAGATGGTGTAAAAGCAATAGTGGGTAAAACTGTTGGTGGCATAGAACAAATCAAGGCAGTGGCCCCAAACTATAGTAGTATAATGTACTAGTTTAATGTTAAACCACTCTACTAGTACAATGTAAATTGTACTTCACTGCCACTCACTGGCAGGAGGGAAAAAAAGCCAGAAAAGAATTTCACTTTAAAATGTCCATTATGGGATCCCAGTCAAGATGGCGGCACAGGTGGACTCTGAACACACCTCCTCCCATGGACACAACAAATCTGCAACCACTCTTGGAACAATTATCCCTGAGAGGGAACTGAAAACTGGATAAAAGGAACCCCCACAACAAGGGACAGTCCTGATTGAGGTAGAAGAGGGAGAAATTCCTTGCTGGAGAGAAAAAAGCCACTTTCTAGCCATAGCACTTCATGGCCCATTGGTAGCAATCTTAAGGTATGACGCTTTCCCTGGATGAATGGGGGATATGAGCAGGAGAATGTTACCACGATAAGCATCTTTTGGACCCAGCACAACTGAGACAAGTGTCAATATCTGGCTTTATTGGCTATCAACACCAACAGTGAATAACCCCAGAAAAGTTGTTGGATATAATGGAAAAAAATGCCTGTTCTTAAAGGGCCCAAACACAAATTCATCCATATGGGAAAGCAACATAAAATCACCAGAAAGAAATGTGTGCAATCTTTTGGTGAAAAGAGACTCACTTGATAGGCTCTGGGTGCATCTCAGTGAGAGGTGACACATCCCTAGGTTTGGACCCCCTCCTCAGGGACTGAGACTTGGTGGCAGCCATTATTGTGACCTAGTACAGGTGTGCTGACACAGATGCTAGTAGACACCATTGAAGTTCTCTCCCTGGCCTGTTAGCACAGGGCTCTGTCAGACTCACTAGAGCACTGATTTAATCCAGCTCAGCCAGGGCAGGCAGCACACTCTAGTGACTGACTCTACCCAACAGCAAGAAATAGTAGCTGAAAACATTCCTCACCTAAGGAAGGAAATAGCCATCCAAGTAAGGAGCATGAAACAAGATAAACCCAAAGAGGCCCACACCAAGAAACATTATAATTAAAATGTCAAGAATTAAAGATAAACAGAGAATCCTAAGAGCTGCAAGAGAAAGACAACAAGTTACATACAAAGGAAACCCCATAAGTCTATTGGCTGACTTCTCAGCAGAAATCTTACAGGCTAGAAGGGAGTGGCATGATATATTTAAAGTGCTGAAAGGAAAAAATCTACAGCCAAGAATACTCTAACTGGCAAGGTTACAATTCAGAATGGAAGGGGAGATAAGAGTTTCCCAGACAAGCAAAAACTAAAGGAGTTTGTCAACAAGAAACCAGACTTACAAGAAATGCTAAAGGGATTTATTTAAGTGGAAAAGCAAAGACTACAAATAGGAATAAGAAAATTATCAAAAAAACCAAAACAGTAAAGGTATCAGATCAACCACCTGTGAATCTAACATGAAGGCCAAAAGACAAAAGTATTGGAATTAGCTATTTCCATGATAAGAGAGTAACAGATACACATGCACAAAAAAAGAGGTTAGATATGATATCAAAAAAATAAAATGTAGGAGGAGAAGAGGAAAAGAGTAGAGTTGCTGGCCAGAGGTCAAACTAAAGAGACCATCAACCTAATATAGACTTCTATATACTTAGTTTATTATATATGAACCTCATGGTAATCACAAACCAGAAGCCTATAATAAATATGCAAAAAAATGAAGAGAAAGGAACCCAAAAATGATAGCAAAGAAAGCCATCAAACCACAAGGGAAGAGATCAAGAGAAGAAGAAAAGGACAGAGAAAAACTACTAAAATACTCAGAAAAAAAGTAACAAAATGGTAATAAGTACATTATTATGTACTCTACTCTAAATGTCAATGGACTAAATGCTCCAACCAAAAGGCATATAGTGGCTGACTTGATTAAAAAAAAAACAAGACCCTTATATATGCTGGATACAAGAGACACACTTCAGACCTAATGACACTCACAAACTGAAAGTGAAGGGATAGGAAAAGATACTCCATGCAAATAGCAATGAAAAGAAAGCTGGGATAGCAATAGTTATATCAGACAAAATAGACTTTAAAACTAAAGTTGTAACAAGAAACAAAGAAGGGCACTACATAATATTAAAGAGGACAATCCATTAAGAGGATATAACACTTGTAAATATCAATGCAACCAACATAGGAACGCCTAAATATATAAACCAATTACTAACTGACAAAAAAAGGAGAAATAGACAGCAACACAATAATAGTAGGGGACTTTGACACTCCACTTACACCAATGGATAGATCGCCCAAACAGAGATCAATAAGGAAACATTGGCCTTAAATGACACAGTAGACCAGGTGGACTTAGTAAATATATACAGAACGCTCCACCTAAAAACTGCAGAATACACATTCTTTTCGAATGCACATGGAACATTCTCCAGGATAGATCACATATTAAGCCATAAAACAAGTCTCAATAAATTTAAGAAGACTGAAATAATACCAAGCATCTTTTCCGACTACAACATTATGAAACTAGAAACCAACTACAGGAGGAAAATTGGAAAAGCCACAAACATGTGGAGGTTAAAAAATGCTACTGAACAACTACTGGGCAATGAGAAAATCAAAGGAGAAATCAAAAAAATACCTGGATACAATTGAAAATGAAAATACGACATGCCAAAATTTAGGGGATATAGCAAAAGTTGTTCTAAGAGGGTCATTTATAGAAATACAGGCCTATCTCAACAAACAAGAAAATCTCAAATAAACAATCTAACAGTGCACCTAAAGGAATTTGAAAAAGAACAAACAAAGCCCAAAATCAGTAGAAGGAAAGAAATAATAAAAATCAGAGCAGAAATAAATGAAAATGAGACTAAAAAGACAATAGAGAAATCAATGAAACTAAGAGCTGGTTCTTTGAAAAGATAAAAAATGATTTACACACTTCAGCCAGATTCACTGAGAAAAAAAGAGAGAAGGCTCAAATAAATAAAATAAGAAATGAAAGAGGAGAAACTGCAACATACACCTCAGAAATACAAAAGATTATAAGAGAATACTACAAAAAACCATACACCAACAAATTGGATAATCTAAAAGAAATGGATAAATTCTTACAATCATACAACTTTCCAAAACTAAATCAAGAAGAAATAGAGAATTTGAATAGAAAAATCACCAGTAAGGAGATTGAAACAGTCATCAAAAACCTCCCTTAAGATAAAAGTCCAGGACTAGACAGCTTCCTTGGTGAATTCTACCAAACATCCAAAGAAGACTCAATACCTATCCTTCTCAAACTCTTCCAAAAAACTGAAGAGGATAGGAAGCTTCCTAATTCATTCTATGAGGCCAGCATTATCCTGATACCAAAACCAGACAAGGACAACACAAAAAAAGAAAATTACAGGCCAATATCTCTGATGAACATTGATGCAAAAATCCTCAACAAAATACTAGCAAATGTAATACAATAATACATTAAAAAGATCACACACCATGATGAAGTGGGATTTATTCCAGGGGTGCAGGGATGGTTCAACATCCGCAAATCAATCAATGTTATACACCACATTAACAAAATGAAGAATAAAAGTCACATGATCATCTCAATAGACAGAGAAAGCATTTTTCAAGATACAGCATCCATTTATGATATAAAAAAACTCAGTAGAATGGGTAAAGAAGGAAAGCACCTCAACATAACAAAGGCCATATATGACAAATCCACAGCTAATGTCATTCTCAATTGAGAAAAACTGAAAGCTATCCCTCTAAGAACAGGAACCAGACAAGGACGCCCACTTTCACCACTCTTATTTAAGGTAGAATTGGAAGTCTCAGCCAGCGCAGTCAGTCAAGAAAAAGAAATAAAAGGTACCCAAATTGGAAAGGAAGAAGTGAAACTGTCACCATTTGCAGATGACATGATTTTATATACAGAAAACCCTGAAGAATCCACTAAAAATCTTTTAGAAATAATAAATGAATATGGTAAAGTTGCAGGATACAAAATCAACATACAAAAATCAGTTGTGTTTTTATACACTAACAATGAAATAGCAGAAAGAGAAAGTCAGAATACAACCCCACTTAGAATTGCAACAAAAAGAATAAAATACCTAAGGCACTGGCCCCATGTCCTAGTGGTTAAATTCAGCACTCTTCACTGAGGTGACCTGGGTTCAGTTCCCAGGCATAGACCTACACCACTCCTCAGGAGCTATGCTGTGATGACAACACATATTCAAAACAGAGGAAGGTTGGAACAGATGTTAGCTCACGGTGAGTTTTCCTCAGGAAAAGGATAAAATAAAATACCTAGGAATAAACTTAATCAAAGAGGTGAAAGATCTGTATACTGGAAATTATAAAACATTGTTGAAATAAATTGAAGACAGAAAGAAATGGAAAGATATCTCATGCACTTGCATTGGAAGAATTAACATAGTTAAAATGTCCATACTTCCTAAAGAAATCTACAGATTCCGTGCAATCCCTACCAAAGTTACAACAACATTTTTCACAAAATAGAACAAAAAATCCTAAAATTTATATGGAACAACAAAAGACCCTGAATAGCCAAAGGAATCCTGAGAAAATAGAACAAAGCTGGAGGTATCACACTCCCTGACTTCAAAACATACTTCAAAGCTATAGTAATCAAAACAGCATGGTACTGGCACAAAAACAGACACACAGATCAATGGAACAGAATTGAAAGTGTGCTCTTTGACACTGGTTTCAGCAGTCTGTTTTCAAATATCATGTCTTATCTGGCAAGGGAAACAATAGAAAAATAAACAAATGGGACTACATCAAACTAAAAAGCTTCTGTGCAGCAAAGGAAACCATCAACAAAACGAAAAGATAACCTAAGAATTGGGAGAAGATATTTGCTAATCCTATATCTGATGAGGGGTTAATATGCAATATATATAAGAACTCATATATCTCAACAACAGAAAAACCCAATTAAAAAATGGGCAAAAGATCCAAACAGACATTTCTCCAAAGAAGACATGCAGATGGCCAAGAGGCACATATGAAGATGTTCAACATCACTAATTATCAGGGAAATGCAAATAAAAACTACAATGCAATATCACCTCACTCCCATAAGAATAGCTATAATTAACAATACAGGAAATAACAAGTGTTGGAGAGGATGTGGAGAGAAGGGAACTCCCATATGCTGCTGGTGGGAGTGCAAACTGGTGCCGCCACTATGGAAAACAGTATGGAGATTCTTCAAAAAATTAAGAATAGAGCTACCATATGATCCAGCTATTCCACTGCTAGGTATTTATGCAAAGAACATGATAACACGAATGCATAAAGATACATGCACCCCTATGTTCATTGAAGCATTATTCACAATAGCCAAGACTTGGAAGCAACCTAGGTGCCCATCAAGGGATGAATGGATAAAGAAAATGTGGTAGATATACATAATGGAATACTACTCAGCCATAAAAAGGATGAAATCTAGCCATTTGTGACCACATGGATGGACCTTGAAGGTGTTATGCTAAGTGAAATAATTCAGAGGGAGAAAGTCAAATACCATAAGATCTCACTCATAAATAGAAGATAGAAACAACAACAAACAGCCACATAAAGATAGAGATTGGATTGGTGGTTACCAGAGGGAAAGAGGAGAGGGAGTAGGGTGAAAGGGGTGATTAGACACATGTGTATGGTGATGACTTGTAATTTGGGTGGTGAAGATGATGTAATCTACACAGAAATCAAAATATAATGATGTACACCGAAAATTTTTATAATGTTGTTAACCAATGTTACTGCAGTAAAATAAATAAATAAATGCCATCACTATCCTCCTCATGTCAAAGATGAATAAACACAAATTTTCAGCAGATTAAAAATAATAATAAAAACAAAATGCCCATTATGAAGCAATACAAATTATTAATTCTATTAAATATCAGGCCTTGAGTATACATCTTTTCCATATTGTGTTTGATGAAATGGGAAGCATGCAAAAGGCACTCTACTTCATACTAAACTATGAGAGTTGTCTCAAGCGAAAGCACACAAAAGACTGAGATGTGACCTGCACTAGCCACCTTTTTCAGAAAATATCATTTTTACTGGAATCAATGAAGAACGACGTTTATTTAGATTGGGTATTTGGCAGACATTTTCTCAATAATGAACCAAGTGAGACTGTCACTTCCAGGAAAACAACTGACAATTTTATTGCCAATGATAAAATTCAAGCTTTGCAGTAAAAATTAGAATTTTGGGAAAATTGTATTTGCCAGTATAAGCTTGACAGCTTTCCAACGCTCAAAGACTTTTCTGATGAGACTAGTAGTGATATTAGCAAATATAATGTTTTACACCGTGTAATGAAATATGCCAACATTTGAGAGATCAGCACAACTCAGTGAAGAAATATTCCAAATGACCAAAGCATCATTTTACAAAATCATACACTGGTGAAATATCCATTCAAAGTACAAGATAATACTTACTATGAGTTTGCTTTGTTAGATTCCATATTAAGTGAGATCATACAGTATTTGTCTTTCTCTGTCTGACTCATGTCACTTAGCATAATGTCCTCCAGGTTCATCCACGTTGTCACAAATGGCAGGATTTCTTTTTATGGAGGAAAAATATTCCATATATACATGATATACATATTCCACATTTTCTTTATCCATTCATCTCTTGACAGATATTAGGTTGTTTCCATATCTTGGCTATTGTGGGTCATGCTGCAATGAACATAGGAGTGCAAATATCTCTTCAAGATACTGACTTAATTTCCTTTGAATAAAACCTAGAAGTGGGATTGCTGGATCATATGGTAGTTCTATTTTTAATTATTTGAGGAACCTCAATTCTGTTTTCCATAGTGGCTTCACAAATTTACCTTGCCACCAACAGTGTACAAGAGTTCCCTTTTCTCCACATCCTCACCACACTTGTAATCACTTGTCTTATTGATAACAGCTATTCTAATAGGTGTGAGGTGATATCTCATTGTGGCTTTGATTTACATTTCCTTGATGATTAGTGATGTTGAGCACCTTTTCATGTACCTATTGGCCATTTGTATGTCTTCTTTGGAAAAATTTCTATTCCGGTCCTTTGTCCATTTTTTAATTAGGTTTTTTTTTTTTTTTTTTTTGCTATTGAGTTGTAAAATTTCCTTATATACATTTCGGATATTAACCCATTGTTAGATATATGGTTTGTAAATATTTTCTCCCATTCCATAGATTGCTTTCTCACTTTGTTGATTGTTCCTTTTGCTGTGCAGAAGCTTTTTAGTTTGATATAGTCCCACTTGTCTATTTTCACTTTTATTGACTGTGTTTTTAGTGTCGTATCCAAAAAAATCATTACCATGACCAATGTCAAAGAGTTTGTCCTGATATTTTCTGCTAGGAGTTTTACAGTTTCAGGTATTACATCTAAGTTGTTAACCCATTTCAAGTGATATTTTGTGAATGGTATAAGGCAGGAATACAGTTTCATTCCTTTGAATGAGGATAGCCAGTTTTCCAATACTATTTATTAAAGAGATGCTTCTTTCCCCATTGTGTGTTCTTGACACCCTTAACAAAGATTAGTTAAACATATATGCATAGGTTCTGGGCTCTCTATTCTGTTCCATTGGTCTATGTGTCTGCTTTTATGCCATTAGCATACTGTTTTGATTTCTCTACCTTCATAATATGGTTTTAAATCAGCAAATATGATTCTTCCAGCTTTGTTATTCTTTCCAAATATTACTTGTGCTCTTTGGGATCTTTCATGGTTCCACATAAATTTTAGAATTATTTGTTCTATGTCTTTGAAAAATACCTTTGGAATTTTGACAAGGATTGCACTGAATCTGTAGATCACCTTGGGTAGTATGGATATTTTCACAAATTAATTGTTCTAATCCATGAACACAGGATTTCTTCCCATTTATTTGTGTCTTCTTCAATTTCTTTCATCAATGTCTTGTAGTTTTCAGTGTACAGGTCTTTCATTTTAAAAAATTTATTCCTAAATATTTTATTAATTTTGATGTTCTTGTAAATGGGATTGTTTTCTTAATTTCTCTTTGAGATAGTTTATTCTTCGTCTATAGAAACACAACTGATTTTTGTATTTTGATTTTGTATCCTGCCACCTTACTGAATACATTGATTAGTTCTCATAGTTGTTTTGTGGAGTCTGTAAGGTTTTCTATATATAAGATCATGTCATCTGCAAACAAAAATAATTTTACCACTTTCTTTCTAATGTGGATGTTTGTTATTTCTTTTTCTTGCCTAATTGCTCTGGCAAGACTTCTAATACTATATTGATTAGAAGTGGCAATTATGGGCATCTTTGTCTTGTTCCTGATCTCTGAGGAAAAACTTTTACCTTTTTATGAGGATGATGTTAGCTGTGGGTTTGTCATACATGGCCTTGATTATGTTGAGTTACATTACTTCTACATTTAATTTTTTTAAAGATTTTATCATGAAGGGATGTTGAATTTTGTCAAATGCTTTTTCCACATCTATTGAGATGATCAAGTGGTTTTCATACTTCATTCTGTTAATGTGGTGTATCACATTTATTGATTTCATATGTCAAACTATCTTGCATTCCAGGGTTAGATCCCACTTGATAATGGTGTATGGTCATTTTAGTGTGCTTTTGAATACAGTTTGCTAGTTTTGGGGGGGAAGTTTTGCATCTATGTTCATCAGCGATATTGATCTGTAATTTTCTTTTCTTGTAGTGTCCTTATCTGACTTTAGTATCAGAGAAATGCTGGGCTCATAAAATGAGTTTGAAAGTATTTCCTGTTCTTCAATTTTTTGGAAGAGTTTGAGAAGGATTTATATTAATTCTTCTCTAAATGTTTGGTAGAATTCACCAGTGAAGCCATCTGACCCAGGACTTCTTTGTTGGGAGAGTGATTACTAATTCAATCTCCTTATTCATAATTGGTCTATCCAGATTTTTAATTTTTTTTCTGATTCAGGTAGGCTGTATGTTTCTAGGAATTTATCCATTATTCTAGGTTATATAACTTATTGACATATGATTGTTCTTAGTAGTCTCTTATGAAATTTTGTATTTCACTGGTCTCATTTCTCATGTTTCCTCTTTCATTTCTGATTTTATTTATTTTTATCTTCTTTTTTTTCTTAGTCCAGCTAAAGGTTTTCCAATTTTGTTTATCCTTTCAAAAACAACTCAGTTTTATTAATCTTTTCTATTCCCTTTCTAGCCTCTATTTCATTTATTTGTGGTCTGTTCTTTGTTATTTCTTGCCTTCTGCTAACTTTGGGCTTAGTTTATTCTTCTTTTTTTTTTTTTTCTAATTCCTTAAGGTGAAAAGTTAGGTTGTTTGAGATCATTTTTCTAATGTAGGTTTTTAGCACTATAAATTTTCCCTTTAGAACTGCTTTTTCTGCATCCCATAAATTTTGGTAAGCTGTAGTTTCACTTTAATTTTTTTCCAGGTAGTTTTTTAAATTCCCCATTCATTTCCTCTTTTATCCAATAGTTTTTCAAGAGTGTTTAGTTTCCATGTGTTTGTAAACTTTCTTGTTTTATTTCTGCTATTAATTTCTATTTTTATTCCACTGTGGTCTGAAAAATGCTTGGCATGATTTCAATCTTCTTAAATTTTTTAAGACTTTCCTTGTGACCTAACATATGATCTACCCTGGAGACTGTTCCATGTACACTTGAGAGGAATATGTATTCTGATGCTGTTAGATGGAATGTTCTGTATATGTCTGTGTAGGGGAGGAAGACAAACCCTCTATCCTCTAGGTCCTTCTGACTGGGCTATGAATTAAATTCACATGAGAGAGAATAAGAGAAGAAAATTAAACAGAGCTTTATAACATGTATACATGGGAGAAACTCAGGAAAACTGAGTAACTTGTCCATCTGGCCAAAGCTACCACCTTAAATATTATCTTCAGCTAAAGGAAAAGGAGGGTGTTGGGGGTAGTGGTTTGGTATTTCAGAGGGGAGGAAGACAATGTACATGGAGACAGAAATGCAAATGTTTGTTAAACAAGTTTTGCTGGGCCAAAAATGGGCTTGTTGGTGCCCTTCTATATCACCCATTTTACATTATACTATAGATATCTTATGGCATTAGCTCCTTCTTGGAAGAGGCCTTCTATGTTAAAATGTTTTAGGCAGTTTGGGGGAAGGTCAAATGTCCTTCCTGAGTCTTCTAAGCCTTTATTGTCTTCAGCTCAAAATAATCTGCACACCAGAGTGGCACACGTTGGGGCAACCTGCCCTGAATCCCAGTAGTTCCAGCCTCTGAAACTTCCCTGAAACTTTCACATATTAAAATCTGAGTGGGTAGATTGTTTCACTTCATTGAACATATTTCTTACTCCTGATAATAGATCAGTTCAGTTAAATTCATTTTAGAAGGCAGTGATGCAGGTGACATCCCAAAGTTAGGCCTATATTGTGGAAGCAAACAATCAGGTATTTAATAAGAAGCATTTCTATGGAAAAACAAGATGAATGATTGAGTAAATTATAAACTGGTTTCTGAGCCCAGGGGAGGGGTGACAGTCAGTCAAGAAGATTTTTAGATGTCAGGGTTGAAGTATCTTTTGCAGTTTGAAATGTCTCTGATGATGTCACTGGCTGTTCAGGTATCCTTTCCAGTGCCTTATTTAGCAACAGGCATGTTATCATAGTAATCTTTACAAGTTCATATCAAGTTATCCAGCTTCAGTTTGCAAGGCTGCAGGAATAAGTGTGGTTTCAGTTCTCAATGATTTCAAATAAAAATGATGGAAAAAATTGAAAACATTAGTTTGGAGATTTGTAGTCAGATATTCCAGGAGACTAGAAGAATTCAGGATCTAGTCCAGTTTACAGGTAGAAAACAAAACCTCAAAGACAACTAACAGAACTAGGATCTAATATCCACAAATGTGTACTATAGTTTTTACTGAAATATAATTTTTCTCTCTAAAATCATGCTCAATTTTACCAAAGACAGCCAAATTAAGACTAACTGGTTTGCAAAATAAATCTAGTTTCAATAAATTTGGCCCAATTACTTACATAAGTACAGCAAGAATAGCAACAGATAATATAGGCTCTTTTAAACCTGCTTTGCTGGAACTTTTTATGAGGAATCTCAGATTGAACTTTGAAGGCCTCTTGAGACCAGGAAAGCTAAGGACTTATCAGACAAAGCCTGCAATACCTACAGCTTTATGTGAATTTTTCTCTTCTCAAGGTCCCCAAAATATTTTGAGGTTCCAGGCACCTGTCAGATAAGGGACCTTCCTTACTTACCTGATAAGGTCGATGAGAACCCTGTAAACAAGGTACCAGGCCAATATTTCCAAATGGCTTTATTCCATAAAGTCAAATCTTTGTTTCTCAAAAGCTGTCTTGTCATATCTGAAACTATGCATGTTTCTCTCAAATATGGCATTCCAGTCAAAGCTTCAGTAAGACAACCAATGTTTCCAGTTGTGTTCTGGTATAAGGAGAACAGATTCCTATTGAACCTATGCTAATAACTATATTGACATGAAATAAGAATATTCACTTACTAAGAGTTTCCAAATTCTTGAGGGATCAGGTAGAGAGAAAAAGATAAATGTTTCAATTCTGTTTATAAAAGTATAATTTACTAAACTGCTATGTCACAGTTAGCTTAAGAGAAAAGAGAAAAGGTTTCCTTAAATATGAAAAAACAAAACACTTTTAAAAATCAGCAACATTTCAAACAAAAGTCATAAAAATTTATAATCATCTTCATCAGTTCATTCAGTCCCATGGAATCAACTTTTGATCTTGATATTTTGTTAGAAGTTTCATGAAATCATCAGTTTCTCTGTTAGAGTTCTGTAACTTCTTATCCAGTTCAGTTTTATAATCTGAAAGTTTGTCAGAAACCTGTATTTTAGAATGTGTCAGAGTCCTTTCCAAGAATCTCTCTTTAAAGATGAAAACATTTGTAAAAGTAGAGTAAAATGAAACTGTCTGTAAATGATAAAAGACTTAAAAATGACAAGTGACAAAGAAACCTTGTTATTTCTGTGACATACAACACTTGAAGATAATAAAGAGAATTATGACTGACAATCAGGACAGATTAGAATTTTCGGAATCTTATATAATTGTTAAAATACCTACATCAATAACATTTACCCACACAATATCATAAGTCCCCATGAAACAATGTTTAGTTATCCATTTAACTATGGTGACAATTAAGGAATTTTAGGTGAATGCAGAGAATTAAATAGCTGTAAGAAAAACCTTAGCACTTGTGATTAAAGACCTGACAAAAATAGTACATGAAATTTATTTTGATAAAACACAAAATCCCTTCCCTTCTAGTAAACTACTCAAAGAAAAAAAATTTCATAATCTCTTTACCAAGAGCAGACTAAAAGTTTAAGAAAATTATCCTTTGATAATTATCCATATATATATATATTATATATAATTATCCTTTATAAATTATCCTTTGAGAGGGAAAAAAACCAAATTCTAATTTTGCACCAGCTTACTTTTGATGTTAAAACTTATTTACTTAAGTAGATTTATTTTAATCTTAGCCCATTTGATGATGTACAAAATTCTTTTTCCAGAATTTCTCTTTCACAAATCTCCTATAACTTTTGTTACATTCAGAATTTATCCCATACCTCCTACTTCCTTCCTAGTAGTTTGGACAAATTTATCTTTCTTAACCAAACAAACAAAAATACTTCCATTCTTTATATCTTCTTGGTAGATTTAATTGGTAAATAGTTGGGTTTAACCAGGGTTGGATTTATGCCTGATGAGTACAATGACAGGAGAGAGGGACAAATCACTTAAAGCTGTTTGGAAGAAAGTGATTACAGTGTTACATGGCCTTCAAACTCTTTTGCTTGCATACTCCTTAAAAATAGTTTTGAAAAACTATGTACCCTCCACACATTTTTTGAGGTAACATTTAAATTTGTCACTTTAAGTTCAAATGTCATATACTTTTGGACATATAGTGCATTTTGATATGTCACTTTTTAAAAACATGTAACTGTCTTAGTCCTTTGGGAGTTTTATAACAGAATAGTATAGACTGGGTGGCCTATAAACAACAGCATTTATTTCTCACAGTTCTGGAAGCTAGAAAGTCCAAGATCAAGGCACCAGTAGATTTGGTGCCTGGTGAGATGGCCACCTTCTTGCTGTGTCATCATATGGAGGAGGGACAAGGGAGCTCCCTGGGGTCTCTTTTATAAGGGCACTAATCCCACTCATGAGAGCTCCACCCTCATGACCTAATTGTCTCTCAAAGGCCCCACCACCAAATGCTATTACATTAAAGACTAGGTTTCAACTTATGAATTTTGAGGGGACACAAATATTCAGTCTATAGCAGGAACTAATGAATTTTAGTACCATATAAATTTGGTGCCCTCCATCATCCATTTAAAAGTAAAACTTCATTTGAAAGTGCTTCTTAAATTGAAATTTTACATCTTTTCCTTTCTATGTGAACCTGTACTTCTAGTTCACTTACTCTCCCCAACAACTGTATTTTATAATAAATTTTTGTTCTCAAAAGTTTATTTCTCACCTTCACACATTTCTCTGCAATAAACATATGTATGTAACTGAAGTTTCATGTAATTTTTATATTTTCTATGAGCATAAGGCTCTAAGTATTAAAATTTTTCTTCTGAATTGTTACTATTACAATTATTATTAATACACCATTGACTAAAATAATTTTTATATATTAAAACTTTTAACCAAAATATAAATATATTTTAAAATTTGATGAATAATTATTAAACATAAGAACTAACATTTAATTGAAAGTTTTTCTCTTAATAAGGCAAATGAGGACACTTTTTTCAATTAATTATTTCATCCGTGAGTGAATGTTACGTATTTCTACATTAAGTTATAGAAAACATAGACCTTCAATTACAGTCTCATTTTTCATTGTTATATATGTTATATTGTTATATATATGTACTGAGAAACCTTTCTCTCATAACTAAGTAGATGGAAAAGAAGAGTTTTATAGCAATGTCACCCAACTCTTTGAACTCTTTCTGAGTTGAAAGCCAAAAAAAGTCATATAAAGATCTATCATAAGAAATATGTTAATCAGTTGGCAACTGAATTTATTGAAAGCAAAGGATTGTAAATCCCCTAACTTGCAAAGAGATTTGTTATCCAGTTATTAGAATCATTTATTTTCTCAGCTTCTGGAAAGTATATCATAAAAACTTTACCAAGACTTATCTGAATGTAAATTATACTTGTGATTCCTTCATTTAGAGGTACTTTGTTTAATCGAATATACTCAGAAAGAAATTTAGAAAAGTGAATATTATTAATTTCATTACACCTTTGTCAATTCAGCATGTTTGACAACATTCTATCTAATTAATAATATATCGTTTCTGAAATACCTATTTTGTAATAACGTGGTGTAATGACTAGCTGAAATGATGAGTTTTTTTATGACATGAGGAGTACGACACAAACACATGGCCCTGCTTTGTGAATTGCTGCTAAGAGAATTGTGTACAGGCATCAGGATTTGGTTTTCATCCTTTTGGAATGTTTAAAGAAGAATTCATATAAAATCAAAAATAGCTCCATTAATTTTTCCGTACACGGCAAACTTCAACATAAATTCAGACCTTTCCTCTGAATTTATTAAAGGAAAAAGATACATATCACTAAAACCTCACCAGTCGCGCACCCAACATATAGTATTATTTTTTGTTAATAGGAAGTACAAGTTATTAAATGTTTTATAAGGTGAAATGGATGAATAGTATCAGTAATTGGAATACATATTTCATGATTTTGTAAAAATTTATTTTTAACTCTTATTGAATAATACACATGAACTTACATCACTTATTTTTTTTTGACATTAAATATCTTGAAGAATCGATAGTCTTGAAAAGCATTCCGATGATATTTATAAGAATCAACAATCATGAACCTATTCTGCCTAGGCAGTTCCAAGGCTCTTTTCATTTCAGCTAATAGGAAATACTAAAGTGGGGGGGAAAAGAGTAGCTTTATAGGGGAGAAACCTGACAAATACTACCTGAGCCAGGCGATCATGGTCAACATCAACAGTGGTAAGTCATGTTGAGAGCATGTACTCTGGATATGATGTAATGAAAATGGCATCTTATCTCTATAGTCTTCCTCCTAAAAACCTATAATTCCAGTCCAATCATGACAAAAACATCAGACAAATCCCAATCGAGAGACATTCTACAAAATACATGACCAGTCTCCTCAAATTGTCAAGGTCATCAAAACCAAGAAAGATGGAAAAACTGTCAGAGCTAAGAGGACACTAAGGAGACACAATGACTAAATGGAGTATGGGATCCTGGAACAGGAAAAGAATAGTATGTAAAAACTATGAAAATCTAAATAAAATACAGACTTTTGTTAATAATATTGTATCAATATTTGTTCATTAATTGTGACAAATATACCATAATAAAGTAAGATGTTAATAATAGTGGTAACTGTGTATGTGTTGGCGGGGAGGTTCAGAACTTTGTATCACCTTTGCAATTTTTCTGTAAATCTAAAATTGTTCTAAAATTTAATTCTTAAAGAAAGTATTAGGGATAAATATCTCGAATAGCTAAGGTCAAAACATTTTAAATATATTAAAAAGTGTTGTTTTTAATTTTCATTATTTCTTTTCTTTGCTTCACTCTCATGGAAGTCTCCCTCCAGAGTGATCCATTCATTGATAACAGACCAGAGATAAAACAGGTAAAGTCATTAAAAAAATTATTATTAATCCCACCACACCATTCTCTCTGATATCTGAATTCGGAGCATCCCAACTTAGGTCAAGCATACTGTATATAAGGCTATGTTTCCCCTAACCAAAATACATAGAAGACAGGGGAACCAGGAAAATCTCAAAGGTTTTAATTAATTATTGTTTTAACTTTCCCAAAATTGATATTTTGACTTGTTGTTTTGTTTGGCACCCTGAGGTTATACAGCCCAGTTGAATAGACCATAGTAAGATTGGGGTCAGAGAGGTATACGTCTTTCTCACATGTAGCAGAAGAAGGGGTACTACAAAGCAAGCCTATGAGTTGTCAGGCAGATCATTTAAGAAAAATAATTGATACGAAGGTCGAGGGTTTCCTTAAAACTATCTTTGTACAAGTCCTCCCTTGGAAATCTTCCTGTACCTTCTGGGCACCTAGGTGAAGACCACCGGAGTGAGGAACTCTGGATCTCAGATGGACGGCAAGGGAAGTGAGGACAAGAGGGGATGAGCAATGTGAAAAGCAGCAGAGTCACTGGCTTGGAGAGTTTGATGAAGTTGAAGTGGAAGCTCCTGGGGAGGTAGGAAAAGGAAAAGAAAGAGAACAAAAGCAAGAAGATGAGGAGTGAGATTTGTTTTTTTAAAAAAGAGAGAAAATAAGAGAAAAGGAGTGTTTGCATGCTGTTTGGGGGGAGTGGGAAGTACCAGGGCCAGCAGGATTTTCAGGAACATATCATCATGATGACCAAGTCTATTCCTGTTCAAATCTTTCTTGTTCACAACTGTGTGCAAGTTCGTTGCACATGGGAGGTGCTCAATAAATATATGTTGACTAACTGAATGTATGCATGAAGTTCAGACAGCAAGGCACTATTCAGGGAAATTTTTCTCGACCTATCTGTGTTGCATATCAGGGCAAGAAGTGAAAATGTGATTATTATATTTATAGTTTTTATAGCACCATTTCCCACAGCATTTTAATTACATGTACTTTGTATGGAAATACCTTCTTGAGTTTTGCTAAAAGACATTTTTAACATATGAATAAAAGTTCATTCTGCAATAGTAATCTACTGGGTCTGCCGCTCTTCCCTCCCCTTCCGCTGCAGGGTTTGTGGAAGCCTCATGCTTTCTTATTCTGCACACGTATTACTCTGCTCATATTCACTGCACTGAAAGAATCCAGGTCCAATTCTATTTTCTTCTGTCCTTGACTTTAAGAGCACATTTGCTCAAGATGCATATTTTCCCAGGCTACTGATTGTTGATTCATTTTCACCTGGATGTCCAGAGAGGAGGTGCCTGCACACCAACTCTCCACTTGACAGCCTCTGCCATTCACACACAACACTTCTGATGAGGATCCCTTTGAATAAAGCCACAAAACGAGGCAAAGAATATAGCAGATGTGTTTGGTTCAGAACCATTTCAGTAACAATCTTCTATTTTCTTACAGGTGATCAACTCTAGTATTCTTAAACTATTATACTACTGGGTTTTTAACTGTTTTTCCACAAGAGTAAATATATTTTAGTCCTCTCAAAGTTCATGCCTAAGCAGATTTTTCCCAATAGTATTTGAGGGTTACACTGAGGAATGGAGAGCAAAGCTATGGCCAGGCACTGGGAATTGCCAGTGCTAGACACGATGGAGTAGAATTTAGTCTAAACATGTCAAACCCCGTTAGCTCCCTCCATTCACTCTCTACCTCCCCCACGTCTCGCTAATTCTTTCAAAGTTAGCTTTTCTATCCTAATATCCCAAGTTGCCTTTTTGCTGTTATGAAATAGTAAACCATGTCAAGGAAAACCTATCTCTGAGAAGCACCTAAGTGGCACATTATGAACTGCAAAGATCCCACAGAGCAATTTAAAATGATGAATATCCTTTTCAAACATCCTTTTCAAAATTGCACATGGACTTCAGCCAGTCACAAGACAGAGATGTGGAGGATGCATTAAACTCCCCATCTGCTCTTCACATTGCTCATCATTGATTTATAACCCACAGTAAGTCAGTTGGCCACACAAAACAGAGCTGACGGGCAAGTGTATCATCCAGCAGCCGAGGTGCGTACATTACCGAAAGACGTGTCTGTGGCATTAATATTTTTCTCCTACCTGCATCCTGATGTGACTCACTGCTGTTCCAAGAATGGTTCCACAAACTATTCTCAGAAGAAAAAAAAAACACCTTGTGGTACATTTTAGACTTGGAGAAAATAAATAAAGCTCTGTAGGCATAACTTCAGACTTCTGCTTTCATTAAAGCAGCTTCAATGCATCTTCCTCGCTTCAAACACAGCAGCATGTCTAAACTCATTCCTTCCTGTGTCAAGTCTCATGAACAGAATCGGGTTTTTTTCAAGATTGTATACCATTCACTGACTAGGTGAGACGTATAGATATTTCCTTTTTCACAAGCCATGAGAGGGCACTGTATGTTGCAGGAGATAAAATGAAGGCCATGGATTCATGCAGGTATCCCCAAGGCACCACTAATGCTGGCATAATTTCCCAGCAGAATCTCAAAGTGGGCAGAGATGATGGCCATCTTTCTCTGTCACTTTAGCCCAGTCCCATCTCCTACAAAGCTAAAGAGTAACAGAAATTAAGCAAGGTCATACTCTGGAGCTGGCAAAAAGCAGATTGTGAAGTGAGAATGTTTGGTGTTAGTGTCCACTTGGTTGCATAGCCACCATTTTGGCCCCACTGCCTCCTGGCACTCTTCACACTGGGTGCCCACCAGGACTTACCTTATGGGAATGTTCCATAAAACAGTCCCTTAGAATGTCTCAAGGACCTCTGACTTCCATTTTCTGTTATCTACTCTCCACCCTCCCCTCCCTTGTGCCTAATTTTTCTGCCCTATCACAGCTCATCCCCTAAGTATCAGATCTCTAAGAGCATATGATCAACTCATATCATCTGCTCAGATGCTAACGGCTAATGAGGGAAACACCTCTGACTCTTCTCTCTCCCCAGGGAATAGAGCATATTTTAAACAGAGGCTTCTTATAAATCATTAATTTTCCAGCCCTGAGGAAGGTTCTAGTAGTGAAAATTTCAAGTAAGATAGGAAAAGAAAGGACATCTTTGGAGAGGCAGGTCAGTGACTTCTGAGCTACAGTATTTGACAGTTGTTTTTGGAGTCCTAGCCATATCATCCCTGTAATCTTTGGGACCCTTTGGCCATACAGAATAGAGTCTTATCCTGGTTACCTCAAGTAACAGGGGATTTATTACAAGGATATACATCCAAATAAGAGCAACTGGAATTTCAAAGGAACCCAGGAATAGCCAGGATTAATCAGCTTCATACAAATGGAAATACAGTTCAGAAACTGGAAAATAGTTCGGTATTCAAGGCAAATCCAGGGAAGGGGTTAATCTGGACTCCCTACTGAGAACAGGAGTTCATCCATTCCCACACCATCATGGGAACACAGTTCCTCTTGGCTTCTGCTTTCTTGCTGCCATCAGCCAACCACCTCTTCCTCTCCTCTGTATGTATTTTGATTTCTGCTAACTCATAACTTTCGCTTATTCTTAACTTCTCCTTACGCATAGTTTCAGCCTACACATAGTCCCTGCTTCCTCATAGTCCATGGGTGTGTTTTTAGCTTCTGTTCTGGATTCTAATTGACCCACTCTAATATTCTAGTTTGAATGTCCTAGAAGGAGAAGCTAACTGGATCAGTTAATCAGAATCCTTCTTGTTGAGGTAGAACCTTATACCAGGCCTCAGCCAAAGTATTCTTAGTTGCTAAGAATCAATTTGGCTGGTTTAAGCAAAAAATGAATTTACTGAAAGGGTATTGGATCAGAGAGATGCTCAGAAAATGAACAGAAACAAAGGGAGGCTGAGCAGACAGAATCACAGCCAAATCATACGTGACGTTAGCTGAGAGAGGACGCTATTGTTAGCCCTGAACAGAAGGAGCTATAACTTGTAATTGACACCTAGGCATTGGAAACCAGATATGACTGTTTGTCCCCCTACCCCTGCTGGCCCTGGAAACTGGACATTGTTGCAATTACTGCCACAGAGAGCTCTCCTCATCTCAGCTCCCTTGCAAAACCAAGTCCCAATTCCAGGTCGAAGGAAGGGATATTTGATTGGCCAAGTTGACATCACATGCTCTTACACTAGCTGCACTAGGGGTTGGGGGGCAGATGGGGAGAATAGGAAAGAATATACAACCTTTTCTGTTTCATCAGCGGGAAATGGGCTCTGCCTCCCACCAAGCCCCAATCAGTGGAGAATTCCTCCAGTATAGCAAGAGGGCTAGATGATGGACAGCTAAGAAAAAATGTACGCATCCACTACACTAATGCAGGGTTGCTGACCTTGGAGTACAAGCCTATCCTGAGCCAATGAGCTCTGTTCAGGGGAGCAGAACACATATCCTCATTCAACAGGGTACTGTGGGCAGGGTGGGCATTTTGATTGGCTAGTCCAAGACAATCTCATAACCAAAAAAGTATAAGGAATTCTTCCACGTGCCCTATTTGCTTGAAGCTACCCAAGGCACACTTATACTCAGAGTATGTATTTATATGGCTATCTACCTGGTTGGAGTGTAAGCATTTGAGGGCAGAGAATTTGTCTTATTTATTTTTATCTCCCCAGTGGCTGTGGCACTCCCTGGCATATAGCAGATGCTCCAAAAATGTCTCAAATTTAATAGGACTTGTGGTTCAGGAACTTTTTCATAGCATTAGATAAAATAAATTTCTCCATGCTTTGGGAAGACCATGATTTAAACAAACCAACAAAAGGACTTATTGACCCATCATGAAAGAGTAAAAGAAGTAAGAATTTTTATGTCCCACACTCTTCTCAGAGTTATCTCAGTTCCTTTACAGGGCATAGAGCTCTGAAATTGTGGCAGATGGAATGTGAGGACTGTTTGAAAGAAGAGAGATTGAGGCATGAGAGAGAAGATGGAATTTGGGAAGGGTACATCAACAGGGGGGCAGAGATGAGTGAATCAAGGAAAGGAAGCAGAAAACTAGTCCAGGGAATATTAGAAACAGAACATAAGTTTCCTGATAACCTAGAAGGGAATTAGAGAATGGGCAAAGAAATTCTAAATGTTGCTTTGATGGCACCAAGGAAGGAAAGATGGAGCTAATATTCTTAAAAAGTTATTACATGCAAGACAGTTGCTAGGAACTCTGTGTGTATGTGTGTGTGTGTGTGTGTGTATTTAACCCTCTCAACAATCTAATAAGGTGAACACCATTATTTCCACTTTATAGATAAGGAAAATGAGGCTCAGAGAGGTTAAGTGATTGGCTTGTCACAGACAATAAGTGACAGTATTAGAACTTAATGACTCTCCATCTGATTCCAAATTCCACACTTTTTTCAACAACCCATCTCTCTCTGAGTACAACAGAAAAGGGTTGGGGGAACAGGTGGGATGATCATGCTCACCAGAAGATAGAATGACGCCTCCAAACCATGCCTGCAAACTCCCAGGCCCTTGAGTGGTAGCTGACCCACCTTTGAAGCCTTCCTATGGAAGTAACTTCGACAACTAAAATTTTTTAGACCATTTGTATATGAAATTTTCAAAAAGTAAACACAATAGAAGCTTTGCCTCCCATGTAAGTTTTGTAACAGTTTGTGGTAATTTGTTACAACAGCCCTAGGAAGTTAATACACTACCAAAGTTCAGGAAATGTCAAGAAAAGCCTTATAGACTACTTATTTATTACTTATTTTGTATTGAAATACAACTGATATATAATTAAATGAATGATTCCATGGATATTATTGCTATGGTGAGGCTAGGTAAAAATCTAAGGTAAAATATCCAGTACACAATACAGAAGGCATAGACGGATGTAACAAAACTCACGAAAGTGGCATGTGAACAGTGAAGTTTAGGATGCAAATATAAGAGTGTTGGGAGAGAAGCAGGTCTCTGAATCCGCCCTCCTGACAATGCAGCTTATTCCACTGTCCTGTATTCGAGATCAGATAGAGAAAGATTCACGTAGAAATGAGTAACACACACCCACAATTCCCTGGAGAAGGAAGGGGGCGACAGAGAGCCTTTGCTCACTTACCAAGGGGGCCTCAGAATTAAACCAAATGCCCCCGTCTGTCCCTACCTGGAGAACCACTGAACATGAACACAACTAACAAGATCCCAGGAGCCCAGGAGCTGGGCACTGGTGGGTGGCATTATCTGTGCAAGTCTAAATGGTCTCAGACTTGGGCAGCATCCTTTTGTATTGATTTGCATGATTTGCTTTCCCGGCCGTTGGTGGAGGGATCTCCGGGTGAAAGCCGAAGGGCAGGGCGGAGAGAAGCAGGCGCTGGAGGAAAAGGTAGGTATACCGATGCTTCACAGGGGCTGAGCTCTTCGCGTGCCGCACAGGCCAGAGAGCCAATAGGATTGTTGAATGTCAGAGTGGAAGAGACCTCAGACATCAAATGATTCATGCCTCCCATTCCACTTGAAAACAGGAACTCAGAGATGGAGAGTCACTGGGTGAAGGTCACAGGGCTGATTAGTAACCGAAGTTAGTCATATCTGTTAAAGGCTCCCTTTCCAGAGTTCTTTGATGATCCCTGGCTCTCTCTAAGCCAGTTACCTACTAGGGACTTTTATGATTGCCTCCCTGGCAGTGATAGAAACTGCAAACCTATTCAACTCATCTGATGATTTGGCAGAGGATTCAGAGGGGAAAGCAGAGAAGCGCTGAAGGAGAGATGTCTGAGGTGAAGTTCGTCATAGGATGGGGCGATGCCCCCACGCAACTCAGAGCTGGGCTAGTTATGATACACCGGGGCTCGTGGTTCGCATTGGGGGCTGAGAGGGACTCATAAAGATGTAAGAGGGGAAGAAACTTGGCAGAAAGTAGTTGCTTTCGTCTGCAGAAAGAGGCCCTTTAGCCCCCAAAGAAGCTGCTCTTTCCCCCCATTCCCTCCCACCCCCCAAAAGTTAACGGCGCCACACCTGCCTTCCCCAGATGCTGCTCCCTGCGTAAACGCCTCCTCATCCTCCAGGATTTTCCAACGCCGGCGCAAGCTCCTCCCTCGCGGGAGCCGAGTTGCTGTCCTAGCGCCAAACGCCCGCCCGAGCAGCGGCTGGGGGCCGGCGGGGAGTGGGCCCGCCCGCCTCCATTGGTTGTGCGGACCGGAGGGGCGGAGGGAGGACGCGCGGTGCGGCCGGCTCGGCGGCCGCAGGCTCACTCGGGCTGCGCCCGCTGCCCGCCCCTGCGCCCGGCATTCCCGCGGACGGCTCCGCGGGCGCGCATCGCCGAGACGCGGACGCCCTCGAGGAGCTCGGCGCGGTCCCCGTCCCACCCGAGCGCCAGAGCGCAGTCCGGGAGGTCGGCGCGTCCGGACTCGCAGGTCAGTCACGGAGGCAGAGGAGTGGGGAGCCGGGGGCGCGCGGGGTGCCGAGCGCTGGGAGTGGGCTCGCTCTCTGCGAGGGGCGCCTGACTCCTCGCCTGGGGCCGCCTGGATCTCGGAGGCTCCGCTCCCTCGGGAGCCGCCTCCCAGACTCTCCCCGGCTCGCAGAGGTTTGGCTGCTTCCCTGGACACCCCCGAGTCTATCCCCTTTGCGGCCGGCCGCCCTCTTACGGCCCCCAGCAGCCTCCGCATCCTAGCTCTCCCGATTCTCGGGAATACTTCGCGGGGCTATGCAGTGTCCTTGGCCTCGGGATGACCCGCTTCTGTCCCGGACACAGGGAACCGGGAAGATCTGCCCTCTCGTCCGCCGCTGCAAAGATTGATTCTCCGTGCAAGTGTAGACACTTTGCAGTTCGACACTTTGCAGAGTGTTTCTAGGTGCATTCTGTTTGTTGCTGCCTTTGTGGTGTGTGCAGTCATTCTTGTATTTGTTTTACGCCTACCTGGATTTCTAGGGTCATTCGTCCCTTCCTGGGGACTCGCCCCGCGCACGACTGCCTGCTTTGCACCTTTTGGTACTCGCGTGAACCTTTTCACTCGTTTTGGGTGACTCCAAACCCGGGGAAGTTTTACTTGGCGCCCGACACTTGCGTTTCCCAGCGGTGATTTCCCGAGTTCCCAGAAAGCCTTGTAGGAAACCGCACCGGCCACCTTCCCCTTTTCCCTGCTCTGCTGAGACGCTGGAATCCTGCGTTTCCCTGTCGAGGTGCGTGGATTATGGGCAAATTGTTTGAGTTCCGATTTAGGAAAGAGGTGTGTGATGTGCCCTCCTCGGCGTGGCAGAAGGACCTATTCATTCACAAAAACATCTTGTTGAGGACCAGGTTTAGTGACTGTACCTGTGTGCTTTCCACTGCCAGATGCCTGGGTCCCCGCCGGGCTTGGGTTTGGTGTCAGACTCCAGAGACAGCGTCTATTTCTCGATGTCCTTTATTTCCTTTGCACGTTAAATTTCCTTCGGAGAATTTTGTGAGTACTTAGGGCTTTCTTTGTTGTGGATAATGGGATCCAATGGCTCCAGAAGTCTCAAAACCATTGCATCTAGTTCGGTCCGTACTTCAGGTGTAAAGGGCGGGAAATGGGCGGCGATTATGTCCTGGGGCAGATCCGAGGGACCACTCCCCAAGCTGTTTCTTTTTGGTGCTTTTCTCTTTAGATTTTCCAGATTCATTGTCAGAGAACAGTTTATCAATAGAAAAAGAGGCAAGATAAGTGACACTCTTTTCTTAGAAGGTCTACCTTTTAATGCAGTTTTGTAGCCCAATGTACCCTCCTTAAAAAAAAAAGGATGATCTTTAATTAGCTTAAATTGTGCAAGTAGTCTAGTGTTATAGTATATTTGTGATTCTTAAATACGTTTTGTGACTGAAATGCTTCATTTTGCTGAATATAAAGGCATCTTGTCCCCACTCACCACCACACACCTGCAGCCTTTGTAATCGCCACGTAGTTGATCCGTAATGCAAATGGCTTTTTGAAGTGTTCGTTGGTGAGAATGCCTTGTAACTGAGTTGCATCGACACCGCTCCCACAGGGCATGTCCCAGTCCTCTTCAAATGCTGGGCATTGTGGAAATGGAGAACCATCTGCCAACTTCAGGAGTATTCTGGGAATACTAAGTTCCAGAAAATGGATGGGGTATTCCATTTTTGTGTTTTGGGTTTGAGGCGTATTATTTATTTGGCTTACTCTTTACTATTTTTGATCCTCTACATAAGGCAAAGTGCTATGAAGAGCTCAACATACATTTGTTCATGGTTCTCATTAAGGAAGCCTCACGTAAGGTAAGATCTATTTTATTTTCCCTGCTCTGGGTTAGTTGGAGTCAACAGATTTTACTGGATGTCTATGATGTTCACAAGGATGTCAGGGATGCAGAGGAAAAGAATGGGGTGATGGCGTGTGGTGTCAGATCCATCAGAGGGTGTGTTTGCAGGTTTTCTAAGTTTCTTTCCTTTTTTTTCTTTTTTAACGAGGACGGATAAAGGCTGACAGAGCTGATTGGTGAGAATGATTAATAATACTAATCATTTAGTAAAGTTGGAGTCATACATTTGTTCTAAGAATGATGAATTAACCCATCACAGGCAGAATGCTCTGGCTTGACTTCTATTCTAGATCAACTCTGAGCCCATTTGATAACATCCCTTCTTCTCTGGGCTCACTCTTCTCTCTGCACTTGTACTTAATATCCTAATTTTTTTTCTTTTGCTTTTTTTTAAGTTTGTAGAGTTTGTATAAGCATTTTCATATTTAATTGGTTATTAGAGAGAAGCAAAAAATAAAATTATGGCTCATTGTTTGTGTTTTGCTCATTTGGGTTTTTAAAATAGTAATTTAAGGACCTGGAAAAATACATTTCTGAAAGGCCCTTGACATCAGGCACTGTGTAGGTCCCACTTACCTGGCTCCTGGCACCCATGAGCCATTCAGTAAACATATGTTAAATGAAACTAGAAGCCAAAAATAGTGTTGCAGAAGAATGCCATTTTCCTCAAATAGATATGTGTGGAGCATATTGTATTGTTATATTACTATGCTAATATAAAGCATCACAGGCTTATAGACTTTCATTATTATTCATAATGACAGCTAAAAAATAGGAAAGCCTTTAAGTTAGTTAATAGAATAGGGAACCCAACGACGAGGAAGCTCAAACTCAGTGCGTGAGTGGTCAGTATTCCTTTCAGCCAACAGATGTACCTAGAGAAATCCTGCCAGAGGCTTAAGACGGAAGTGCCCGGGTTACGCGCATGGGGCCCAGCCTTTGATGTAGAGTCAGGAAGTCCATCTGTGTATTCAGTGGCCATTTCAGATGCAGGGTGGTGGACTACTAAGCTGACTTATGGGGCCCTTTCATGTTGTGATTCTGATTTGTGGTAAATGTGTCCATGGGATATAGCTTTCTGAGATGCTTGGTCTCGTGACACAGAATACCTCCTTCAGGAGTTGCTTGTGAATAGGGTCCTTGCTCATGTTCACATTTCAAACCAGGAAATAGTCATTAGCCTATACTAAGTTTCGGCAACAACAACAAAAGATGGAGATTCTGAGTAGTCAAGTAACCACATACAATTTAACAGGAACTGTAAGCAAGAGATGGCACGATCTAGCCAAAACAGTGCCAATACTGTTTCAAAGCTCTGAATACATATCAGGAACAGGATAGACTGTTATTAATTTTTCTTGAGTTCCTAACATTTAAGTTCTCATCTATTAAGTTACATTAAGATGAGAAATCAGTCAGTCCAGATGTACAATTTGTATTACGGGCTTGATTGTTGATGCTGATATGGTTATAGACAATAGTGAAACAATCTGGAAATTGCAAACCTGTAGTAGTTGGGTATTATAAATAAAATAAATAAAAAAGGGTAACTTAAGAAGGTAACAGACACAAATACAATTTTTGATGGGAAACAGAAGGATAGGTGGCTGTAAGAACTTGTTTCAATTTCAAAAAGACGGGAAGATGACTCAAAGAAAGCACCGTTAAAACACAGACAATTCATTCAGGGAACATTCAACGTACAGACTTGCTCCCAAGAGGAAGCCAAAATGGCAGTTTTCCTGGTTAATTTGCTACAGTAGTCTGGTACTGATTAGAAGGACCTGGTAATCTATCAACTGTTGCCAATTAAACTGGTTTGGTTCTTAGTCACTTTCAATTTCTCTGTGGCCAAGATTACAGCAGAGGGATCTACTCTTCCCATTTCTTAAAAAGAACATTAACCACCTTCTGTAAAATGTCACTATAACACAAAGTACAATTAAACCCTATTGGGCAGATTGACCTTCTGGCCTCAGCCTGAGAGTCTTAAACTTTGAAAGAAAAGATACATATGAACCATTTCAAAGATATGTGTCAAGTGTATACAGTACAAAAACAGGAGGAGGAGGAGGGAGAGTTCTGGGCTTAAAAACCAGTTGCATTTTCACTGCATATACTATAATTAAGTTTTATTTCTGTTTCTTAGTGAAAATACCTTTACTGTTTTTACTGGTTGTGAAACAACGCATGTGCTGTGTATCAAAATTCAAATATAGACAAGCACGAAATAGAATATGAACATGCTCATAATCACCGACTAACAAAAACATGTATTAACAGCTTGGTGCATAACCTCTTGTTTAGTTTAGTTTAGCTTAATTTGGTTTTATTTTGTTGTGCTTTTGCACGCCCCTAAAATTGTGTATGCGTGCATAGTAGTAGCAGCAGTGCTAGTAACTGTTGTTTTACAAAAGTGGAATCCTACTATGTGCTATTCTGAAGCTTGCTTTTTTACTTAGCCATGCATGACCAGCATCTTTCCACGTTAGAAAATATAGTAATACATCAGAATCCTCCATTGTATGACTCTTCTATCATTCACTCAACCAATCCTCGACTCATGGACATCTTGGTAGCTCCAGTATTTAGCTACACAGTACATCTTTGTGCATGTGCCTTTTAAATTTGTTTGATTTTTTTCCCATAGGGTAAATTCTCAGAATTTATTATTTATAGTGTTAGCCTACAAATGCCATACATTTTTGGGTAAAAAGGAAAGCACTCAAATAATTCATCCAACAAGTGCTAGACATTCCCTACTGTGACCCAGAGTATCTTCTATATGCCTGGCAGGTGATACTTTTTTTGCCCTTAAAAAACCATTTTTGTTTAATATTAATATAGAAAGTACACAGGGCATGAGTATATAATTTACGATTTATGTGTTTAGTTTGTACACACCCATGTGAACGGAACCCAGTGTTTGCCAACACCCTCCTTCACGCCCCTCATATACCTTGGCAGCCAATCATTTAACAGTTCCTCATGAGAGTCCTTGGTGACTTTGTTGACCTCAGTTTTCATGAGTCAACTGCTAGATTAAGGGCATTATGCATTTTAGATTGACGATGGAATACTGATGGATGAATCTCAGACCTTCAAAAAGACGCCTTGCCAACAAAGTTGGACTGATTCAACAGAATCAATTTCCAAGATTCTTTATTCTTTTTTTTTTTTTTTTAAAGATTTTATTTTTTTCCTTTTTCTCCCCAAAGCCCCCCGGTACATAGTTGTATATTCTTTGTTGTGGGTCCTTCTAGTTGTGGCATGTGGGACGCTGCCTCAGCGTGGTTTGATGAGCAGTGCCATGTCCGCGCCCAGGATTCGAACCAACGAAACACTGGGCCGCCTGCAGCGGAGCTCGCGAACTTAACCACTCGGCCACGGGGCCAGCCCCTCCAAGATTCTTTATTCTGTCCCCTTATCTCTTTATTACCCCCATCAATTTTGGTCTCAAATTTGTCCATTGGACCTTGCATGGCACATATTTTGAATCATATGATGAATTACCCTTTGGATAACAAAAGAAACTGAGTAACTTGTTTTTCATCTGATTTCCTCTTGTTGGCCACCCAGCTCAGCTCTGATTATGGGTGAATTTAGAGTTGGAAAAGGAGTCCTGGGCTCCCAATTTGTGGTTTCTGTCACCAGCTGTCTCCTTCTGCCATCCTTTTCTGAAGGAGTATAAACAATGACTTTCAAAATTTACTTAATTTTTGGAGACTTCGCTTTCCTGATTTTTAAGGACCTCCAGCTCTGCAATTTTATGAAAAATATTTTCCGTTTGTTGTTGTTGTTGTTACTTATTTGGTTTTTATTTTGGTATTGTTTGATTTGTTGTTTTTTGTTTTTAATAGAGGAAAGTTACTATTGACAGGGACCATAAGGAAAGAAGGAATAAATTAGATACATGATAAATGTTATAAGTTAGTTCTACAATGGATGAGAAGAGAAAACATTTGTTTCTTTTGTGGTCATGTTTTCATTCCTTTCATTCTTTTTCTAAGAAGCTGAGGTTTGGATTAGTTTCCTAGCATGACACAGTTTAGGATGTCACTGCCCCCATCACCATGGCTGTGATCTGGACAGGATGCTGCTCCATTCTCAAAGTACGGTCTGTGCACCAGGGCCAGCCCTTGAATTGTTCGTTGCTCATTCAGCATGAGACATGGAACTTGAGCCATAATATAAATCAAATGAGGCTCTAAGCACACTTTTTAATTTAGCTGGATTTTTTTTCTTTTTTTCTTTTTTGTAGCAAGACTTTCTTGATGACGGAAGCAGTGCTTTGCAAGCTCCTCGTCTCACAAGGACTTCTAACCAACATATCCCTGAGGGAGCCAAGTGGCTACTTTGAGTAGCATTGATCTCCAATGTGGGACTTTGTAGTCAAATTGAGAAATGTATAAAAGTGTAAATATTATATTTTTCTGTGCTAATTCTTTATTGAAGTTTGGGAGGGTTTTTTTGGTAGAGGGAGTTTATCCTTGAGATGGAGTGATTAAGAGTACCATGGTGTATGATGTTCCTGACTGTAGTGAATTATAATAGCCCTTCCCCCTAAATGATCAGAAAGTGAATATTGTCCTTGACCTTTTTTATTTCCACAGTGACAAGGGTTGTGATTATCAAAGACCTAGTAATTTTCAAAGGATAAGATTATCATGGAGTTTAACTTAAAGGACACTTTAAATTAAAAACAATGCATCCTGTTTCACATTCAGTCATATCTTCATTGACTCAGTATCATAAACTCTCTTTTGATTTTTATCATGCTCTTCAGAATACATTTCTTACAACTCCCCATCTATGTTCACCCTAATGTGTTTCAATATTTACAGCAGATTCCTCCATCCTTTCTTCTTTTATCCTGATGGACACTTGACTAGATGAAATCTTTGTTAAATATTGTTAAAGACACAATTTCTTGATAAAAAGTATGGTCAGAGTTTGCTCTGAAATTATTAATTTTATTGCCATAGCTAAGATATTTATAAAATTTAGTGAGTGTTCATCATTATTCTTTACTCTTGAGTACTTACCATTTAACTAACTGATATGATTTTATACAAGATCATTTATTCATTCATTCAACAAATATTATTGTGCATCTAAAAATAGAAAACATAGGGGCCCCCTAGTGGTGCAGCAGTTAAGTTTGCAAGTTCCACTTTGGCGGCCCAGGGTTCACCTGTTCAGATCCTGGGTGTGGACCTTGGCACCACTTGTCAAGCCACACTGTGGCAGGTATCCCATATATAAAGTAGAGGAAGATGGGGATGAATATTAGCTCAGGGCCAATCTTCCTCAGCAAAAAAGAGGAGGAGTGGTGGCAGATGTTAGCTCAGGACTAATCTTCCTCAAAAAAAAAAAAAAAGGAAAATAGAACAAATATGGACTACCTCTCCAAGAAGCTTCAAGTTTCTTTATTCTTTTGTTCTTTCATTCATGCAACCATCCAACAAATACTTATTGAGAACCTTTATACCAGACACCGTGCTGGTTCTTGGATACAGAGATAAATGAAACATTAGTCCTCTATTCCAGGAGTTCAGTCTATAAAGGCAGACCAACAGGTAAAGAAATATAATAGTTATAATAAAATATGAGAAATGCTAGTGTAGAAAATTATAGAGAATATCATAAGAATGCAGAGGAAGGAGACAGAAATTTGTATAGAGAAAGTAGGTAGAGATATATGAATGAATAACTGGATGACACAGAGGAGGGAAGGCTTGAGTAGAGTCTTGAAGGATGAACAAATTGGATTTTGGGTGGATTTAGGGAGAAGACTTGTAAATGCAAGGATTAAACATAAGTATTTTAAAAAAACTTTGAGAAATCGAGGACAGTTTGATATGCCTAAACCACCAGTCTTAAGGACAATGGGAAAAATGAGACTGGAAAAGTAACCTCTGGCCAGATAGTATGGAACGTATGATTTGGACAATAACATAGGAGAGGCCTTTTAGATTTCTTACTCAAGATGGTCATTACAAAAACTGTGCATTAAACTCACACACATAGTGATAATATTTTATCACCTTCCTTTACGTAGTACATAGTTAACAAGTAGTTGTTGAATGAATAATTGAATGCATCAAAGAATATAGTTTTTCTTAACTGAAGGTGATACCACTGGCATATTACTTGTATAATGAGTTGTTTTTTCCATTTGGGGTCAAGTGTCAGTCTTAATATATTGCTTTTCACTCACCTATCCCCACTTGAAACCATTTGCATGTTTAAGTGACAGCTGGTCAGAACTCGCCTTATACAGTACCATCTTATCATGCTCCAGCTTGTTATGGAAAGTGTTTTTGGCCAAACCAGTAGGTAATTCTCATCCCATTAGACCTCACTCTTGTACGAAATTAAAACTAATCAAAACAGCCTTTACGACCTTCTTTCTCGCCAGTGCCAAAGGGAGTTTTAATAGTTTACATGTACAATTCTTGCAACTCTAAGTTATTCATAATTTGACTTCTTTGCAGTCAATTTCTTGAATACCCATCATAACCTCTGCTGCCATAATACAGTAAGATTTTATGTCCATCAGTAGAAGGTCGATTATGCCACAATAGCAAATAAGCCAAAAATCTCAGTGGCTTAAAATGACAGGAGTTTAGTCATTGTTCACACTAAGTATTAATCAGGCCAACAAGGGGTGAAGGCACTCACTGTGGTCACCCAGGAACCCAGACTGACAGAAGCTGCCCTGTGCTTACACAGTTACTGCAGCAGAGGGAAGGGGTGTTGCACATCTCACACTGGGTCTTACATTTTCTACCCAGAAGTGACACAAGTCACTTTTCCCAGCTTTCACTGGCCAAAACAAGTCATATGGCTACCCTAAATTCAGAGAGGGTGGGAACATGGAGTCCTGCAACATGCCTGAAAGGAGGAAGGAATGGCAGCGATGTTGTGTGAACAGCACTAATGACCACAAGTCTTGAATTTATCCCTCTTTTACCTTCGGTCTCCCTGGAGAGAAGGAATGTAATGAACGTGGAATTTGGAGACATAAGGATATAGATTTGAATTCCAGCCCTGCCTCTAAGTGGCTGGGTGACCTTGGGCAAGCTTTTAAATTCTCTGTTTCTTATTTTTCTCATCGTTAAAGAAAGGTGAGGGATAATAATAACTACTTTAAAGAGTTGTGAAGATTAGAGAAAATACACATGTACCATGTACATGCACACGCACACACAAACACACATAGAAAACTAGCTTCTGCTTTTAATAAATATCAACTACTATCGTTCATGTTGTTGTTGTTATTTTCCCAGACTGGTTTGTCTGGACGTTCCGTCTCCTACACAAGCATCCTGGGTTTACTGTCCCCTGCCTATCATGTTCTGAAGACATGTTCCCATTCCACAATGACTTGGGGATGTCCCACCACCCTCTTTCCCTCCCCTCTACTTCCCACCACTTTCTGGCTTGAGGTGCCCCCTACATCCCATTACACACGATTGAAATAAAAGAGAACTAAGCCCAGATATGAGTAGCGAGTGACGTGTGAATGTGTTTGACCAAGGCTATCCCTACAACTGAATTAAAAAGCATAAGGCACACACTCTTAAAGAGTACGGTGAAGAGCTCGACCCTGGAAAACGACAAAGGCAAAGTCAGTTAAATCTTCTATAAAAAATATTCACCATTTCCTTGAATAAAACCATATTTAATTATATTTTTAAAAGAATGTATAACTATTTTATATAGGTCACCAGTGTGGTAGACTGTTTCCTACAAGTAGTTCCTAGTTCCTAATTATTTTTCAATTTTGCCTCCTTACCTTTTTAAATTGAGATACATTCTGGGAGAATTTGAGTCCTTACTTGTCCATTGCTTCCTTATTGTCTTTGACAGATTCTGTTCTTGAGTCATTATCTAAAATGACAACAGGCTGCTGAGGACTTGATTTCCTCCCACACTTGATAGCCTGCCATATCATTTTGTTCCACGTTATTTGCCAGACTTTTGAGTTCACTGTGCTACCTGAGGGAGAGAGAGAGAGTGCTCACGTTAAGGTAAGCTCTGCTGCTCCCTTCACACCAAGGATTAGCAGGACCTCGGGAAATCCCACATGGGAACGTGCATTCCTGATGAAGGACGTGATGTCCTCTTTTCGGTCTAAAATCTGCCTCATCTGGTTCTCGTCATTTTAGGGTACCTACCCAAATCCTCAGTCATATAGTTGGTGATGACTGGGGAAAAGCACGATTGATATCAATGCTCCCTACTTTTTCATTTGCAACTGCATTTTGCAATGACTAGATTCAATTTCTAAATTGTTTATTCGCCCCTTTTTCAAAAGATACTGACCCTGGACTATAGGAGAGTTCGTGTGGTCGGGTTTAGCCTCTTGCCGCACTAGAGGACTCAGCCAAACCAAGGTGATCACGGAGGTGGTTGCTAGTTTAAGAGTTGTGAGGAGTGTGAGTTCTTCGATCTGCGGAACTTGCTGTTTGACACTTGCTGTCTAAATAAAATCTCCCGCTTGTGCTTGGTTTATTTGCTGCTGCTGTCTCCTACACTCCCCATGTGGAACCTGGACCTCATTGGCTTTTGTGAATTGTCAGTGAGCTTCCCAAGAGTCCACCTACTCATTAGTCCTCATTAAAAAGCTGCTCTCTCTTGGCCCTTGGGGGCATTATGCTAAGTGAAATAAGTCAGACAGAGAAAGACAAATACCATATGATCTCACTTACTTGTAGAACAACAACAACAAAAAACAAGCTCATAGATACAAAGGACAGATTGGTGGCTGCCAGAGGTGGGGGATGGGGGAGTGAAATGGGTGAAGGTGGTCAAAAGGTACAAACTTCCAGTTATAAAAGAAATAAGTCATGGAGATATAATGTACAATATGGTGACTATAGTTAATAGGAGTGTCTTGTATATTTGAAAGTTGCTGAGAGTAGATCTTAAAAGTTCTCATCACAAGAAAAAATTTATAGCTATGTATGGCGAAGGACGTTAACTAGACTGATTGTGGTGATCATTTTGCTGTATATACAAATATCAAATCATTATATTATATACCTGAAACTAATATAATGTTACATCTTAATTATATCTCAATTAAAAAAAAAAAAGAAAGAAAACTAATGTCTCTTGACTTGAGATGCCTGCAAAGCCCCAACCTTTGCCTGGGTATTTAAACTGCAGGAGAGATGTTCTTGGCTGCCTCTGAAGATGACTGATGATGTAAGATGAACCTAACTGGATTCCATGATCCTGGAGGCCGGATTGAGATTAAGACCAGTGGGTGGTGGCCGGAGTGAAGTCATGAATAAGCTGGCTGGCGAGTCACCATTCCTGGTCTTCAGGCATTATCTCCCACCAACATTATCTCCCAGGATCCGGTTTCTTGGGCATATTAAACTTCCTCTAACTCATCCTCTGATGCTTCACCTCCAGTACCTGTGGATTGTGGGCATCATGAGATGATGGTAACAGCAAATATTTGAACTTTTCCAATGTCCATTGAAGAATCAGGCTTCTATCATTGTATTTCTTTAGAAGCTTTTAACATTTTGGCTGACTTACTGCATATTATACCAAGCTTATTTTCTTAATATCCTTGGGGATAAATAATTTTTTCCTCAACTTGTATGTTGAAAAATTCCAAAACTGCTGAAAAGTTGCAAGAATAATTATAATAGACACCTATATATTCTTTAACTAGACTAACCAATTGTTAACATTTTGACACATTTGCTTTATCGCCTTTCTTTCTGTATGTGTATGTACTTATTTTTTTATTTTCGTTGAACCATTTGAGAGTTAGTTGCCGTTGTTGTGACACCTTACAACTACATACTTAAATATATATTTCCTAATAACAAGAATATTATCCTTTATCAACTTAGGACATATTGATATACTACAATTATCTAATGTACAGTCTATATTCAGATTTCCCCAGTTGTCCTACTAATGTCCTTTATAACAAAGCTGTTATTTCTTTTAATTGGTCCAAGGATCTTGCATTGCATTAGATAAATTTTGAAATCTGCTTCCTACTTTTTTTCCTCTGGGTATTCAACTGACTACTGAGCGATGTAATATGGCCAAAACTGGATGTATCCAAAACTTAGCCTGCCTAAGCTGCCAATTATTAAGCATTATTCTTTTTAAATACCCATTTAACTGTGGAAAGTGTCATCATACTTTGACTGTCAGCCATGGAGGACTGGAAGAATGACAGAACTTATTTAGCAAAATTCATATGTATATATTATGCTGAACATTGGGCTAATATCCAGAAGAGATGGGCAATTTACACACTGTGTAATCAATTAAGGTTCTATTTGTAGTTGTATTATGAGGGACAGTGGTTCATTAATTCAAGTAACTGATATGCCGTGTTAAAAATATCATCATGTGGAAGACTCTGTGAGCTTGAATCCCTGATGGGAAAAATTGTTAAACATTTTGCTTGTGATAGTCCAATAAATTTTTAAGGAATAGGCTATAAACCACTTTAGTTTAAACAAATACATGACTGTAGTTGTCAATAGAGATGGATAGTATAAATAGTGGCCTGCTTAATTAATTTGCTAATACTGAAGTTCATTTCAGACAACCTGTGTCATCACTTTTTTTTTTCTAATTGTACCTGTACATGTGATTTTATGCATAAAGAATGGTTATTAGTTTTTGGCGTATTCTTATGTATGAAATTACAGAATTGGATATATTAGATAATTTATATTCCTCTCTTCCCTGTGCCTCAATTATCAAGATATTTTAAGTGGAAATGAAGTTTGGGGTTTAAGTTATGGAGTGAATGCAATATTTACTGTATATCTGTTCTTATAAATTGAACATTTCTGAGACAAGTGAAAATTTACAAGAAAATGCACACAGAGCAACAATAGGCATTTACAGAAACATATACAAGCAGAAAGGTCTTCATTAAACACATTAGCCTGGATGCCTATGGGAGGTGGAGGAATGAGGAATGGAAAGAAAGGAATGAGGAATGGGATCAATGATGACAATAAGCCATGAACTGAGGAATATATCTATTTAAAGAGGGAAGTAGCAGTAGAAACAAAAAAGAGAAAGAGTGGCATTGGTAGGGAGTGGTACAATCTCACATTTTCCTTTTAATATACTGAGTGGCACGAATGGCCCATGACTGCCCACTTCTGAGGAAGCTGTTTAAATTTAGGATGGACTTCATCAGGTGGTGATGGTGAAACCAAATTTCCATGCTCTTTCTCATTCCCTTAGAGCAGTTTTAGAGGCACCCACAGGTCCCTGGAGCCTGAGAGAGTAGACTAGGGATACCCTGTGGTTTACCTGTAAAGGTTTGGGGAAAAAAAAAGATTTACGACAGTCACAAAATGAAGTTTACAAGAACAAAATCTTTCAAGATATCCTAGTCTGTAAGGAGACTGTTATGAGTATTTCCTGATTGGACAAAAAATATATTATATACAAATTAACTATAGAGACAGACGAGAGACAATAGGAAAGGAGAAAACACCGTCCATTCTTCTACTAGAACATGGTTTAATGAGAGGTTTTAAAAACGTGTCTAGTCTTATTAAAAAAAAGCAAGCCTTTTTGTATACTAATGCTACGATTTAACCAATGATAGCTGCTCCAAGAATAAAAAATGTTTTTCTTAATACACTTCTAAAATATTGGAAATGATCAGAGCTGGGTGGAGGGAGTGAATTGAAGCTGAAAGCCCTCGTTAAAAATGCTGTAACATCTTGAAAGGCCATTCTTGCTTCTTACCTTCCTTCTTCCCACTGATTCATTTCAACCTTGGCTATGATCTTCAAGTCATTATTTCTCTGGGTGTTTGTTTTCTTCTTTACATCACGTATTTAGCCAATGACCTTTTCTTCCACTTCCTAAAAGTGGCTTTCATTTTTCTGCTACTTCTTCACCAGTTCATGCTTCCTTTCACCTTTAAGTTGCTACTTTTCTCATTTTGATTTGAACTAATCGTGTTAGCCAAGTTGGGTCCAATGTCTCCAAAGTGCAGGAGAGAGTCCTCTTTGGTCTTTTCTAAGTATCACAAAATGGTCATGAAAAAGCTATGCCTAGAACTGGTTTTTATATTTAACCTTCTTTTTAGCTATAAAATTACCCATTTAAACTATCTTATTCTGAGCAAGTAGCACTTTAAAATAATTATTCTTGCAAAGACAGTGATTTGGAAATAAAGGCTTCACATGGAATGTAAATATAGCAAAATATAGCAAAAGCTTATTAAGAATGATAGTTTGGGGCCGGCCCAGTGGTGTAGTGGTTAAGTTTGCGCACTCTGCTTCAGCGGCCGAGGTTCACAGGTTCCGATCCTGGGCATGGACCTACACAGTGCTCATCAAGCCGTTCTGTAGCAGCATCCGACATAAAATAGAGGAAGATTGGCACAGATGTTAGCTCAGGGCCAATCTCACTCACCAAAATAAATAGATTAATAATAATATTTTGATTTCTCCAGGAAAATAGTGCTATAGAAATGCAAGGCAACTCGTATCTATAATTACTTTTGAGGCTGTACAGGATGGATGGTCAAAAAAGTTATGTTCATATTCCCTTTTGAAAGACTTCTGTGTGCTTTTGTTTGACTTCACTCAATCTACACTGTTTTGTATATCAAGAAAGATATATTCTGAATATTCTGTGAATTATAGCTGATGTGAATAACTAATTTTTAATGAATTAGGACAAAATAATTTGTCTAACAAAAGTATTCTGAGTATAATTTAATGATTTGCTGAGGAAGTAATTTACTGGGCCTGAGGCCAATCCAGGTAGATAAAAGTCATCACCAACGTAAAGAGATGTAGGAGGTTGGACTGAATCCAAAGCAACCCAAGCGCCTGCCCTAGAATTGATTTTTAACGTAGGGGGCCGCCCTGTGGCCAAATGGTTAAAGTTCCACGCTCTCCACTTCGGCAGCCCAGGTTCATGGGTTCACAGGTTCAGATCCCAGGCACAGACCCACTCCACTCATCAGCCGTGCTGTGGAAGCATCCCACATAGAAAGTGGAGGAAGACTGACACAGATGTTAGCTCAGGGCGAATCTTCCTCACCAAAAATAAGTTGAATCAATCAATCAATCACTGATACCAAGCTGTTACTTTGTCATTTCTTTAATATGAAAAAATTCTAATTATATTTTCTGATCATTCATTTGAAAAGTGGGTAAAGAGGACTGTTAATTTTAATTTTTTGTCTTACACTATCCAGTCCAGATCCACAAATCCCAGTGCATTATTCAGAATCTCTGTCTCTCCACATTTCTTCTCATAAGATGGTTCTCAAACTCAGTATTTGATAGCACATCGACTCAGTTTATTTCCTTACTTGGTTTTGTTTTTTATTGGGCTGATACAGAGAATCATAATGAGATTCTACTCATTTTCACACAAAATTCTACTCTCCCAAAATATTGTATTGATAAGAAATCACAGTTCTCAAATAGGCAAATAGATGAACAGCTGAATCAGCTTTGAATAACGCTAGCACATAAGATAATAAACTGTGTTTTCATTATTGCAAGCTGAGGGGTAGGTGTTGGCCACTGATTGCAAGTGAAGATTTACATGTAGAGAAGTGTGGGTGGGAAATATGTTATTATCAGCACCAACCTTCTACCTCCTTTCCTCCAGCATGACCCAAAAGGCCATTAGGCAAAGAGAAAGCATTAAGAGAGAAGATAATCATGCAAATTGTAATGTAATGGCTCAAGGTCTTAGATAAAACACCCTATTTTTTAGGTAAAATTAAAAACAGCCTTGCCTAGATGTGATAAGGTCCCTTCTAGATTCTGGTAATGGTGGTTTCTGTGTGTTCTACAGAGAAAGAGATCCAATACATCATCTAAAACTATTCATTACATTATAATATCAAATTTTACCTTTGTAGACTGGAAAAAACATTTTCCCATGGCAGGTTAATACTTTATCAAATTGTTACTAATGGTTTAGGAGGACCACCTTTTGGAGAAGGACAAAGCAGGACTTGATAATGATGAAGTGTTGATTCGAGCTCCTAACAGCTAAGGCACTCTTAAATAACATCTGCAAGGGAACAAAGCAGCTTGTCCCAGTTTTCCACAACAAAAAATCTTTCAAATAGTTGTTATTCACATAGAAATGTATTTGAATAAAGGTCTGAAACTCAGAAATTGCTGTGCCAGATTTGAGGCTCACTGTAGGCTGAGTTTTAGACACCATTGCATTGGAGAAGTCCAGGCCATGGCAGAGGCTCCGCCCCTGGGCTGGCCACCAGGGATTTTACTTATGTGAGAGAACTGAGATGAGAGCTGGTTAGCTTCTCTTCGTTTTACCAGCCATGAAGGTACATGCTCGAGAGTATGCTTTTGTTCTTCCAAAACTTTACAATTCTCGCAGGAAGGAAAGCTTCCATTCTTTCAGAGGAGTCCGAGAGGTATGGTGTGGAGTGACATGGAACCAGAGACCCTCAGGTCTGCCCTTTCTACACCGTCTCTCCATCTCCCCACCCCACTGGGCTCGTGGTGAGATTTCCCGTCGCCCTTCCTCACTTCAGTAGGTGACTGCCTTTTGTAGAGTTCTTCCCAGCACAGGTTTTTATTCCAAGAGACACGGGGAAAGCTGGCTGACCATGAGCCAAAACATCCCCACAGATCTTCATTTATACTATTGTGACCCAGCTGTTTCTTTTTACTTTCTCAAAAATCACTTTCTGAGAATGGCTCAATAAAAAAGCATCACAATCCCCATGTGGCTTTATGTGCCACCTGAAATGAGAGCCTGCTGGTGCTGCCCCCAGGACAGGTCAAGGCTATGCATTTCAGATGAAGTCTCTTTCTTCTTTTCTTTAAACCTAAGCTGTCTGTGAGAAACAGCCCTAGAAGCATCATCCTGAAACATGTGGGTTTGATTTCATTTCCACAGTGTCAACTTCAGCCTCAGTCACACTGTCACAGTGCCTCAACACATACAATTTGGCTCATCCTGAGCATTATACATAGACTGTCAAAACATTCACCAGAGAGAAAGAAGATTTATCAGTTTTTAAAACTTCAATAAGAAAATAAGAATTAATGTCATCAAATTAAAATAATCTCTAACAGTACATGTATTCTGTTGTTCCAGAGTAGAACAGTGAAATGAAATTTGTGTATCTGTCTTTTTAAATTAAGCAGTATTCTGAAAATGATATTAAATTTAAAAATATTGTGGGGGGGTGGATATTGAAAGAAGATATTTAATTGTAAAATGTCAAATAAGGACACAAGGTTTCATTTGTTCATTTCTACCGTTCTTCCAAGGCCACTTAGAAGATCAGATGTTATCTCCAAATCTTCTTAGCCCCAGATACTCCATAGACAATTGAAGCTCACAGTGGGCTTTTTGTCTGAAAGATGGCAGTCCTCAGGATGTGACAAGTACTCTTGGAACATTTGCACTGTAAAGAGATACCTTTGTTTTAATGAGCGGTCCAGTGGCCAGTTGTGATCTCTGCTGCTGAATTGCCGATACTCCGGTGGCATTGTCTGTGCCTCCAGTCCCACCCCCCCAAAATGATACAGATTTGAGTAGTGACGGCGGCTCTAGAAAAATCAGTCAATTCCAGCTGAATCTATGACCTGCACGTGTCGGACGGTGGGACCAGCAGAGACCTGGAAGTCCCTCTGGCCTTTCTAGGCATTCAGAAGGAGCTGTCAGTCTACTGACACTTTACGTGGGATGGTCTTTTACAATTTTCTAAGTATGACTATGAGAATGTTATCACATCTTACCTCAGGACCTCCTGGAGAGGTAGGAAAGGTGAGTATCATCATACAAATAAGAAAACTGAAATATCAAGACTAAACTGTGAGCTTGTCTAAGGTAAGCAGCAGACAAAAATTCCCCAACTCTCGTCATTTTTCTCTTCCTTCCATATTTGCGAAAACTAAGAGCACAGTTCAGGCCTGGGTTCCAGTCACTTCTCTGTCACTGTATAGTTGTGTACCCTGAGTAAATTACAACGTCTCTGCAGCTCAGTTTCCTCATCTACAAAATGAGAAGAGTGATTTCTGCCCTACCTGCCTACAGAGTAGTTTATGTGAGGAACACACAGAATGCATAGTGCCTACCTTCTTTGCCCATGCTAGAAAAAGAGGATGTAAAATCCTTACTACCAAAGGGCAGGAAAATTGAGACCACGTGGTAGAAGGAGTGAGGACGGGCAGAGGCCTGAAGTCCTCGCTTATCTTCTAATTAGATATGTTTCTTTTGTCAAATCAATTAGCTTCTTTGTTTCTCAATTTCCGCAGCTAGATTTAGCAGGTCTTACCAGAACGTCTTGAATGTATCCTCCGATTCATTCTCTGAGATTTCTGTCCTAGTTTTCTTTCCTGTACATCATGCTACCTCTGAAGCGGCTATTTTCCGTAAAGATGAACAGTTAGACATTTACATGCTGTAAGAAGGCAAGGTTTTGCCAAATCAGTGTAACACATTTGCGGTCCTACTATGATTCTTTTTTTTAAGGATTGTTAGGAGCCCGCAGTAGTCTAATGGAATTAAAGTCACCAGGCAGAGCATAATGAAGAATAGGAGTCAAATTATTTTAGGAGCTACTAGGACACTGCCCGCGGCCTTCTCAGAGGCTCTCACTAAGATCATTAGCCTGTGTGACACCGGACAGGGACAGCTCTCTCAGAAGTGTCCCCTCCTTCCCAGAGATCATTAGTGCCGTTCAGCTACAGCCACAGCAGCCAATGTCAGCCCCTCAAAGAATCAGCTGCTTAATTAGATTTGGAGAACGGAAGGGAAAGGCGAGTTTCCAAGGTAAAAGGCAGGGCAGAGTTTAGGAAAAAGGAAAGCCAGGGCAGAGTGGATGTTTTCGCATGAGCATTTCACTGCAACCTGGCAAGGGGATTTAGAAATTTACAACAAAATGGTCTAATCCCATAAAGAGCTAGGAAAAGCGTCTTTTCTGGACTTGAAGAAAGAGAGTCATCTACCGGGAGGGATGGATCATGTTCCCTCAGGCTGCTTCCCTCGCCCCAACATGGACTTAGTGGGCTAGGGGCCTAGGCAGAAACAAGCTGGGACTTCTCCAGTCACGGAGGAGAGGGAGTCTGGGACACACTGCACCCATACCTGGAGCTTGGAGAAACACACTGTGTCCCAATGGCCACCTGCCCGCCTCAGTCCACTTTGTCTCTAGTTTCCTCACGGGGACCATAGTAGGAGAGCGAACATGGCGAAGAGCATTTCTTTGCTCCTGGCTGGAGAAAATGATTCCTTCTCTGCACCTGTTAACACACCACACACACACACAGAATAAACTCATTTTGGCCCAACCCTTTACAATTCACAGCGTGCTCCCATGTCTGTTATCTTGATCCCTGCATAACACAGTGAGGAGATGGGGTAGATGCCATCCATTTCCCAGATGAAAAAATTGACGCTCAGAAAATGTAGGTAATTTGCCCAACTTCTGAAAGATAAAGGGGAATTCGGCCTCAAACCTAAGTCTCTTGACAGCAAACCTGGTCCTCTTTCTACCCTTCAGAGGGAATCCAACCTTTGTTCTTCTAAGTAAATCTGAAGGTTTGTATTCAAGGTTTAAAATATGTGGAACAACGTAAGGAGGTAGATCACAGAGAAAAGAAATACAAAGAAATGGCCTCTGATCTCGAGGTAACTTTTTATAAATAAATCAGCAAATTGTAAACGTTCAAAGAAAGCAAACGTGCATGTGCAGTGATTCCCCGAAGTGTGCAAGAGGGAAATATGGGTCGGGAATTGTGCTGGTGGGCTGTGGAATGCTGGGAATTAATTTTCTGGAGGAGGGCGGTTTGGAGCTCACTCTCTTGATCCTATTCTCCGAGCATCCACTTGGAGCATCTGTCGAAATCGCAGCAGATGGAGCGCATCAGAAATGTATTTTCTTTTTTATTTTATCCTGAGTTCCTTGGAGAAACCTGGCACCTAGGGTGCTGTGGAGATAAAATAAAAGTTCGTTTTTCTATCATCATTTGTAATATAAAGACAAACACGATTTGTTCCTGGGGAAGGTATTTCATTCTTCTCCCTCCCTGGTGGATTTCATAATTAAGCCTTCCTGAACTGATAACTAGAAATGAGATTTAAATGTGATCTTTTCTGAATAATGCCCTCCGTTGTTTTGTTTTGTTTTCACAGTGTCAATGGACATCTGATCCCCTGCTGCCTTTGTTTGAAAACCAAGAAGTTTTGTTGTGCTGATTTAACTACCTGCAATTTTTGCTGATGCTCTCATGAAAAAAATGCTGATTCTGTCCTTTTTGACCCCCGTGTGAAACTTTGACTTTTCATACACTTGTTCATTCTTTTACCCTCCATAAAGATGTCTGAACCTGACTCTTCATCTGTGTTTTCGGGCAATGTGGAAAATGGAACTTTCCTTGAGCTGTTTCCCACATCCCTGTCCACATCGGTGGACCCGTCCTCAGGCCACCTGTCAAATGTCTACATCTATGTGTCCATTTTCCTCAGCCTTCTAGCGTTTCTGCTTCTGCTTTTAATCATTGCCCTCCAGAGGCTCAAAAATATCATCTCCTCCAGTTCCTCCTACCCGGAGTACCCAAGCGACGCCGGAAGTTCTTTCACCAATTTGGAAGTCTGTAGTATTTCCTCTCAAAGGTCCACTTTCTCAAACCTTTCATCGTGAAGAAAATGGAAGAGTCCCTGCAGGCTGCAGAGCTTAGGTTTTCCCTCACAGGAAATGTCACATGAAGCCTTTGCCTCATGAAAGAAATGAGCCTTTTGTTTTTGTCAACTAATTAGGCCTGTTTCTCCTTCTCCTTCACCCCTGATTTTTTTGTTGTTGTTGCTCATGATGCTTTTCATTTGTGAATGTAGAAGCTGATGCTGACAGAAATGCCTGCAAACCTCGAGCTGCAGAATTTCACACAAACCACTGGAATCCGGAGCTGGCTTCTTCAAGCTCGGTCGGTTCATTCCACTCTGTTGGACACCTGAGGCAGAAGTCACCTGAGGGGACCTCGCAGTGGATGGTGGATATGGACTCTGTACTTCATTTCTCTTACAAAACCGTGAAACCGACTCAGCCAGCAGAACCTGGCAAAATTAAGTCTAAACTATTTAGAAGATATTTTCCGTATTTAAAAGATAAAGTGGAAACACCGAATTAAAAAAAGAGTCAATTTAGATTTAATGTGTAACATTTTTAAAACTGGAAGGAAAATATGCTAAATGTTTATTTATTTTCACCTTAAGTGGAAATCACATTTATTGATGAAGTAATGTCATATTTGGAAAGGTTTTGGAAGAGTTTAATTTTTCATAGCTAGGCAAATATGTATTATGATGCAGTTTGTAATGTATTTCTGCCTCTTGGGGTTTTTTCCTACTTATGTTGTAGTCATAAGGCCCCACAGTTGTGGAATTCTTTGTGATAATTGCTGTTACTGTTACTAAGAGAAGCACCAGAAGGGACACCGAGATATTTTTATTTTATAGCTATAATTTCCATCAGCAGGAATTAAGCATATGGAAAATATTCATTCAGTTGTGTTTTATACAGTAATAACTCCTAGCAGTCATGCAAGTATGTTCCGTTATTCAGTTTCATAGTCTTTATAATTTTAGTGCAGAATTATATTAACTCTGAGATGTTAGATGTTTGTTCACTCACATTAGGTTGCAAAACTTAGAGACTAAATTGTTAATATACGTGTTGTTATATACTCCATGAATGTTACATGTCGCTGATAATTAGTTGTTGTATGTTAACATAATACTCTGCCTAAGGACTCCAGGACACGCGTTTATATTAAAAATTGTAGACACTCAAGTTGTGTGGCTGCTGGGAGCCGCCCTACTGTGGTCAGCCACGCACCTCCGAATTCAGGGCCTTTGTCCATGAAATGAGGCAGGCAGTGAGCACAGACATGGAATGTGGAGGAAATCAAGCTGCCTCTAAAAACAAAACAAAGCAAGCAAACTAAGGCTTCTTAAGACTAAGAATTTTAATTTAATTTTAAAAGTAAATGGCCCACAGCATAAACACTGAACTTATTCAGCCTCTGGAGCCCACTCCACCGACATGCCCCTGTCTTCCCATGGCAACCGGCTCTCTCCTCTTCCAAACATTTCCTAAACTTAGGTGGTGGAGCTGCAGTACACCCTCTGGTTCGATCATGTGGCCACATTATCCAGTAACTGGAATGGGGTAAACAATCCACCATCTTACAGGGTATATCTTTGTCATTCTAAACTACTGAGAGAGATGAGGACTGGTAATGAGGATCAGAAGGTTTCTTTTTGTTAATCCATAAGTCTCACTTAAATCACACCACACTGGACTATTTATATATCAAAAATGTCCGCAAACACCATAGACCTGCACAGAGTTGCTGCCCTAAAATGGATAATTAGTGAAAAATTTGCCTCTGCTGCCATTAAAGAGTGGCAGTGTTATCAGGGGACTGTTAGTTACCGTGGAGTATAAATCCTGGACTAGAAGAGCTCTCCTGTTTTAGATCATTATTAGCATTCTCTGAATGTGTGTGTACATACACACACACACACACATTCTCAGAATATATGTATACATTCACACACTCCCAATGAAAAGTTGTGTGAAAGCTACACAGGAGTACAGAGGCATCTATGTTATCGCTTTTGCTTTTTGATTCATCTTGTGCTATTTTGGTTACTGAGGAAGAGAGGGCATGGAGGAGGTGACTTTAAAAACTAAAAGAACAAGTTTGCCACACAACAGGACAGTCTGTAGGGTCTGTTCTAAGAGGCGACTTTATACGCTTTCCTTCTGGAAGAGATATAAAGGCTTCGGGAAGTAAAATTATTTTTTTAAGAGTCTGCTGGCACATCCCCTCCCCTGCCTGCCACAATCGTTCTTGCTGTCAAGGTTCAGCAGAGTAATTAGTAGCAACATTCCAAGATGTAAAACGGGATTTGTCATCACAAGCTTGCCAAGATAACAGATTGTACAACTTGAGATGCATTTGCGTTGTTTAAGGAGTTCAGAAAGGTTGGAAGACTGGCTTATAAATAAAGAAGTAGAGCCTACTGAAAGACTGGTTCTTCTCTGTTGTTTTCGTGACTGGTCCACAATCTTCTCTCCTAGGGAGGATTTTCCACTGCTCTTTTCCTGTGTGTCCTCTCTGAAGCAGGGTCAATAATTTGTGGTCCAAATGTCAGACTCTCCCCACCCCTGTAAGGGTCATCTCCCTCTAGGGCAATGAGTCCCACACTTTCCTGATCAGAAGAGTGGCCAGGATGCTTGGAAAATATGCAGGTTCCTAGGCCACAGACAGACCTCAGGAGTGAAGCCAGGAACCAGGATGTTTAATAAGAACCCCAGGTGATTCTCATGATCAAGGGGACACCCTGTGGCAGAGGAAGGGTCTCATATACAGTCATGCACCGCATAACAACGTTTCAGTTAACAGCGGACTGCGTATACAATGGCGGTCTCATAAGATTAGTACCATTTAGCCTAGGTGTATAGTAGGCTGCTTTCGTCTAGGTTTGTGGAAGTTCACTCTGTGATGTTCGCACAGTGACGAAATCGCCTAATGATGTATTTCTCAGAACATGACCCTGTCGTTAGGTGATGCGTGACTGTGTTGCTCAAAGTGTATTTGTGGAGGACAGGGAGTCTTACCTTTCCTCCACTGCCTAAGTAACTGCTGTTTCTCCAAACTGAGTGTCCCCCCTACACACAGCTCAGAGCCCCCACCCTCTCCCCCACCCCAACCTACTCATTTTCCTGCTCGGGTCTGAACTCCAAGGCTCCCTCCTCAGTGGAAGTAGCTGTCGTCACACTGGGATCAGCGTAACAGGGATGTGAGGAAGGTCGCATCTCTTTCCTTTCATGTCTCTCATCCCCCGCCACACCACTTTCACAAGATCAGGCGGATATAACGAAGGTTAGAGTTAGAGGATTGGGAGTCACTGGTGGGATTGTAAAATGAGAGAAAATAATTTACGCTGTGTACCAATAAGACTAGTCTCACAATCCAAAGGAAAACAATAGCACAACTAGAAAATGAAACATTCTCAAGGAGAAACGCCAGTTTCTAGACTTGCCGCCCTGCCTGAGGTCTGCCTTTCTTTGTTCGAAAGGCTCCCACTTCAAACCAATGCCAGGTCCCGCTCTCCTTTAGAAAGTCCTCTAGGACCCATCCCAATTGGTACAACACCCAGAACCCAAGCCTTCAGTGCAGCATTTCCCAGAGCCTGAGTGACTCAGGATGGGGGGGGGGGTGTGCAAAGTCGGGCGTTTGGGTGGGTGCTGAGGGGAGGCTGTAGTGGAAGAGTCCAAGGGAAGCTCCGGGCCTCCCAGGGCCAGCTCTCTGCAGAGCTTCTCCATGCATGAGAGGACAGCTGTGCTTCTCTTTCTTCCCAGGTATCCAGTGGGCGGCTCGTGTAATCCCACCTGTGTCTGTGTATGTGTGCACACACACAGACACACAAAAACCTGCAAGCATACACCCTCTTTCACACACACATGCATCTCCCAAGAACAAACAACAATTCTCGGTGTTCAAAGACAACTCCTCAATTTTCAAAGGTCACTTAGCTCAATGTAACCCTGCCTTCAATGGTGAGCAGAGCACACTAGTCGCCATTGCTCATTCTTCTAGTATTCAAAACCATGCCTAAATATCTCCAATTTGTAAGAGACAATTCATTCTAATACTCCTTTTTTATTGCAACAGAGCTCACCGATCCCTTAGTCACATCTGACTATCCAGAGACCACAGCAAACCATTGCCAGTGCTGACTGCTTTTCTTTATCTTAGATGAGATCCATTCTGAGGGACGGTGTGTGCCACCCTGCACACTCTAAGTAGGTGTTATTGTCATCAGGCATTTACTAAATAAATAAGTCTCATGTCACCAGATATAGTAAACAGATATAGTTCCTGCCCATGTGAGCTTATGAGCTAGTAAAGAAGATACCCACAAAATTAAACAAACAATACATATAATTACAATTCGCAATTAGTGCTATAAAGAGAAGAAAATGGTGAAATGATAGACAACAAGGGAAACTCACATAAGATACAGTGGTCGGAGAAGGCCTTTTTGATTAGATTATTATGTAAGTATTGAAGCATATCGGGAAGAGTATTCTCTTAAACGGAACACCATGTACAAAGGCCCTGCGGCAAGAAAGGTCTCAGCTTGCGTGAGCAGAAAATTCAGAGTGCTGGGGTGCAGAGCCTGAAGTTGGAGAGGTGGGCAGGGGAAGACTGTGTAGGGCCTGGGAGGTTTCAATAGCAGTTTGGGTTTTATTCTGAGTGCAATGAGAATCTGTTGAAAAATCTTCAGCAGAGAAGTTAAAATAATTGAATTTATGTTTAAGAGAGATTGCTCTAAGTGCTTTGTGGAAAACAGACCAGAGATGGACAAAAAGTCCTATTCAGATCCACCCTGGGTGGGGCAGGGGAGTGGGTGGAGCGTTGTTCTCCCTGCTGCAAATATCTGCTCATCTTCTAGCCATGGAAACGGTCTTAGCTTAGAATGAGCGTTACCACACGACTCCCTCCTCCACCGTTTCTACCACACACTCACCTCCCTCCCTCCCTCCCTCTCTTTCTCTCTCTGTCTCTCTCTCACACACACACACACACTCTACTCACCTCAGATTATTTGGGCCCTGTTTAAAGTCTTCTGATCATTTTCAGTCCATGTAACTCTTACTCCAGCATTTTTGACATAATGTGTGACTAATGTTCCAATCAAACTCTAATACTGCCGTAAAGTTGAAGCCTTTAAATTTTACTCCTTTGATAATTCCATTCCCGAAAAAGCTATCATTCCTTATGCACTATATGGCCTTTTCCTTAAGATCCTAGCTTCCTGTGAAGAGTTGAGATTTTGCAGTAGTTTCTCCTCAGTTATCTGCTGCCCTGTTGAACTCACTCTCCATCCACAGAACACAGGATTTGGGTTCAAACAGAGCTAGGTTCAAATCCCGAGGCCCTAAATCTTACCCCTGTGACCTTAGGCAACCTCTCTGAGCCTCCCGATCTGAGTAACCTGAAGAGGGTAGTAACTTCCTTACAGGTTGTGAGGATCAAGTAGAAATTGTGTGTAAACTGTCTAAAGCCACATAGCTTAATATGTGGTGAGGAGCGGTGTCTATGCAAGTATCCAGCAGACATCATTTAGAACTTTTGGCTTCTGAAGGTTCAAATTTTCCCATTTTTTCTGCCTACTATTTACTCTCCTTGCCATCATGAATTTAATTCCTCCTCCATTCTTTTTTCCACACCCCTAACTTCATCTCTCAGGTATGGCCTGAGAGATGGCCCTACCTGTTCTGGTGTGGACTTCTTGCTCTCTTCCTATTCCCTGTGGAAGTCTCCCCATGGCCTCAGCGAAGATGCATGATGGGGAGAACTCGTGCAGTGCCCAGGGAAGGGTTATTCCAGCCCAGCTCCTTCCCAGGGACTGTGGGTGTTGGGAACAGAGTCCCTTAGCATAATGCAAGCAGTAATGGTAGAGAGACAGGTCAAGAACAGACTGCTGTGAGCACCCTCTGATTGATGAAGCATAAGGACCATGCTGGAAGGATTTGGAGTTACAGTCCAACTTGAAATCATCCCAGGGATGAGACGGTGCCTGGAGAAGTCAGGCAACATCGAGGCCTCTGGGTATTGGCCCAGAGCATCCAGAGCTGGCCCAAGTAGCCAGCACCTCTGCACCACCAGGATGTGCTGTTCAGCTGCACAGCATGATGTTCATTCCCAAACTGTCTTCACTGCCTTATATTTAGAGTAGTCCTTGCATTGCTCATCTCTGGCATTCAAGAATGTAAACTGATTGACGGGTTGTTGCACATTGCTACTTACAGATTACCACATTTCAAAAAAGTAGTTTGTAGTTTCTTTATAACAAAATCCACTCAACCCCAGAATTGTGGTAACTTTGATAATTCAGAAGCTAATTCAAGATCTCCCAGTGACCCAGACTTATCATTATCAACATCATTTTTTCCTTTATATGCATAAATGTCAATCCAGAGGGAGTTCTGGTTACTAAAACCCCAAATTAATTTACTATAACATGAGTTGTAATAACATTAAAAGCATACTTACTGCAAGTAATAAAAGCAAACTGGTTTAGCTCAAGACCATTATTCAAGAAAAAATAATAATAATGATAAATAATATTAATTGCCAACACTTCTATAGTTGTTATTGTGTCAGATACTCTTTTAAAGCACTTTACATACACGCTCATAACTCTCCATGAGGTAGGTCCTATCGTTATCCCCATTTTACAGATGAGGAAACTGGGGATGGTCACAAAGCTAGTGAGTGGCAGAATCAGAGCTCCAACCCCCAAAACCCGGCTTTAAGTTCTGCAACTTAACTGTTATGCTTTACTCCTCCCTTCCTTTCATTAAGAAACAGTCATTTTTAGTAGATATATTTGGGACAATGCTTACAAAGGTAGGTTAAGTAATAAATACATAACCCAATATTAAACTTGGTAATACGTCCCAGGCCAGTATAAACATGGACTTGCCAAAATGAAGAAATGAGCATACGCTATTGCTCTCTTATCTAACTGTGGATACAGGTCCCACACAGCCTCATTCCTCATCGACATGCCTGAGGCTGAAGCTGTAAATACTGAGCAAGGGCACTGCTTCCAGAATGTAGACACGGAGACATCTCAGCTCCACAGGCAGCCTGAGAGTATGGGGACACACATGGAAGATACACATGGAGCCCCTCCTTGGGGCAGATTCATTCTGATGAAAAGAAGTATTGTTCATACATTTAGTAAATATTTATTGACCACCTATTATATGCCAGGCATTGCTCTTTGCTCTTGAGACTGAACAGTAAGAAAAGCAGACAAAAATCCTTCAACAAGTTTACATGCTACTGGAGGAGACAGCTAATAAGATAAATACGTACAATGTACAGTAGGTTGAATGATTTAAGTGCATAGGAGAATAAATACAGTAGGGAAAGGGGGTAGAAAGAATTGAGTGTAACTGAAAGTTTAGATGAACGGAAAGGGAGAGGATGCTCTTTGAGTTGCAAAGAGTATCTTTTTTATGTCCTCCTTCCCCAAAATGAAATTATATTGCAAAGAATGATCATCTGAAGATTATAATGTAAAAATGGTTATTGAACCTCCATTATTTCAATCACTCAAAGTCAGCCAGCATAAAACCAGAAATCAAAACACACCTTTCACAGATTTACTGGGGGAAAAAAGAGGAGCAGGAAAAAATGATTCCTCACATTGAATTGACCTCATCTTGCTCTGCCTTCCATCTACTGACGTGGTCTACAAGCTCTGCTTATTCACACAGACGATATCTGTATGAAACCAACCGGCTGGCAAGTTAAAAATGATATTAACCATTTGCTTTTGCTATCCAATTCCAAATGATTTTGTAATTTTTTTCACTTAATAAAAATAAATGTAGATTTTGGTGTCATGCCAACCCAGCCTCAGCTAAATGGCTAGAAGTGGGAACAAACTGCCCTTAGAATGGACTAGCTATAAAATTAGCTCTAAGGAAAGGAAGTAGAAGGTACAGCAGACACACAGAGGAAGAAGCCTGTTCCCAAATGGAAGACGCTTGAGCCAGTCGTTTGCCATGTGGCTGGGCGCTGAAGAAGGAGTTCCAGGAGCGACTTCAAGTCCAAAGGCACAGAGCATTCCACGTCATGAGCACACAACCGACAGGTGGGAAGGCAGATCAGCACAGGACCACCCTCCAGAGTGTCTCGGCCCTCCATTCCTGGCGCAGCATCTTAATTCCTGATGTCCAGGTGTCTGAACAGCACCTCAGAGACTGTAGCTTAATATCCTCTGCAGCGTTTTTACAGGGTGGAGAGAGGGAACCTGAAATCCAAGATCAAGGACAAGTGGCCCTGCATGACGAGGCCACTCCTTCTCTCCACCTTACCTCATGTACCTCCATTTCTGAGGAGCTGAGGATGAACTTCCTGCTGGACCCCAGGATGATAAAATTGCTAGTTAGCGCTCTTCCAGGCACTGGTGGGAGATGGTCCCAGCCAGCCAGGACTTAAACCATCAGCCCTTGTATGGCACATGTTCAGGCATTATCCTGTACCTGGGAATTGCTGCTGAGCCCTCCTAAGAAGGAGAATGACATGATCATATGCTTCATGAGTTTATTTTAAAGTTGGGATAGTAATATATAAAAAAATGCTGTGCAAATTTTAGTCGTATTTTTTTCCAGTTCTTGGGACATAAGATGGCTTAGTAATGTTTGTAGCATGAATGAGAAAGCGACAGACAGACCAATCATGCCAGAACAAATTCCCTCTACTCCCAAAAGAAGGATAGCATTAGGGGCTGGCCGGGTGGTGCAGCAGTTGAATTAGCATGTTCTGCTTCAGCGGCCTAGGGTTCACTGGTTCGGATCCTGGGTGCTGAACTATGTACCACTTGTCAAGTCATGCTGTGGTAGGCGTCCCACATATAAAATAGAGGAAGATGGGCACGGATGTGTGCTCAGGGCCAGTCTTCATCAGCAAAAAGAAGAGAATTGGTAGCAGATGTTAGCTCAGGGCTAATCTTCCTTAAAAAAAAAAAAAAAAAAGGACAGCATTAGAACCTAAATCTGTGAAGAGAACTGATCCACAATGATTTCACAAACCGTCTAAAAAATGCGTGGAAATGACTGGAATCAGAGACTCTCTAAGGATCTCTCCTTATGTGTCTATTTCATCACGGAAACTATAACAAAGATTCTTTTGTTTAGAAAAGTGAGTGGAAAGAAATCAGACTGGAAGATATGTAGCCCAGCTTGGACCACCGAGCTTTTGAATTGAGAAGTAGTTTGAGAAAGCAGGGCATACCACACACCATGAAAATATTCATGGGACATGAGGAAAGTAGTAACAAGCCAAAGAACCCAATAAATTGCTGAACAGGAAAAAGGGTCTTGCTTCAGTAAACTGGAGTCTTTGAGACTTTAAACTCTCTTCTGTCTGTGCTAGTGCAGCTCTCAATCAGCTGTTCCATATAAATATTGAAGTCTGTCAAGCTTATTTGTACTCTTTGCTTCAGTGACCCTGCAGACAATTTATCCTGGACTGTTGACAAAGCCGAATGAAATCCACAATTCTGCCTGAATTCTGTTTCCCCTTTAGAGATTTTGCTGCCTCCTGGCTTGGGTTCACTCCAATTTGTGAGAGTAATGTTCCACCATGTGCTCTCTCCCCCTTCCTTCTGATGCCGTCCTTCATGAACCCCAAAAGCTCCTCTTCTCCGGGGATTCCGTTGGCTTCTTCAACTTTTCCCAGGAACAAGCAGCCCTCTCACTTAAGGTCTTGTCTACTCTGTGCTCAGCATCAGCAACACCTGCTGGCTTGTTCTTCTGTACGCTGGGCTACTTCAAACTGTCTTGAACTGTAATCCCAGCAAAGTGAAGGTCCTGGAGAAGTTTCTCCTCCTGTCTACAAGCGTTTCTCCGTTGGATTTGATTTTCAATTATATTGCCATGAGAAGGAATTGAAGGAGGAAATCCATTTGTGAAATCAATATGCATGGTCCAATCATTTGTGACAGAGCTCACTATTTGGTATAAATTTTTCAAATAACATTTAGAATGATCAGATTTGCTTTGGTGATGGAATGGCGTTTTCTTACTCTTAGTACTACCTCTGTTCCAAGATACAACTAAAATATGTGGTAGTATTTCACTCTAATCTTGATACCACTCTTTCTTTCTACATTAATGTCACATTCAGTATCTCAAATTTGACACAATAATTTAGTCAAGGAATGTCATCATACTTGAAGAGTAGCATTTTTAAAGCTATTCTTTTTTTTTTTTTTTAAAGATTGGCGCCTGAGCTAACAACTGTTCCCAATCTTTCTTTTTTTTCCCCCTGCTTTTTCTCCCCAAATCCCCCCGGTACATAGTTGTATATTTTAGTTGTGAGTCCTTCTAGTTGTGGCATGTGGGACGCTGCTTCAGCGTGGCCTGATGAGCTGTGCCATGTCCGCACCCAGGATCCGAACTGGCAAAACCCTGGGCTGCCGAGAAGGAGCCCACAAACTTAACCACTCGGCTACGGGGTGGGCCCCTCTATTCATTTTCTTGTAATACACTCTGTTATTCTTTGGCTGGGCCTCCATGGTCCTGACTTAAATTGGGAGGGAGAGAACAAGCAGGAAGGATGTCAAGACCTTGGGAACGTGGCTCAGGAAGTGAGGAGACCAGGGTTGCTAGGAACGGCAAGAGCAGCTGTGGAGGGAAATTACCTAGTCTCTAATAGGTGGTCCTTAGGGGGCACTTGATTGAGCCAAGGCAAATTGTCCAAAGCAGTAATGGGGGATCTCAGCTTTCACTCTCCCCCAACTTGTCATCTAGACGTCTTCTGCTTCCATTCATTCCTTAACTTACTGTAGTCTGATTTCTGCTCACACACACACACACACACATTCTTGAATGAAATCACTGTGCTCTTTGATGGCCGCCAATAACTTTTTCATTAAATCCAGTGGACACATCTCAATCTTTCCCTTGTCTGAACTCCATGAAGCACCTGACACACTGTTGAACATCCCCTCCTCAGAACTCTTTGCCCTCTGCTTTTAAGATTCCATGCTTCCCTGGCATTCCTCTTGCTACTGCTTTCCAATCCCTTTCTCTGAATCTTTTTTCTTGACTCTCCTTTTAAATGTTAGTGTTCCTCAGATATTTGTCATTGGTCTTCTTTTCTTTTCATTCTACATGTCACATCCACTCCCCATGGAGTTATTTCTGTCTTCCTGCTCATGACTCTCAGCCAACCTATAACCCAGCTACCTCCTGCCCCAAACTCAGCACATCCAAAACTAAACTCCTCATTTTCCTCCCCTATGCCCCCTAACCTCTCCCTCTATTGTATCTACCATGCTTGACTCCTCCCACTGCCTTGCCTACATTTCAGTGAGAAAATCCTGACCATCAGACCTCCAAAGATCTCTTGAATTCACCCACTTCTCCCTAATACCATTGTTTTATTTCGGGCCACTTAGTTCCAATTCTTAACTGATCTTCCGGCTTCCACTCTCATTCTCCTCCAATCCATTCTGTAATCTACAGCCAAAGTAACCTTAAGAAATGCAGATCTGATCCACCATTTCCCATCCTTCATTGGCTTTCCATTGAACTCGAATGAAGATAAAAGTTCTCCAGTGGTTATATGTCCTTGAGGGACTGCTCCTCTGTTCCTTATCTCTCTTACCACTGTCCCAGCCTTCTCTCCCTGTCCCCCCTCTCAGTCCTGCCCACATGCTCCACCCACCCCAACATGGAAGCAAGGACTTGCAATATGTCTCTCTGTCTCTCTTTCTCTCCCCCAGATCTTTGTACATACTGCTTCTTTTGTCTGGAAACACCATCCTCGCCCCATCCTTAATGTCTGGCTAAATCATACGTATCCTCCCTTTTCACTTAGAGGTTGGTTCTTCCATGTCTTCCTGACCCTCCCAGGCAAGGTCAAGTGTCTCCTGTGGGTTTCATACCTCCCCTGTTGGTGGGATACACAGCACTCATCACTGTGCTGATTCATCTGTCTCCCCTCACACATGAAACTCTGAGCTCTTTGCAGGCAAGCCTGCAGGTTATGCTCACAGCCCAGAGCCCGGCACGTAAGGCACCCTGAGTAAGGGTCCAAAAATGAGTGAGTGATAATCTAAGAAAAAAAAGAACTAAATTTTGCTGTGAGCATCAATATTTCCATAGAGAATTCATTTAGAGTAGCAAACCAAATAAAATTCACTTGTAAATGTTTATTTATAAGCCATACAATACCTCATAAAACAAATGAAAACAGAAAAAAAATCTTAGTTTAAATGGTTTTTCCAAGTCATTTAACAGCATAGAGCTCACTGTACCCTCGTTCAGAGTTTGTGCCTCCCAGTATGTAGGCTGCCCAAGGTTCCCTTTAAGCTCTTTTACGGCTAGAGGACAACTATTATACACTCCACTCCATGCCCTTGCTATGTACCGTGTGTGCCCCCAGCTGTCACTAATTCTCTTTTGGACCCACTTTCTCTTTGTCGAAGTTGTTCTGTGACTCAGCAGCTTACAGTGTGCCTTCTTAAACAAATAAACCTTTTTGCTCAAAGCAGATAGAACACAATTAACCACTACACACCACACAACAGTTAAGTTAGAAAAACATTGGACAGATCTCTGCATAATCTGAAGGTGTCTGCTTATGAGCTGCAGGTATCTAGAATGATTATTTTTTTCAGGGTGAGATCACAGTTCAGCTGTGCTTGGCCGCGTTGTCATAGGGAATGCTCCATTACAACAAACAATTCCTCGTGAAGGAAGTGCGCTATTAGTACTCAGTGCTCTGATTTTTTCCCCACAGGCTAAAGATGATTTTTTACCAAAAGTAATTTTACCTTGGTATCCAATGTAATAAAAGTTTAATGAAAATATAAGACTCCATTAAAATCAAGGACATGAAATCCTTTGTCTCCACAATGTGTAGATTGAGAACTTCGGTGAATTTTAGAAATGTGGGCTGCAGATTGTGTTCTGAATGCACTGATATAGGTTGTAGAGGTTGTCTGTTCCTAATACATGTACAAACACATCTTATGTAAAACGTTTAACGAATATTTACTGCAATCACCTTATAGAGTTTAGCCTAAACATGTACTTTGTACATCCCCATGGAATGAATATAGAAAGCTCAGATTGGCAGCTTTGAGGCCAATTTAGAGAGTCTGCATATTTTAGGTCCCAGTTGCAAAGGTTCTGTGATTCATCAAACAATCTGCACTGAAAATAAGGAAGGCACAGACCCTGTCCTCAGGTTGTGCACAATCTGGTGAAGAGAGGAGAAGAAGAAGAAGAACAAAAGAAAAAGAAGAAATGAACACGTGCTGAGCATCTGCTAGGCGTCCGGCACTCTGTAAGACGTTATGTACAATTCCATTTGCTCTCCCTCATAACTCCATGTGGTGGGAACATTAATGCTGTCTGTCAGAGAGAGAGGTTCTGGGCGATCGTTCCCCAGGATGATGCTGCTGGTGACCTGCTGTGAAGCAGTGTGGCAAGAGCTGTATGAGCCAAAGAAGGAGGAGGCCCATGTGACTGAGTGGATGACACCGTCAGCTAACATAAGAAATAGAAGGTGGGAAGGAGGTTTGCATGGTTACACTTAATAAATTTGGAGATCCTGATTTTGATATCTGCGTAAGCCATTCCCAAGAAGAGATTCTGTAGACACCTGGCAATATGGGTCTGCAGTTCACGGCAAGGCCAGGGCTGAAAGGGTGAATGAGATCCCTAAGGAATATGTACAAATCCAGAAGAGAAAAGGCTGGGGACTGAACTTTGGAAAAAAAAAAAAAAAAAACAAACCTGTGCTTAAGAGGCACATGAAAGAAGAGGAATCCACCAAAAAGACAAAGAAGGAGTTGCCTGAAATGCAAGAAGTAAAGACTGCAAAGTGGAAGCAGGGCATCAAAGGAGGGACGCACCGATTTTCCCTTTAGTATGAGAAGGCCTGGATTATGCTGTGGGCTGAGGAGACGTCTAATGGAGGGAAGAGGTGGAAGATGAGCCAGAAAGGGGAGAGCTTTTCCCCAGTGGATGGTAGACTCCATCTAGCACAGCAGGCTCAGGTTTGTCTTTTTCCCCCATTACCTCCAGAGCTAGCAGAAGGCTGTGTATAGAGTCTCAGAAATATTTGTTGAATGACTGAATGGATGATTTAATTAATACTTAAAGGATCCTGGAGAAGATGGGAGGAAATGAGATCCAGAGAGCAGATGGTTGAGATCAGCCCTGGACAAGAGGAGGGTCACTTCTTCCTTTGAAACTAGAATCACAAACACTGAACATGTTGCTCAGAATAAAGGAGACACTCAAATGTTTGTGGATGAAATGAATGGAATTATATTAAGGACGTTATCAAAATATAGCTTATCAGTGTTCCTTAATTTCACAGAACTTTGTATTTAAGAAAATAATAAGTCTAGCGGGCTGGCCCGGTGGCACAGTGGTTAAGTTTGCACGTTCCACTTTGGCGGCCTGGGGTTCGCCAGTTCAGATCCCGGGTGCGGACATGGCACTGCTTGCCAAGCCATGCTGTGGTAGGTGCCCCACATATAAAGTGGAGGAAGATGGGCATGGATGTTAGCTCAGGGCCAGTCTTCCTCAGCAAAAAGAGGAGGATTGGCAGCAGATGTTAGCTCAGGGCTAATCTTCCTCAAAAAGAAAAGAACAAGTCTAGGAAAATAAGTTGAACTTTGGTCATCAACAATGATTTTGTAGTAGACATGTTAAAATGGCCTTTTCTTGATTTTTCACCATGAATAGCATAAGCTTTGCACTGTTGATAGTTTACTATTATGCTTGAAAAAGGAAATTGATTATTGAGCATTGTAGAAATTAGGTTGTTTTCAAATATGATGAGGATTCTCATACTGATATAATATAGGATGCATTCATGGATAAATAAAAGGTGAGATGCATAAAAATAAGAATGAAATGTGGAAATTTGCTGGGTGTTAATCCAATGGGTGAGGATAGAGATCATAGAAAAAGAGAGAAAAGGTTAAGAAACACTTTTAAAAATATAATCATACAGTCCTATCATCCTATGGCTACATCAAAAGAAACGTAAATGTGTAGTGAATTTAGATTTCTCTTAGGAGGGTTTATCTTTTCCATTTGTGTCCTCCAAGTGCCGTCCGAGGCAGCTCTGTTACCCTGGCCCCAGATAAGAGCAGCTTCTGCACCACACGGCTCTCTGTCACAGCAACACGGGCCATCACATTTCCCTCTAGATTTGAATTTTCTTTGACTTGGAAAGTCTGCATTTCCACACACACTGGCTTCTATAATCTAGTTGAAATACCATGTTGGTCCCCATCTAGGCTTCCACTGCCAGAAATGCAAAGCCGGCCATTTTCAAATGATGCACTGCTCCCACAGGTTATGAAACAGTGGAGAATCATGGCATTTTCCCAAATTGTTCAGTGGGTAAACGTGATTAGTTATTTTCCTAGATTCCTAATCAGACACCAATTTTCTCCAATCACCGCCCCCATCAATGTTTTCCTCAAGGAGTGATATTTGGATAATAAGAGATGATAAAATAATGTCCTTTCCTCCCCATTCCCATTGTCACGATATGGTCAAGCGGAATTGAATAACTGCAATAAATTGGAAAACTGCTACAATTTCCAAACTGCTTTCTCCCACGTCTAATCCACTCTCTGCTACACGGCCAGATAAATCTTCCAAACACATCCATCATTTACCATTTTGAGGCGCCTGTTCAAGAACCTACAATGGTTCCTACTGCCTTCTACACCAAGTCTTAATTCCTTTGTGCAGCTTTTAAGCCCTTCAGAATTTGGCTCCATTTCTACCTATTTATACTCCTGTACTCCAAAGCACCGTCCTCACGGATGGAACCATGTCCTTTCTGTACAGGGCCAGTGTCATCTCTGCCCCATGCCTATCCTGTCCTGGCCCCATTCGCCTACCAACTGGAACGCCTTCCTCCCCACTCCAATACCCTCCCAACTCCTTCTCCTGCTTCCAGGGCCAGGGGAAGCTCTACTCCTTCCAGAGAATTCTCACTTCCAGTCTCTGTTGGCCACTCTTCCTGCCAGTGGCAAAGTCAAAACTAGGTAATCCTTGGGAGGGAGGTGGTGTACTTAACTGTTCTTTGTTTGTTGAAGCCCTTTTGGAAATATATCTTAAATTTCTTTCCATACTCCCTACATAACCTAGGGCAAAGACATAAATACTTACTGAACCTTTGATTGTAGAGTATGTACCATCCTTTAGCTCTGAGGCCACAGTGGTTTATCTCTGGTTGAACGTCAGCAGCTAGAGGACCAGGTACTAGCATTCTTACCATAAACCCAATTCTCACATTACATCTTTAGCAAATGCAAATCCATCACTGTTTGAGTCAGAGAGAAGCTTCTATAACTTCCTTCAGTGTTAACCTAAATTTCACATTTGCCTCTGGTGGTTTTCACTGCTTTCTCAGATATGTGCAGTTGGTTTGAAATCGGTGCCTTATTTTGAGTGTGATAGGCAGCTAAAGAGAAGAAATAATGGGGGAGCTTATGGCTGTGGACATTTCCAGCTTCGTCATCTCCAGCTCCTTTCTGTCATCTGCAGGCCTGGGCTAACTTCATGTGCTCATGTTGTCTGAAGTCCTTTCCATGACTTCAAACGGCAGCATTTCAGGGCTACTTAGATTTAGTGCCTGTTTTAATACTTTTGACTCATTTAGGAGGGACGTGGCGGATGGGGAGAGAAATGAAACTTGGGATTCTTGGTTTAACTCCTAAAGTCCTGTTCCTCAGATGCTTGCAGAAGATCCAGGCCTTTCCTAGACTCTCCTCAATCTGTTTCTTCAATCATTTCAAGTATTAGAATTAGCTCCCCCCTAGGTTTTTATTCTAAATGTTAATTATACATTAACAGAAGAACCAGAAACAAATAGCACTTATATTTTTGGTTTTCTGTGATTATTTATGTCTCTGCCTTCAGAATGAAATCATTTCCTTCCTGCCTAATCAGAAGGCTGAATTTAGGTAACAGAATATAGCTGTGGCCCTAAGCTAGATTTCAAAACAGAAAAATAATTTCACAGCTGACTATGCTTGTCTCTATTGCCATTACCGGTTTGTCTTAATTGAATGCTGTCTCTGCACTCCCTGGAAACCACATATTCATCCTTCAAGACCCAGTTCAAATGTCTGTCTCTCTGTGACGCTTTCTCTAGCTGCCCCAAGCAGAGTTGGTATCTCTTCTTCGTATTCCAACAGCACTTTTTTGATTCCTTGAAGTCACAAACATTTATTGAGCACCTACTTATTACTGAGTCTTTTATTCTCTTGCCATAACGTACTTTATGGAGTTTATCAGTCTGTCTTCCTCTCTCACTCAACTTCCAGAGGGTGAGTACTATGTTTTATTCATTTTTGTATCCCCCGCACGACGCCCAGCATAGCAGATGCTCACTGGAATGATTTACATCATAAACTACAGGAGGCAATGGTTCCTGAGCAGCTGCTTGAGTAACATCAAAGATGGGCAGATTGATGCATCTGGGCTGAGATTTTGAAGTGGAAGAGTTTGTTTGGGCTTCTAGCCACGTACAACTAAGGGAGTGGATGGGGAAATGGGGTTGAAGGCCTGAGAATTTGAGCTGTCAACAGAAACCATCTAAATACCTCCTGAATTTGCCTCCTGTTACCTCTTGATTACCACTGCCTCTGACTTTTTCAGGCATTCCTCATTTCTTGCCTGAATTTACTCATAACCTCTAAATTGGTCTCCCTGACCCTATTACAGGATTCTTTTCCTCCTTCCTCTCCTCTAATCCATCTTTAACATGACCATTCGCCTGACCTTTATAAAAACAAATCCAATATTTATTTGCTTAGAATCTTTTTAAGTACTTACAATCTTTCTGTGATCACACACGTGCATGCACACACATAAGCACATGCACACACACATTGCCTTCAGTGTGAAATCCATATTCCTTGTTGTGATGTTCAAGTCTATCCGTGATCCAGCCTTTCCTTTCTTGTCACTGTTACCCCTCCACACACACCGTGCTCTCCAGTTATACTAAGCTACTGGAAGTTCCCTGAAATTTCCAAACCATCATAGCTTTATGTCTTGGAGCATGCCATATGATGCTCTTTTTTCCTGGAGCAAAACCTTTCATATCCTTTGTCTTACTCAACTTACTGTAACTCAACTTTTGGGTTATAGCCAATGTGCCACCTCATCTGAGATGTTTTCGTTAATCGTCCCCCACTTCCCTCCTGGGTTAGGTACCCAATGCATGAGCTCTCATACCATCCCACCCATTCCCCTAACTTGCAATGTCTCTGGAATGGTACTGCACTTGTCTGGCTCTTCTGGGAGACTGAGCTCCTTGAAGATAGGCACACTTTCTTCTTTGCATCTGTTGTTGTCTCAGTGGGTCTTCTCCTGATCATCCCACGGAAAACAACATGCACATATATGTGTGACACCACACACACACACACACACACACACACACACACACACACGCTGTGTTCCCTATTCCATTCCCTGCTTTATATTTCTCTCTATAACGCTTGTCACCTTCTAATACACTATATAATTTACTTACTTACTTATTTTGTTTATTCATTGATTTCTCCACTAGAGGTAAAGAGCATGAGGTCAGGAATTTGAAAGCCTGTATTTTTTTTAACTATCTTGAATTTTCCTGGTCTCATAATGATTTTTCCATTCTACTGGCCCTAAGGTAAGATTGAGTTACTAAGAAATAACCACTTGTACCTTTCTTAGGGAAACAGCTGGAGTCCTTTCGTTCTTGCTCATGCCCACTTATATCAACAATATCCTGTTTTGCTAAAACTTGAACACTAGAATGCTTGAAACTTCGCTTTGGTTTCTATTATCAGGATTTCTGTTACCTGTTCTCAGACTGACTCCTTCTCAAAGCAGCTGCTTTAGAAGCTGTCTTTTCTGCTGCCCGCCAAATTAATAAAGAGAAACCTTTTATTCCTCCACTTGTTTTTTCCTGTGGGTTTTTTTTTTTATCTCAACATATTTTGTCTGTTTCATCCACTGCTGGATTCTGAAAGTCCAGAACAGTGCCTGACATAGAGCAGATGCCTATGAAATATTTGTTGAATAAGTGAATTTGTGCCTTCGGTGTTTAGTATGACACCTGTGACATAATAGACCCTCAATACATATTAATTGAATAAACTAACAAAGAATTGGAAGAAACAGAGATGTGACATCACATCAAGAAAAAAATAGATAAAACTGCCATTCTAGACTCCTCCTTCTTTCTCCTGTTCTATATCTAATCAATCAGCAAGTTGTCGCTTCACTTCTTTAAAATTTCCCTGACATTTTCTTTTCTTTTCCTGCCACTTCCACTACCTAATTTACGTCCCTATAATCTCTATCCTGGACTTTTACAATAGTTTTCTAGTTAGTTTCCATGTCTTCAGTCTTGCTCTCCTCCAACTGACCCTACTCTTAGTGACGTTCCTACAATGTGTCTAGGAGTATCACTCCTGGTTGGTGAACCCCGTTGTCTCAGGGATCAAGTTCAGATTCCTTTGCAAGAACAGTAAGTCCTTTCATGACCTGGCCCCTTTCCATTCTCACTTTCTGCTCTACTCTGCCTCTACCCTACCCAATGTGTGCTCTGCACCATTGTCATTCCGAACTGTTTCCATTCTTTACGCACTTCTCTTTCACATTTCTGTGCTTCTATTCTCTTTCCTTAGAAAAGCCCTCATCTACTTTAAAGACCTGATGCACTTTTATTTATCTTCCAAAATTTATCATAAATGTCACTTCCTCCCTCAAGTCCTCGTTAACCCCCAAGTAAAATTTGCGGCTCCTTCCTACTCCTCCCAAAGCAGTCATCGATCTGCATATTGTCTTCATTTGCTATGTGTCTGTCTTCCCCTGAGGACTATGTTATACCTCTCTGTATACCCAGAGCTCAACTCCTTGGTTGGCATCCAGTAAAGGCACAATAAATATTTTTTTACTATAAAGACTTATACACTAAGCTAAATATATCAAAGTCCTGCTTTGTGGAAATTAGCCAAATTTTGAGTCTTTATGAAGTCCATCTGGCACGTTTCAAATTCTAATGACGATTGTGGATTCTTAGTTGAACCTTCCTCTGTGAGTTTCATGCCATAGATCAAGGTTTTTTCAGGATTTTCTTCTGTTACACCTTATGTTTTTATACTTAGGAGGCCTTTTCTAGGCAGACCTTTTCACCCACGTTTTTCTCCTTCTGTATTATACAGGGTTTATACAACTTGAAGAAAGACAGGTTGTTTTGTAGATTTTAAACCAGAAAAACGTTCCTCATTTACTGCCAGATTCATTCTACACAGTAATATTAAGGTTCTAGCAATTCTCCCTAATTGTCACTGGGGCTGGGGTCACTGTTATCCTTAAGGGAAAGGCAAGAATTTGAGTGTGAGTTTTTTCTAAATTACAGGAAGGCCAGCTTAGGGGTTTTTAGAAGCCTCTGAGCCTGTCCTCATAAGCTGATACTAAGATGGAGAGTTATCCCCCACCCTCGCCTTAGTTGATGACATAAATTATACTTTTGGCAGTCCCTGCAGCAGTTATTACCTCTTCTTCCTGCTTAAAATGCAAAATGGAAAATAAAGCAATAAAACATACAATTAGCTTAAAGATAATTTACCAAAAGGGAATTGATAATATTAAGCAAAGTAGAATTAGATTGAGTATTATCCCAAGAGCTGTCTGTGAATGCAGACTCAAGGAAAAAGACAAAATTATATTCAGGAGGGAAACAGAGATTGAACACAGAAAAGACGGAATGGGGTATTGGGGCAAAAGGGCAAGACAAGGACACTGATAGGCAATGAGGATGGTGACTTGAAGCGTCAAGAAAAGAAAGCACAGAGTAGAGCAGGTGAGACTTTGCTGTTCAGGAAATTAAGTCACGATTACTCCATGTTCCAAGACCCTATCAGGGCACATTCCTTGAAGGCACCACACCAAATTTGTCACTATCTGTGTACTTAAGGTAGCATGCTAGTCAGGGCAAGGCCAAGGTTTCTCTAGGTTTCCTTGGTGGAACTTTGTGGAACTTCTGTGGGTGTGCTTGAGATGGGGCACTGCTTCTAGGCACGGACCTCCAGGCCACAGCCTAGGTGGGGGTGGACCTCTGTAGAGCTGGCCATCCCAGCCTCAGGGGGGCTACTACAGCTCCACTTCCTTGACGTTTCTCCAGTCTCAGGGGAACCCATGACCCAAGGAGGGTTTTACCTGTTCCAAGCCTAGCAAGGAGGAACAAAATGCCAGATGGATAGATTTTCACAGAGGAGGGAAACAGGAAATGACAGACCTGGGATGAGCCCAGAAGTCCATCCTCCAGTTTTCAGCAGGCTCAATGGTATAAATTGGAGAATGGAAAGCCACAAGGCTTTGTACTAGACATTATGCACTAGTGGTTACCTTGCAGGTACCCTGTCCTCCAAGAATCATCTGGTCTCTGGTGTACAAAAGCGAGACTCATTAAAGGCACTACACCAGATTTGACGCATCTGAGGGCAGAAATATCAAATGCCCTGTGCCCTTGAAATGTTAAGGCTGGGGCCGTTACAGAGGAACTTCTTAAGGGCAGCTTCGCTGGTAGGAGACCTCAAGGTTGAAATATCTGGTAGAGTGTTGCCAATTAGAGTGCCAAAAGTTGAGGCCCTTAACTTCTAACTCTTCCTCCAGGCTCACCCCAGCCACTTGCAAAATTTATACCTTTCAGTGAATAAATTCTAATCAAGCTTTAAACAGCTTCGGTGACATGTGTGCAAACTCATCCTGCCCAACCTTCATTAGAATTTTTCCTTCATGAGTCCCACTACTATAACCTTCTTCCTCTAATTTGGTTCTTAGGAGATTATTTTCTCTTGGCTTCCTGAGATGAAAGGCAGTAGAAGAGTGGAAGTGCATCTAGGAGTAGAAAAGATTAGCACTGACAAAAATGGCTGAGGTCAATGAACACTTAAAAGTCAAAAAGTAATGAAGGAAGACTCCTGCTTTTTTTTTTTTGTTTAAAGATTGGCACGTGAGCTAACAACTGTTACCAATCTTATTTTTTTTTCTGCTTTTTCTCCCCAATCCCCCCAGTACATAGTTGTATATTTTAGTTGTGGGTCCTTCTAGCTGTGGCATGTCGGATGCTGCCTCGGCATGGCCTGATGAGTGGTGTCATGTTTGCGCCCAGGATTCGAACTGGTGAAACCCTGGGCTGCCGAAGCAGAGCTCATGAACCCAACCTCAGGGCCACTGGGCCAGCCCCAAGACTCCTGCTTTTGAAACCTCATTTTCTAGTCCAAAGCAGGAAAACCATAAACCTAGGTTAAAATACCCTTTATATCATCTTTTTTTAGCATGGCCAGTCATTAAAAGAGGTTCCTGGAGGACAGTCAGGTAAGGCTAAGTATGTGTTGGTTCTTTGTCTCCCCAGGAGAAAGAACTTGAGGGTTCCCTGGTCTGGGGATTCCTCTCAGTAGAGGCAGATTGAAGCTTAAGCCATTTCTGAACTGTCAAAGGGTGTTTCCTAGTCACATTCCAATCATGGATGGGTGGATTGGTGAAGAGGGCTGTCCCAAGGTCAAAACGTGAATCTGGAGAAGCTTGTGCTTCCTCATTGGTATGTTAGTCCTTACAAACTCCCTGGGCAGGCTTCTCATGCCACCTGGGCCCGGGCCTATTCTTCCACCTGCTCTCATGGATCTTACCTATGCTGCAGCTATATTTTTGGCATAGATGCTCTGGACTTCCCAAGGAGAGAAGTTAGCTAACGCAGTAAATTAACTTAACCTCTGAGCATAGACAAATGGAGGGAGCTAAAGGAACTCCTGAAAGACCATGCCTCTTCGGAGATCACTTTGCTTTGTAAAAACGACCTCCTAAAGGCAATGCTTTAGAAGGGAAGTAATGCTGATGGAGAAGTATTTCCAGTTGTGCAAAAGGACAACGGAGCATAATAGATTTAATGGGATAGATGCTTTTAGGCAGGCAGGTCCTTGCAGTTCCTCAGAGTTTCCTCTGATGCCCTGCCTATGTGTGGAAACCTTACGGAAGAATTCTGCACCATTCACTTACTTACTCACACAGTCATCCAACAAATATCAATGAAAGGCCTGTTCTGTGAGGCCCTGTGCTATAGAAATATAAAGGTAAACAAAACAGACATGCCTCTGCCCACATGGAGCTTACATTCTAATGGGGAGATAAACCAAAAATAAATGTGAACAGACAAATGTGTAAAACTGTTGGAGCTGCGTTTTAGACAGAATGTCAAGAAAGTCTTCTTTGAGGAGGAAACATTTAGGCTGTCTCAAAACTGAAAGGAGCCAGGCAGGCAGAGAGGGGACCAGTGTTCCAGGCAGAAGGAAGAGGCTGTGATGAGTGTTGAAAGAGCTTAGCCTACTCAAGGAGTAGAAAGAAGGCCAACGAGGCTGGAGCTTGCTGACAGGGGAGAGTGACACAAAATGAGGTTAGAGAGAGAAGCAGGAGCCAGAGCAGGTTGATAGCTAAGTTTTATTAAGATTTACAGCCTTGGAGTTTATTCAAAGTGAAATGAAAATGCATTGAATATGTTAAATAGGGATTATGCTTTGGTATGCTTTTAAGAAACTCTTGCTACTCTAGAAAATGGATTGTAGGTGGATTAGAGTGGCCACAGAGAGACAAACTGAGAAGCAAGAGATGATGGTGGCCTGGACTTAAGTGGAAGCCATGGATAGACATGAGATATATTTTAGAGAACCTGCTGATAAATGGTATGTATGGGCTAAGGAGGGGGGTTGGGCAGAGAATCAAAGATGACTCCAACGTGTCAAAAAGAAAGAGGGAACTTCACAGCCCATTCATTAGCACTCTTGGCTGTGACTCCTGAAGCCTTCTTGAGTTTCTCAGAACTCACAGGCCTTGAGAGAAAGCTCTTGTTAGAATCCATTAAAAGGTTCCTTCTCTATGAGCAAAACCATCTAAGAGATCCATTTAACGTTTTCAACATAAATTGGGAATTCTTTCTGAAAAAGCACAAAGAAATCAAACAAATTTCTTGTCTGTGTGAACCTCATTGACGCTGGCAAGAGAAAATGATGCCTTGCTTTGAAATAGTGGAAGATTCTTATTTGACTGCCCAGAGCAGTTATCAAAGGGTTTAAGAAATATGTCAAGAAGTCCAGTGCAACATGAGTGACTAAGTGAGAATTCTGATTGTAAAACTGGGCATAATTTCTTTCTCTGAGCCAACTCAATGTAAAAGCATTTAAGTAATCTCCTCAAAGCATAAATAAATTCTAATGGCAGTAAGACTACAGTAGTAGGACTTTGACACTTCACGGTTTTTGTCATGAACACCACCTATTTCTATAGACAGCCTTGGAAAATATTCACAGTAAATATGGATTCTTTTTCTAGCATAATCACTATCAGTAGCACATATGGTGCATCTCCAAAAGTAACCTCAGAAGTATTTTTTTCCCCACTTCCTTTTAAAACAATGCTGTTGCTAAAGTTTGGTGAATGGAGAAAATAGATCCTATTTGTTAACCACTTAAAAATAGTGTACTTTTTTCTCTCGAAACTGTTAAATAAAATCTATTTATATACCATAGTTAGGCTTTCACACAATGACGCAGTTACTTTGGGCTTGAATTCTCAAGAAATTTCATCGCTATGCTTTAAGCCAAATGGTTGCTGGTAAAGAAACAAAGGGGTGAGTTTAAAAAAAATTGTCATATGTCTTCTTGTTCCCGTGGTTGAGAAATGACCAGAATAGAAAAGTATATCCTAATTCTCAGATCAAGAAATACTAGAGTAACTCACCAACATCACTGTGTTAGTAGCAAGTGTCTACCCACCATGAGCAGGGATGGCATGGTAGTGGGGTGCAAAGAGATGGAAGGGATGAATTGTGCCCTCAAGGAGTTTACAACTTTTTCCTGCCACTTCTGCCCACTGAGCTCCTTCCTGCCTCAGGGCCTTTGCCCTGGCCACTGTTTTTACCTTCAATAGTTTGCCCAGCCCTCTGACCTGGCAAACTCCAACCTATCATTGATCCTCAGCTTAAATACCACTTTATCAGAGAGGATGGAGCCACAAAGGTTTATTTCCCATCTTTCTAAGATTAGATCCCTCATTTCTAGCACCCTGTGTATTTCTTCATTGCATCTAGCACCCTGCACATTCCTTCATTGCATCTAGCAAAATTATCATACAGCTATTGTGAGATTTGGGGGAGCTGATGTTATTAAATGACTCTCTCCTCAACTAGACTGCCAATTCCATGAGGGCAAATGATCTTGTTCACGACTAGACCCTCAGCCCTAACGTAGCGCCTGGAACATAATAGGGTCTCAGCAAATATTTGTGGAGTAACTTAATTAATGACATGAGCACAAATTGCCAAAAAGCACTTCAAGGTGGCATAGCTAAGGACCAGATGATAGCTGCTTGTGTGATGAAAGGAGGGAAAAATGAACCTGGAGTTGAAACGGTCACTCTGAGTATCAGGAGGAGAAGAGCTGAGATGGAGATGGATCTAGAAAGAAGAATAGGATTTGCTCCAGAGAAGATGGGGAAAGAAAGTATTTTTGGCTGGAGGAATAGAATAGTGTGCATAGCAAATTGGGGGTACACAAGAACACTGGTATGGTTGAATGGAAAGGTCCATAGGAAAATAGTGGGATCAACTAGGTTTATTCTAGGCAAAGGAATGTAACTTTTTTCTCTAGGTCCCATTAAAGGTTTTTGAGCAAAGTGATCATGTATACAAACCTGATATTTTGACATCCAAACTGCAAAGCAGAGGAAATAAAGAGTTTAACTCCCATTATAAAAATCTGTTAGCTTTACTAGTAGATTATGGAAGAATTATTTTAGAAAATATCACTTTGAGTAGATTCAAATACTTGTTTAACAACTAAAATAGTTGATTATCTTTTAATTAAAGACATTTATTAAGAAGGAACAAGAAAATAAGAAGTTGCTAATAAGCAGAGTGTCTAAGTTAGTAGCTACTGCTAATTAAAGATCATTTACAAGTTAAAAATAAAATACTATAATTCTGATAGATAAAAATTGATATTTGTGATTTAGTTTATAAAATTTTAATTTATGTAAAACTATTCAGGACCACATCTACTACATTTGGCAAAGTGTCTTTCAGATTCTAAAATACCACTTTTAGAAGTTTCCAGAATATCTTTATTTTCAAAAATATAGTCAATTAGTTACTCACTAATAATAGAATAATAGAAACACCCCCAGCTCAGATGTCAGTTGAGATACCTTGCCCTTCAAAGACAATTGATAGTAAGATATCTAGTTCCCTTCCAATTTACCTGGCAATGAAGGAGCATGGCTTTTACCTAGTGATTTCTCTCTTGAGCATCTCTTATTGTCTTACAGAGCTGTCCATTCTTTAAAATACTGCATTTCCCCAAATATAAATCATGCGGTCAACGATATTTAAGGGCTGATGGATATAAAATAAGTGAAAATGTGTGAAGGAAAGAAATTATTAACATCCACCAAACCTGACATTCAAATTGTCTAAGGGAAAAGTACCCAATATTAAACTCTTTTTTTTTTTTTTAAAGATTGGCACCTGAGCTAACAACTGCTGAATCTGCTGCCAATCTTTTTTTTTCCCCTTCTTCTTCTCCCCAAAGCCCCCCAGTACATAGTTGTATCTTCTAGTTGTGAGTGCTTCTGGCTGTGCTACGTGGGATGCCGCCCCAGCATGGCCTGATGAGCGGTGCCGTGTCCACGCCCAGGATGAGGACCAGTGAAACCCCGGGCCACGGAAGCGGAGCGTGTGAACTTAACCACTCGGCCACAGGGCCAGCCCCCAATATTAAACTCTTGATGAAATTCCTTGCACAGACACAGCAGCTCCTAAAGATGCTCTTGATTCTCAGATCAATTCCCCCTGAAGAGCAGTTCCCCCTTTCCACCGCCACAGAACATGTCTCCGCCCACCACTGGAGAAACCCCATCCCTTGCTCACAGACTGCACTGGCTCCCACAAGCATATTTCCTCAAGTTTCAGTTATTTAGGCTAGATCAGAATAACACCCTGGGAGTACTGGTAAGACCAGCCAAAGCTGATCTTTCATAGCATGTAAATAATCATTAAGGAATTCACTAATGAACCTACCACTTATAAAACGAGTCCCTACACAAATAGCCTTTTTTCATTACACTAGAACATATGCCTTCATTTGCAGATCAGCCTCTCACTGATTATCAGATATTGGAAATACAATGCAAATTGAAGATTTTTAGATCTGCAAAAATGCAGAATTTCATGAAGTCCATGAAATCGTGTTGAGAACTTTGCTAGAATCACAGACAAAACAAAGGACAAATGAAGTCCCCTTAGACCTCTTTACTGTCCCCTTAGCTGTAAAATGTCCTGCTGAAACTTTGAAGTTATGCTTGTATATGGGTCTGTTATGGACTGAATTGTGTTCCCCCAAAACCCATATGTTGAAGCCCTAAACCCCAATGTGACTGTATTTGGAGACAGAGTATTGCGAGGCAATTAAGGTTAAATGAGTCCATAAGGGTGGGGCCCTAATCCAATAGGACTGATGTCCTTATAAGAAGAGGGAGAGACACCAGAGATCTCTCTCTCCCTCTGCGTGCACAGGAGAAAGAGCATGTGAAGAAGCAGCAGAAGACAGCCAGCTACGAGCAAGGAGAGATGCCTCCGGAGAAACCAAACCTGCTGACATCTTGATCTTAGACTTTGAGCCTCCAGAACTGTGAAAAAATAAATATCTGTTAAGTCACTCAGTCAGCGGTATTTTGTTATGGTGGCCCAAGCAGGCTAGGAGAGGGTCCAGTCCAAATGCCTTGTTGGACAGGTGCTGTTCTCAACCTCCAGGAGTTATAGTGAAAGGTTACATTTTATGGAGGCTTTCCTATGATCCAGGGAATGTTGGACATATACCAGACCTCATCAAATTTCTTCCCTATAAAGCCTTAGGAAGCAACATTACTATCTTTACAGGTGAGGAAACAGAGGCAAAGAAAGGTTACCATCAGTCACTTGCTCAAGGTCACCTGGTTAGGAAGTAGTGAAGGAAGCCAGAATTCAAGCCAGGTCTGACCCCAGAACCCTGCTCTCTCAGCAGTGGCTCTCGGCTCTGTCTGCACATGGGAATCACCAGGGAGACTTAAAAAATGATGAGGCCTGACTCCCAGCCCCAGATAGTCCAGGGTCATTAGTTTGGAGTATGGCCTGAGCATCCAGATTTTTTAAAGCCCCTCAGCTTTTAAAAGTTATCAATTATCTATTGCTGCATAGGAAATTACCACAAACTTAGTGAGTTAAAATAACACACCTTTATTATCTAACTGTCCCAGGAATTTGGGCCTTCAACTCAAGGTCTCACAAGGCTGTACTCAAGGGTCAGCCATGGCTGTGGTCTCATCAGGGGCCTGACAGGGAAAATGTCTGCGTCCAAGCTCCCTCAGGGACTGAGGTCTCCATTTTCTTGCTGGCTGTCTGCCAGGCACTGGTCTCAGGTCCTAGAAGCCACGCACAGTTTGTTGTCATTTGGCCCCTTCCATCCGCCCTGTCACAATATGGCAGCTTGTGTCTTCAAGGAAAAAAATCTCTGCTTCCATCTTACATAACATGATGTAAGTGGAAGTGATAGATCACCCTTGCCATAAAACATAATCTGATCAAGGGAGTAGTGGCCCAATCACATTTGCCATGTTCTATTGGACATGACTCACTGGGGGTCACTGTAGGTTGTGTCCACTACACAGTTGACTTTAATGGGCAGCCAAGATTGAGAACCCGAGCTCTAAAACATTCTGCTCTATTTCTTTTCCTCTGGAAATAGTACACATTTGGAATTCATAGCTTTTATTTTTTTTTCCCTTACTGCTCAATTTTAAATGGCATGGGAGACAAACAGAAAAGAAAAATACCACCCTCTCTAGTTATGATTACTTACATGAAACTGCCAATATTCAACCATTTTTTTTATCTACAAAAACAGTAGTTTCATATGTTTCAGTCTAATACTATCCTTCCCTGATAAACCATGAGTTTAAAAAATGCCTAGATATAGTCAGAAGTTCAGGCAGAAAAAATTAGAGACACATCACAGCTCATGTCTATTCTCAACTAATGGCACAACTTCAGTGATCTTGCAGCAAATCTAAAATATCTGACATTGAAATATAGTCTATGTAATCTATGAACTAGATCTCTGAAATACAGTCACATTTTCAAAAGGCATTTCGGCGAGACTGAAAAACTTCGAAAGTACAATTATTCTTTTATGAACCTTGAAAACTGAGCTATGGAGAGACAAAATGAAAATGATCTTCAACTTGAGATGTTACAAAGGTAACATACCATGAATTAACGACGACTTGAGCAGAAATGAGAATAATTGGCGAAGTTTCAATGTTTTCTAAACAGAAAACGTGAATTTAAACTGAGCATTTTCATTAATGAAGTACTCGACCACATCCGCTGTGGAAATTCTCTGGGGTGGGTGGGTTTTCTCATCCCGAGCACTATCTTCCTAGGTAGGAGCACCAGAGGCCGCCATCTGGGGGAAGCTGAATTGGAAGATGGTGACTCTAATTTACTTATGTGGCAATTTTGCCTGGAGATTTCCATTCAAAATTGTCTCCCAGACTCCCTCCCAGGAAAAATTAAAAGCAGCTAATTCACCACTCCTAGATTTGACCAGAATGTCAGAATCAATGGGTATGCTGTGAGTTTAATTTCGAGGAAGAAAAACCTAATTTTGGAAATGTGAATATTTTTGGAGCATCATAACAGATATCTAAGGATGTTTTCTTTGCCTGGTGAAACATGCAACTTTCTATAAAAATATCCCAGATCCAGGCCTTCCGCTTTCTCACAAAAGAACACCTGGCCTTTTGAGAGGTTGTGCCACTCTCGTGACAAAAGCATCCGTAGCATGAAGAACCCAGTGCTCTCTGGTGGGGGTTTCACTCTGAGAACACATGCAGAACAGTCCAGTTCTCTCCCACTCACAAACAGTCTAACACTGTGCCATCCAAGGTAGTAGCCATTAGCCACATGTGGCTACTGAGCACCTGGAATGGGGTTAGTCTGAATTGAGATGTTCTGGAAATGTAAAATACACACCAGGTTCCTGAGACTTAGTATTCCCCCCAAATGTAAAATATCTCATTAATAATTGTTTACATCAGTTACATGTTAATATGATAATATCCTATCATATGACATATTAGATCAAATGAAATATATTGGTAAAATTAGTTTTACCTATTTCTTTCTCTCTTTTTTTTTTTTGGTGAGGAAGATTGGTTCCGAGCTAACATCAGTTGCCAATCTTCTTCTTTTTGCTTGAGGAAGACTATTGCTGAGCTACCATTTGTGCCAATCTTCCTCTATTTTGTATGTGGGATGCTGCCACAGCATGGCTTGATGAGCAGTGTGTAGGTCCGTGCCTCAGATCCAAACCCATGAACCCTGGGCCACGGAAGCAGAGCGTGTGAACTTAACCACTATACCACCGGGCCAGCTCCTGTTTCTTTTCTTTATGTAGCCATTAGAAAGTTTAAAATTATATATCTCATGCATTATATTTCTACTATATAGTGTTCCTCTAAAACTACGAAGATCTATCCTCTTTCTAACTACTAGAGTTGGACCAAACCCAGCAGGCATGCCGGCTTTGAAGGCCTGAGCTGGAACCTTAGATCCTGGATGAAGGTTTGCATAATAGAGCAATAGAAGGATTTACCGTAGTAAGCAAGGTGATGGGCAAAGAAACAGGCAAATAAGTCACAAGGGTCAGGTTTCCACGGATGTTTCAGGAGGGAAGCTGTGGTTCTCAAAGTGTGGTCCTCAGACCAGCGCATCATCATCACCTGGGAACCTGTTAGACAGGCAAATCCTCAGTCCCCATGCTTGACCTACTGATCAGAAACTCTGACGGTGAGAACCAGTAACTTCTGTTTTAATGAGCCCTCCCATGTGATTCTGATGCACTCTCAAATTTAGAACAACTGTTGTATCTCATTTAACATCCCACCCACCCTGTGGGTTGGAATTAGTTATCATTCTATTTAACAAGAAAAGAAACTATGAGATAAAGAAATTAAGATATTTTCCCCAAGGACTGCTGGCAAGATGACAGCATAAGAGGACTCTGAACTCACCTCCTCCCATGGACACAACAAATCTACAACTACCCTTGGAAAAATTACCCCTGAGAGAGAACCAGAAACTGGATAAAAAGAACTTCCATAACAAGGGACAGTGCTGAATGGGGTGGAAGAGGCAGAATTCCTTTCTGGAGAGGAAAAAGCCACATTCTAGCTGTGGCACTTCACAGCCAGGAGCAATCTTAAGGTGCAAAGCTTTCCCTGGAGGAGCTGAGGATCTGAGCAGGAGAGCTTGCCATAATAAGCAGCTTTTGAACTCAGCACAACAGAAATAAGTGTCATAATATCTGGTTTTGCTGGCTACTAACTACAATGGGGAATATCCCCAGAAAATCTATCAAACATAAGAGAAAGAAAAGCCTCCTCTTAAAAAGCCCATGCACAATTCACTCTTTGTGGAAAGCAACCCAAAATCACTAGAAAGAAAGCTGCACCATAGTTTGGTGACAAGAGACTCACCTAGTAGTCTCTGGATGCATCTCAGTGAGAGCTGAGACCTCCCCAGGGACTGAGACATTGGTGGCAGCCATTACTATGACCAAGTACAGGCATGCTGCCACAGATGCCGGCAGATGCCATTGGAGTTCTTCCCCTGGCCTGATAGCCCAGGGGTCTGCCCGACCCACTAGAGCACTGATTTAATCAGGCCAGCCAGGGCAGACAGGCCATGACAAGGAATGGCCCCATTGAACAGCAAGACCTTGGGCAACTTGTACACCTGCATAGGCCAGGTGTGTGGGACCTCTGCAGCAGGGCAAGTGGGTCTGCATCTGTGAAGATGGTTGTGTGCAAGGGGTGAGCTTACGTTGGCAGAGTGGATGTACTTCAGTGGGTGGGGCATGCACACAGGGCAGAACTGCATTGACAGGGTGTGTGGGCCTGCAGGCAGTGGGGCTTATCAGCTGCAGCAGACTTGTGATTCTCAAACAACCACATAGGGGATCAGCCCCACCTTCCAAAATTTGAAATAACTGGGTTCCCCTATGCCTAGGGATGGCCTCACTCTGCTGCAATCCTGAGAGAGCTGACAACAGCCTTGCAGGCCAGAAGCCTACAGCAATTGGAAGCCCCTGAGCCTAGCAATCAGCCACACTGGGGGCCTACTCACTTAATAGAAAAGCTGAGGAGGAATGTGCTATTAGACCTTGCAGCCAACTGTTCTGGGGTTTCCCACACCTGACAAAGTATCTGAAGGGTCTATAGTAGCCACATGTAGCTGAGCATTACTGCCAGCCAGCCAGCCAGGGGGACAGCCTAGCCTCCTCAGGCACCTGCTGTAAGAGCAACCCTGCCACAACAGAAGGACACAGGAAGTCCAAATAGGGGTCACTCCTAGAACATTTGGAACTTGTGACAAGAGGGAAGCACACTGCTGCACCTCATAAGGCATCTCTTACATAAGGCCACTTCTCCAAGATTGTGAGATGTAGCTGACCTACCTAATACATAGATATAAGCAGAGAGAAAGAGGCAAAATGAGGAGACAAAGGAATACAGTCCAAATAAGGGAACAGGGCAAATCCTCCAAAAAAGAACTAAATGAAACAGAGATAAACAATCTACCTGATAAAGAGTACAAACTAATAGGCATAAGGATGCTCACTCATCTTTGAGAAGAATGGATGAACTCAGTGAGATCTTCAAGAAAGAACTGGAAAATATTAAAAAAAAACAATCATGACTGAAGAATACAATAATGGAAATGAAAAATTCACTAGAGGGAATCAATAGCAGAGTAGATGAAACAGAAGAATGGATCAGTGAGCTGAATGAAAGACTAGAGGAAATCACCCAAGCTGAACAGATAAAAGAAAAAATAATTAAAAAGAACAAGGACAGTCTAAGGGACCTCTGGGACAATATCAAGCACACTAACACCGTATTATAGGTGTCCCAAAAGGAGAAGAGAGAGACAAAGAGACAGAGAATCTATTCAAAGAAATAGTAGCTGAAAACATCCCTAACCTAAGAAAGGAAAGAGCCATCCAAGTAAGGAGCATGAAACAAGATAAACCCAAAGAGGCCCACACCAAGACACATTATGATTAAAATGTCAAGAATTAAAGATAAACAGAGAATCCTAAGAGCTGCAAGAGAAAGACAACAAGTTACATACAAAGGAAACCCCATAAGGCTATCGGCTGACTTCTCAGCAGAAACCTTACAGGCTAGAAGGGAGTGGCATGATATCTTTAAAGTGCTGAAAGGCAAAAACCTACAGCCAAGAATCTAACTGGCAAGGTTATCATTCAGAATGGAAGGGGAGATAAAGAGTTTCCCAGACAAGCAAAAACTAAAGGAGTTTATCAACAAGAAACAAGCCTTACAAGAAATGCTAAATGGACTTATTTAAGTGAAAAAGAGAAGACCACAAATAGGAATAAGAAAATTATTGGGAAAAAAACTAACAAAATCACTGCTAAAGGCAAGTATACTGTAAAGGTAAGTAGAACAACCACCTATGAAAATAATATGAAGGCCAAAAGACAAAAGTACTAAAATTATCTGTTTCCATGACAAGAGGGTAACAGATAAACATAAACAAGAAAAGAGATTAAATATGATATCAAAAACATAAGAAGTGGGAGGAGGAGAGTAAAAGAGTAGAGCTTTTAGCAAGAGGTCAAACTTAAGAGATCATCGACTTAATGTAGATTGCTATATACATAGGTTATTGTATATGAACATCATGGTAATCATGAACCAGAAACTGATAATAAATACACACAAAATTAAGAAAAATAAATCCAAACTTAATGCTAAGTAAAGCCATCAAACCATAAAGGAAGAGAGCAAGAGAAGAAGAAAGGGAAAGAGAAGAACTACTAAAACACCCAGAAAAAAAGTAACAAAATGGCAATAAGTACATACTTATCAATAGTTACTCTAAATGTCAATGGACTAAATTCTCCAATCAAAAGGCATAGGGTGGCCAATTGGATGAAAAAACAAGACCCATAAAAATGTTGCATATAACAGACACACTTCAGACCTAAAGACACTCACAAAGTGAAAGTGAAAGGATGGAAAAAGATACTCCACACAAATGGCAATGAAAAGAAAGCTGGAGTAGTAATACTTATATCAGAAAAAAACATATTTTAAAACAAAAACTGTAACAAGAGACAAAGAAGGGCAGTACATAATGATAGAGAGAACAATCCAACAAGAGGATACAACACTTGCAAATTTCAACGCATCCAACATAGGAGCACCTAAATATATAAAGCAATTATTAACAGACATAAAAGGAGAGATAGACAGTAACACAATAATAGTAGGGGACTTTAACAATCCATTTACACCAATGGCTAGATCATCCAAACAGAAGATTAATAAGGAAACACTGACCTTAAAGGACACATTAGACCAGATGGACTTAGTAGATATATACAGAACATTCCATCCAAAAATCACAGAATGCACATTCTTTTTGAATGCACATGGAACATTCTCCAGGATAAGTCGCATATTAGGCCACAAAACAAGTCTAAATAAATTTAAGAAGACTGAAATAATACCAAGCATCTTTTCTGACCACACTGGCAGGAAACTAGAAATCAACTACAGGAAGAAAACTTGAAAAGCCACAAATATGGGGAGATTAAACAAAATGCTACTCAACAAAGATTGGGTCAACAAAGAAATCAAAGAAATAATCAAAAAATACCTGAAGACAAACGAAAATGAAAATACAACATGCCAACATTTATGGGATACAGCAAAAGCAGTTCTAAGAGGGAAGTTTATAGCAATACAGGCCTACCTGAACAAGCAAGAAAAATCTCAAATAAATGATATAACAGGGCATCTAAGGAAATTGGAAAAAAAGGAAGAAACAAGCCCAAAATCAATAGAAGGAAGGAAATAATAAAAATCAGAGCAGAAATAAATGAAATAGAAACCAAAAAACAATAGAAAAAATCAATGAAATCAAGCACTGGTTCTTTGAAAAGATAAACAAAATTGACAAACCTTTAGCCAGACTCACCAAGAACGAAAGAGACAAGGCTCAAATAAATAAAATTAGAGGGGCTGGCCCCATGGCCGAGTGGTTAAGTTCACGTGCTCTGCTTTGGTGACCCAGGGTCCAGATCCTGGGCGCGGACGTGGTACCACTCATTAGGCCATGTTAGGTGGTGTCCCACATAGCACAACTGGAAGGACCCACAACTAAAATATGCAACTATGTACTGGGCAGATTTGCAGAGAAAAAAGCAGGAAAAAAAAAGAAGATTGGCAACAGTTGTTAGCTCAGGTGCCAATCTTTAAAAAAAAAATTAGAAGTGAAAGAGGAGAAATTACAACAGACACCTCAGAAATACAAAAGATTATATGAGAATACTATGAAAACCTACATGCCAACAAATTGGATAATCTAGAAGAAATGGATAAATTCTTAGAATCATACAACCCTCCAAAGATGAATCAAGAAGAAATAGAGAATTTGATAGACAAATCCCCAATAAGGAGATCAAAACAGTAATAAAAAACCTCCCAAAAATAAAAGTCTAGGACCAGATGGCTGCCAAACATTCAAACACTTAACACCTATCCTTCTCAAACTTTTCCAGAAAATTAAAGAGGAGGGGAATCTTCCTAACTCATTCCAGGAGGCCAACATTATCCTGATACCAAAACCAGACAAGGACAAGACAAAAAAATAAAATTACAGGCCAATATCACTGATGAACATTGATGCAAAAATCTCCAACAAAATACTAGCAAATTGAATACAACAATACATTTAAAAGATCATACAGCATGATCAAGCGGGATATAGTCCAGGGATGCAGGGATGGTTCAACATCCACAAATCAATCAATGTAATACACATTGACAAAATGAGGAATAAAAATGACATAATCATCTCAATAGATGAAAGATCAAATAGAGAAATCATTTGACAGGATGCAGCAACCATTTATGATAAAAACTCTAAATAAAACAGGCATAGAAGGAAAATACCTCAACATGATAAAGGCCATATATGACAAATCCACAGCTAATATCATACTAAATTGAGAAAAACTGAAAGCTATCCCTCTAAGAACAGGAACCAGACAAGGATGCCCACTTTTGCCACTTTTATTTAGATAGTATTGGAAGTCCCAGCCAGAGCAATCAGATAAGAAAAAGAAATAAAAGGGATCCAAATTGGAAAGGAAGAAGTAAAATTGTCCCTATTTGTAGACTACATGATTTCATATATAGAAAACCCTAAAGAATCCTCTAAAAAACTTTTAGAAATAATAAATGGATATAGTAAATTTACAGGATACAAAATCAACATCTAAATTCAGTTGCATTTCTATACACTAACCATGAAGTAGCAGAAAGAGAAATTAAGAATACAATCCCACTTACGATTGCAACAAAAAGAATAAAATACTTAGGAATAAATTTAACCAAAGAGGTGAACAACCTGTACACTAAAAACTATAAAACGTTGTTGAAATAAGTTGAAGAAGACAGAAAGAAATGGAAAGACATTCTGTGCTCTTGGATTGGAAGAATTAACATAGTTAAAATGTCCATACTTCCTAAAGCAATCTATAGATTCAATGCAATTCCTATCAAAGTTACAACAACATTCTTCACAAAAATAGAACAAAGAATCCTAAAATTTATATGGAACAAGAAAAGATCCCAAATAGCCAAAGGATTCCTGAGAAAAAAGAACAAAGCTGGAGGCATCACACTCCCTTATTTCAAAATATACTACAAAGCCATAGTAACCAAAAAAGCATGGTACTGGCACAAAATAGACACATAGATCAGTGGAACAGAGTGGAGAACCCAGAAATAAACCCACACATTTATGGACAGCTAATTTTCAACAATGGAGCCAAGAACATACAATGGAGAAAGGAAAATCTCCTCACTAAATAGCGTTGGGAAAACTAGACAGCCATGTGCAAAAGAATGAAAGTAGACTATTATCTTATACCATACACAAAAATTAACTCAAAATGGATTAGAGACTTGAATGTAAGACCTGAAATCTTAGAACTTCTAGAAGAAAACATAAGCAATACACTCTGACATCACTCTTTTTTTTTTTTTTTTTAAAGATTTTATTATTTCCTTTTTCTCCCCAACACCCCCTGGTACATAGTTGTATATTCTTCATTGTGGATTCTTCTAGTTGTGGTTGTGGGACGCTGCCTCAGGATGGTTTGACGAGCAGTGCCATGTCCACACCCAGGATTCGAACCAACGAAACACTGG